>NC_056626.2:370527581-370858831 GCF_002870075.4 Lactuca sativa | reverse complement strand
GTGATTTAGGATTCTTTTAATGCGAGGCAAAACTTTTCAAACTTGAAGGACCAGTTATAAAAACAAAGTTAGACACCAAACACAAATTGTAAATAAACCAAAGTACACAACATTCAAACTTGAAGTATCAAATTGTAAAAACCCAGATCTGTGAATGGCATGGACTGGAATCGAGCAAAACCGCATAGTTAGTGGTTGCATGGCAACGACTCGGCGAGTCGTTCATCTGACTCGGCGAGTTTGCTCGCGAGTCTCCGAGTTTAAGATTTTATTATAATTAATGGTTGTTTGCTTTAGTTATTTTTCAGGATTGAATTATGCTTGCTTATTTAGGATGGTTTAGAGATGTAAAGCATGGATGTTTTCTAGAGTGAGAGCGAGTCAAGGAAGTGAGTTTTTAACGTCATATATCGCTTTTATCCCTCCAATGGTAAAAGGAATGGATAAACTTTGACCCAAGTGTTCTCTTGTACTTACACATCAAATTACACACAATGATATGTTATATAACAACCAAACTCATATAATGGGCCCCGCCCACATACAAACCATATAAGCATAACTGATCATAGCATACAGAATAACCATCGGGCCTAGCTCCGTAAGCATAATGGCATATACACATACAAGATCAGTCCCTTCTTCTATGCGATGTCTGATAAAATGATATTTTCTGTCGATGTGTCTGGATCTCCCGTGATCCCTTGGTTCCTTGGCTAAGGCAACCGTACTATTGCTGTCACAGAAAATCTACATTGGCTCTTTTATAGCTGGTATAACTCCAAGGTCTCCGATGAAGTTCTTTAGTTGTCACCAAGCTTCCCCGGACCGCACGTGGAGTGGATTCGATATGGGTAGTAGTGGATCGGTTGACGAAGAGTGCCCATTTTATCCCGGTCCAGGAGAGTATATCGGCGGAGAAGTTAGCCGATATCTATGTGCGTGAGATTCTTGATGGTCAAGAACGTTATTTGGGGCTTGGATTTGACTTTGGACGTAAGGACTTGCTGTAATAAGATATGAATAGGAAAAGAGTTGACCAGGTGCGTAAGCTAGACGTATGAGGTGGTACGTTGCGTGTACGCGGTCAGAGCCATGTTGCGTGTCGTGAGCTGTAAGGGTAGCCCTCATCAAAGACCCCATTGTATCGTCTTCGGATGATGCTTCGACCGCGACCCCAGGTCAGGCGGGACTACCCGCTGAGTTTAAGCATATCAATAAGCGGAGGAAAAGAAACTTATCGAGCTCCTCTTTTGAAAACTGAAGTACCTGAAACCAAAACTGAAATGGTAAGCACGAAGCTTAGTGAGCTCCCCCAAACTACCACCTACCATACAAAAGCACATATAACAAGTACTGGGCCTTTCCCATTGCAGTTGGGGCGTTCTTTTGAGGTAATATCTCGTCCTTGGGCTGTTGTTCTTATGGATTCATCATTATGGGGTTTGTGGGGAGTTTATCTTTTGTTGTTTTGGAGTTTAGAGGTTAGATTTGAGGTTGCTACCTGTTACAATATCGTTTGTGATGGTTAGTCGGTGAATCCTGTCCGAATTTTACCAATTGTCATAAGTTGTGGTTAGCTAAAGGATGAATAATGTCTCATTTAACAACTGTTTTCATGTAGTTGTATCATGTAACCTGCTTTCCTGTCACAGTTCTTGCAGTACATCTCGCTACAAATACCATGGTGATGGTAGTTGCACTTGCTGCAGTTGGGCAGATTCCCCGCATATGGTTTTGTTGGTGCAGAGGTAGCAGGAGTTGTGGTGGGGGTAGTAGCAGCATGAACCGCAACCATTTGTTTCTTTGAAGGTTCTTGCGAAGTTTGCCCCTTCCTTTTGTTCCAGAATTTCTTCTTGTTGTTATTGTTGGCATTGATCTCATTGTTGTTGTTCCCTTTGGTTGGTTCAGCCATGATAGTCGTGACTCCTTGACAGACACCATGATCAACAAGAGATTGCGCTTTGTTTAACCATGAGATGGGAGAAGGACAAAAAAGAGAAAATTCAGATGTTGTTACTAAGTGGATGGATGTAAAGGAAGAAGTGACATGGTTCAATCGAGCATGTAATTATGCGAAACATAACAATGTTCGTTATCGTGACGAAAATAGGGATGAGTGTGCAGCTGGAGGATGGGTGTGGGGCCACACACTCGTGTGTGCGGCCATACACTCAGGTGTGCGGCCACACACTCGTGTGTGCGGCCATACACTCAGGTGTGCAGCCATACACTTGGGTGTGCAGCCACACACTCATGTGTGCGACCATACACTCGGGTAAAAAAATCAATTAAAGCAGTGATCAAGTGATTAAACTAAGAGTTTACTAGTGTTTAGTTCGAATCAAGCAAGACTTGTAATAGTAGTTATTTAAATTGGTTGGTTCAATTAACTTATATATGGTTGGTCATCATAGATAGCTTACACATTAATTTACTTATTCTCCTTATTTGTGCCTGAAATGACCATTTTTGAGGTGTTCTAGTGCTAATACCATGTTCAACTAGCAAATGGAGGCCAAACTCTTCACTTTGGAGAGTTTTAGTGTGAATGCGGCCACCTTATGAAGGTCTGCGGTCGTACACCTTCAAAGGATGATAGTTCGAGGCGCTAGAGGAGCAGTGGTGCGGGGATTGTCAGATAGCAGTCAGAAGGGTACCAGCAGTTCAAGGCGAATTATCCTCACTATACCAAGGGTCTAAGGCACCACCTACCAGTGGTATCAGAGACTTTGGTTGTTTTTTTTAATTAGAGTTTATACAAAAGTATGAATTTGACAAATTAGGGTTTATGGAAAATAAAACCTAGGTCTTGGATTTTCGAAATTAGGGTTTCAAAACCCTAGTTCTCAAAATTTGGTTTTATGGTTTAAAATGTTTCCTTGTTAAACTTATATATATATATATATATATATATATATATATATATATATATATATATATATATATATATATATATATCTTGTTTAAAGTACTGAAATATATACATTATAACATAAACCTGTCAATGTCGTTTTTGTAATTAACCCCCTCCCCCCCCCCCCCCAATGAAGAACCCATTTCACTGGAAGGTTACATCCTACAGTTAGTTGCCAATTTTCCTCATCAAGAAGACAAAAGATCTCAATCATCTTAGTCTTGCTGATGTAATTGAAGAACTTGATGCTTTGAAGTGTGGAAAAACAATGAATTCTGCAAACATCCCGGTCAATGAAGTTTCATGCTCTCGATCATGTGAAGAGATATGGAATCCCATCCATACTCAGCTAGTGATGAGATACAGGACCTCGCCCACACTCACCTCCCTACCAGACACATACAAGTATCATAGAGACAACAATTAGAATCTAACATACAACATAAGGATCTTCCTCGGAATTGCCCCGACATTGGACCCTCGGACCGGAAACGTACTATCATCTAATCATACTACGAGCTTACCCCAACATTGGACCCCCGATCCTGAATCTATCATACCTACTCATGCAAGAATCACAAAGACCTCTGGCATTCTAATCTCCCTCTTGGCTCCTTCTGCCAACCTTGTGTATAGTAGGGAACATATGAACAATTAGTACAATTTCTGGCAATGTGCTCAGGTGTTCCACAGTGAAAATATGTATTTTTCTTCTTGCCCCTGGTGGTGGACCTTTGCCTCATCTCACGCTACTGCAACTCAACCTCTAACTCACGCCACATGGCGGCCTCCTGCGATACCAACACGAGTAGCTAGGTCGGATAAATCCCTTGTCCAGAAGCTCACTGAGTTGGCTGGATAATTCCTGCATTTCAGCAGGTGCCAACCGATATGGTGATTTAGCGAGAGGGGTTGCTCCTGGAACGAGGTCGATTCGGAACTCAACCTGTCTCGGTATGATAAAACCCTTCCCCAGTATCTTCTGGACCTGTGAGGATAACTCCTGCATCTCTGTTGGCACAAGGCGATAAGGTGCCTTGGCAATAGGTGCCGCGCTCGGAACTAAATCAATCCGGAACTCCACCTGCCTCTCAGGAGGTTTTTTAGCCCGAGCACGAGCCAACCCGATCCAATATTAAGTAATTGGGCTAATAAGGGTTCCACTAGGTCAACACCACCCACTGTCACCTCGGGTAGTGGTGGTCGGTGGCGGCTCCTGGCGGCAGCCACCAAAACTCACTCCAGAAAAATGAAATATAGAATATCAATTCAATTTTTCCTTGATAAGGTCGTAAAGTGTCTTATGTTGTCTATTTTTCTTATAGAGCGATATGGGATCGAAGATAAACCTTGAAGACAAGCTCAGTGTGATCTTGTTTGATGAAGATTTATACACAAAGGATTCAATGTACGTATCTCTCTGGTTTCCGCATTTACGAGATTCTCTGGGATTTATACTCCGATATTTTGATTGGTTGTATGATTTGACTTTTAGACACGGTTTACGTTCTGCAAGGTTACTTTGGGAGATCGGTGATGACGACCGGTGATTTATTGTCAGTATCTTAAGTGGGGGAGAATTGGAGATTCTCCGGATGATCGTTGGGTCTGAGAGGTTGTCTAGCTGCTTGGGGAAATTCAGCGATAATTCTATCAGTCGGTTTGTTTTTGGACGTGAAGGAAGTATGGGAGGTTGGATGGAGGGCTTAAGATCATTTAAATAGGGTGCAAACCCTAAAAAATAGGGTTTTCAAACACAACCTCAACTCGTCGAGTTGGGTCCTCCAACTCGTCGAGTAGGGCTTATTTATAGGCCCAGCTCCTCGGATTACGTTGGGCGTACCAAGGGCTACGTTGGGTGTAGTCTTCGGATAAGAGCGCCACCTCAGATCCAACTGTCTCGCACACCGGATGGATAAGACCCGAAGGTACGCTGGGCGTACCGGATCTCGTACGTGGGGGGATCTTCTTACATATGTGTTGGTCGTGGACGAACCCGCCTAGCGCCCAAGGCTGTCGAGGCTGGCACGGCCGCTTACATGGTTCATTGAGCCCGGAGCGAGTTTTATATGCCCGTCGAGTACCAGGCAATCTTCATAGGACTCGCCGAGTTGTTCATCCAACTCGTCGAGTCTAAGGCCATCTTCATAGAACTCGCCGAGTCCCTTGACCCATTTCCCAAAATTGGATTACACCTCTCCAAGGTGACACCTTTAGAATCACCAAGTCCCCCACCTGGAACTCGAGGTTTGAATGTCTTTGGTCTACATAACTCTTATGCCGACTTTGTGCGACTTGCAACCCGTCACGCACCTGCTAAATCAACCCATTAGTCTTGAGTACCATATTGTTACCCTTTTCGCAAGAATACCCAACCAGAAGTTGAGTAATGGTTCTCCATGGTGGTTATCCAACTTGCATCTGAATGACCTTTTAAAACCAAAGGACTTCCCAAATAACTTAAGCCATAATCCATGGTTCCCTTGAGATACTTGAATACTCTATTCAGCCAAGTTCTCCAAGTGGGAGTTCTGGTTGTGCGAGGTGCAGTTTCTTGGGTACCTTGTCAACCAAAACAGGATTTTAGTTGACCCGACTGAGGTGGAGGTCGTGATAAGATGGGAGGTTCCGAAGTCTCCATCTGAGCTTCGCTCGGCGAGTAGAGTCGGGGTGGCCCCGCGATTCTTCCACGAGGACCTCGTCGAGTCAAGAGGGATACTCGACGAGTAGAAAGGGATCATGCAGGTATTGGTGAGGACGACTAGACTCGCCGAGTCGCCAGGGTACTCGCCGAGGACTTTCGTCCCTGCTGGGTAAACCTTCCGGTCCTACCCACGCCGACCTTCCGGTCCATCACAAAACATATCGCCTTCCGGCCCATAACATATTGCCTTCCGGCCCATAATATAATCGCCTTCCGGCCCATAATATAATCGCCTAATATAATCGCGACCGATTGCAAATGAAGCGTATTTTCTTCTCTTCTTGCTTGTAGTCTCGACTGAAATCACCTCTCCAATTATTCACCTTAACCCACAAGTTCAAGGTTACTCAAGCCCTATTGGCAAGGCAAGGTCTAGGTGTGGTCACATCCTGGAGATGAAGTCACATATTGACAAGCCGGGAGAGTCGGGTGTCAAAGTCTTGAGTGGGATCATATCACTTTGTTGTTGCTACAGGTTACAAAAATATATAAGTAGTTTTGTCCCTTTTTAATGAGTATATTTGCACTTGCAGTCAGGATTGGTGGTTTTTTTTATATATTGGTTACCATGTGCTTCCGAAACAAGTGATGCCTTAAGTTGATTTTCTAAAGCAAAGTTCAGCATTAATGGAAAAAAGTAAAAGTACAATGTTATAACTTGGTAGATTTTAAAAGCAATTAATCGTGTATAACTTGGTAGAAGTAAGAACATGTTCTGTAGCAATTCCTTTAACAGGGGAGCTCCGGTCTTGTTCGTGAAGAAAAAGGATGGAACGTTTCGAATGTGCATCGATTATAGGGAACTCAATAAACTCACGATCAAAAATCGCTATCCTCTCCCTCGTATCGACGACCTATTCGACCAACTCCAAGGAGCAAGTTACTTCTAAACGAAAGTTGTAGAACATAATATCACATATGCATGGATATAAATAACGTCAAAATAAGAACTAATATACGAGAGATATGAATTTCTGAAGTTCGGGACACGAATTCCCACCCTGTCAGAGGACTCACGACATGAGCCACTCCATGCTCACAATCAATTTTACATCTCTCAAGCACACTTCCATAAGTGGTATGAACCCACCTTATATAGAGGTGTTTACACGTCTCTTTCTCACTCTCTATCTCATGTCATAAGGCTAATGCACCACATGCAAGTGGTCTACAAAAGTCAAACCATTTACAAAGTCAGCAGGCGGATCAGGCGTCGGAGAGGGATCAGGCTCGGGTTCAAGGGTCGAGCAGCTCAAGGAGCGAATGAGGGAGTTAATATCCGCCGAGGTTACGCACAGTATTATGGATCGGACACCTGTGATCTTTGGCACGGTCACCAGTGGAACATCGGAAGCATATATCAACCTCTCCTTGACAACCCGAGTATCCGCTACATAAGTTAAGAAGTCCATAAATCCATGCTGCAGACTCTGTGTCGCCCTGGAGATGAAGATGGAGTGGAAGAGGTTGGAGAATGGTGGTTCTGGTATGATTTTGGTTTGAAGATGGGTGAAGGTGGCTATGATGGGTCAAAGGGTGGTGAGGAGTGTAAGGGTGGAAGGTTGGTATGGAGATGATATGATGTGTTGGCAGTGATTCACCAGAATTGGCTAAAGCGAAAGTTTTCGTGGCATTTCCGAATTCGCATGGCAATGTAAGGCGTCCTTGATCTTCTATATTTTTTGGTATTCCTTCCATTTATACCTCTGAATATTGTTGATTAAGAACAACCTTGTATGTCTTTTCTAGTTGGTGGCATGTGTCGAGAAGATCTTGAAAGAATTTCAGGAATGTTGTAATGCTCTAAACCCATCACAAGGATCAGCTCTTGATAACCGCCTATATACGTCAAATACAAGATAACCATGTCTACATAGACAACAACAACGGTACCGGCATCCTTTATGAGCAACGTTTCAGCGGTCGGTGAGAGTGGACACCCATTAAACTATCATTTTATAGGCCGAATCTGAACATGAGGCAGCGCTGATGGTTAGACGTGGTAAAGGATTATGACTGTGAGATCCTTTATCATCCGGGCAAGGCCAACGTAGATGACGCCCTGAGCCGCAAGGCGGTAGCAGCCCCGATCAGGGATATTTGTCTGAGGATGATGAAGGACGGGGAATCCGTCACGAGCCACATGCAGAAAATGCAAAGGTATGTGGATCGTTTGCTGAAGCTTAATGTGAACTTCCTCAGCTCCTACCTACCCCTTTCAAATTACTCCTACAGCAACAACTTTCATTCCAGTATTGGTGCTCCATCATATGAGCTGTTTTATGGATGGAGATGTCGCACCCCAGTCTGTTCGGGTGAGATTGATCACAGGGTGATGGGACGGATAGAGGTAGTTCTACAGACTACCAAGAAGATTCAGCAGATCAGACAGCGTTTGTAGACTGCTCAGAGCCGGCAAAAGAGTTATGCTGATCGACACCGATATGGAAATATACACATGTTTATCAATGACAAAATTCAAATTCAAAAAAAATAACAGCATCAGGAAATGACATACCTGGGACTGAATATGAATATTATTTGGTAAAAGAAAATTTCTTCTGTGTCTTTCCCATAACATGTGCAAGAATAAGAAAAACCTTTTTCTAAATTCTACTTGAGTACATACTAAAGTTCCTGAATTATAACCAGAGTCTCCGTAAGAGAGCGTGACACTTGTGTATAGATCTATACGGAACTGACAACACTGCATCTAAGTAGTTAGCTATAGTTAGACCGGTAGGTCTTGATTTATGGGAATCTTTTTGGTTTTTGGGTCTACTTGACGAGTTGGTCGCCCTACTCGTCGAGTAGCAGCGGGTTGGTCCACGCGTTTTAGTGACCTACTCGCCGAGTCTAGGAAAGGACTCGACGAGTAGGAGCTGGCAGATGGCGACAAAGGTGCGGTTTTCATCTTGTATGTTGGTGGACTGAACACAAGATTGGTGGGAGGAAGTGACCCACAAGGTGGGATCTGCGGGTGTGGCGGAGATGACTTGGGAGCATTTTGTGAGGAAGCTTGATCAGGAGTTTGCACCATACATTGAGGTGCAGTGTTTGGTGAGAGATTTCCAAGATTTGAAGCAGACTACCGAGACTGTGGTGGAGATCACCGCCAAGTTCCGGGAGAGGTCACTATTGGTTCTATAGTACGGTGCAAATGAGGAGATGAAGAAGACAAGGTATCATTCCATGCTAACGGATGATATCCATCCAGATTTTGGAAGAAGTTTCAAGAGGAGTTGGGTATGAGACTGCATTTCAGTACCGCATACCACCCACAAACGGACGGACAAAGCGAGCGAACGATTCAGATGCTTGAGGATATGCTCCGAGCATGTGTTTTGGATTTCGGAAAGCTCGAACCTTGTAGTGAGCGATGTATTTCCGTCCGCTACCCACAGAAATCCTATGGTTATCTTTTCTACAGACCGAGTGACAATGTTGTCTTTGTTTTGAGGAAAGGAGTCGTCCGTGAGAGAGAGATCATAAGCCAAGGCTACAGTGAGGAGGAAACTCTTGTTGAGCCGACTGACGAGTCTGTACCTCTGAGGCGTTCCAGCAGAGTTAGACTTCCACCTGAGTTTTATGGTTTCCATATTACTACAGATGGTGATATATTTATCAGTAATAGCACACTGGTAAATTTGTATGGGTTTTAGACAAAGGGGATTTACCAACAACCCAAGAACTGAAGCTTTATGACATTCAAAGCCATCATGAGTCTAGATCTAGAGCAGCAACCCCAGATCTAACTCCCAAATCCGAGATAGGTCTCAAAACAAGCTAAGGGACCCCACCTGCGATTCCGGGGTACAATCCTGACAAGATACCTTTCTTTAATAAGTTAATATTACGACATCCGACGAAGCATCGTGCGGGGCTATTATAATTCTATAGCGTCGATTATAGCGAATCAAGGTAATTCGATTAACAACCTGATAACACCCTTCCAGGGTGATACCTTCAGGAGGACCATAACGCCCACCTAAAACTCCCAGCCCGAACGCCTCCTGTCGGCATAACGCTTCTGTCGACTCTGCGTAGTCTGCAATCTGCTACAGACCTGCTGGATCAATTCTGTGGTCTTGAGCTAACAGTCAGGGTGCGGAATGGTTTGTCCCGTATAGATCTATACACAATGCCCGCTCTCCCTCCATGAGACTCTGGTTACCAACATGACAACAGTGAAATCCGCGTCATGTAGAAGTAAATCTCATATTCTAATTGTTAATTAATAATTAATTGTGTGATTTAAAGAGGTTAATTGAATAAAGGGGCATAAACTATCAAATATGTGATAGTTGTGTTTAGGGCTATGTATCCTTATGGATATGAGGGTGGACGAAATTTAGAGTTTGGGAACCTTAAAATCTAGTTGATTGTGGTGTCCATGGTTGCATATAGGCCATTGGTCAACATGGTAGTTGATTATGTTGTCCATGGTTGCATACAGGCCATTGGTCAACATGGTTGACATATGGGCCATTGGTCAACATCGTAGTTCATTAGACACCTTATCCAACATTTATAACACCAAGTTATTGGTGCGTTTACAAACAACGAAAGACGAAAGGAAACCAAATCAAGTCACGAAATTTTACTATTTTAGTTTTTATCCGTATCGTCGTTAAACGGTGGCCGGCAGCCGCCTTGATCCGCCGCTGCCTATCTGCCTCCGCTACAGCTTAAAAACAGAAACCCTAAGGAACCTCCCTAGCACCCCAAAGGAAGCCCCGAGGCTCCCGGAGTCCTGAGAAAAAGGGTCTTTCGGTTTCAAAACGCTGCTCCGAGCAAAGCCCGGTTTCCTTTAAAATCCGCTGTAAGTGAGCTACGCTTACGCAGAGCTTCGGCTCGGGAATCGCACTTCACGGGATCTCGGGAGCGTAAAACTTCCTTCTTAACTTGGATATGAGATCCGGGGTGTCGGGATGGCTTCGGGGGTTTACACGCAGAGCTTCGGCACAAAAACGAGGAGAAATGAGCAAATAAGCCCGGAATCACAATCATCAAAACATTTGGAATGACTTGAGAGAATTCTACACTCATCAAAATCGGCTAGCCCTTTCTTCACACACACTAGTGGCCGATTTTGGTCAAGAATAAGATGCTTATATAGTTAGGGTTACACCATGTAAACCCTATTATAAGATTAATATATATATATATATATATATATATATATATATATATATATATATATATATATATATATATATATATATATATATATATGTATGTATGTATGTATAACTTAAAATGCTAGTCTTACCGTTAGTAGGCCTCATTCACGAAGCCAATCTCTAAGGGGGTGCGGCAGACCACTCACACAGTAGACCCGAAGTGCATGGCTGTTCTGTGTTCTGATATGATATGGCATGTTATGCATGTATGGTATATGTGGTTGGTATTTTGGGGGTATCTTACTAAGCTTTCGGGCTTACAAAACATACACTCATTCAACTTTTGGACTATGGCGATTTAGCCTATGGAACACTCTCACTATGCTTACAATTGACACTAAACTTTTCTTAGATTATTCTTGTCTATCTTAGACTCTACACCAAAAATCTATGCTTTCATAAACAAGTGATTCTTTTTCTAGGTATTTCTAAACAAACAAGACACACTTTTTGAAAACTATAATAGGTATAGTTTTACGAACAGATGGTTGAACGAAAGCATCGTCGTAATGTTGAAATAGGTTTGGCACTTCTAGCACACTCTCTGCTTCCTCCCCTATCATGTGCCTGGAACAACCACTACCAACAAACCAAAGTCTGATGATATGCCTCCATAGCTGCTCCGGCACAAAGCGGGATCAGTTGGTCTTTGGAACCCAATCCATTTTGAAACTAGGTTGACCTTTGTCATATTTGCAAGGAACTTTCTCCCACGACATATCCTGCTTGGGCTGAAATGCAATTTTTTCCATTCAAGGACCAATTTTGCCAACAACTTCAAAGTATTATAACTTCTTCGTTCTAAGTCCGTTTCTGACAAACTTTATATCCATGAAAATGTGGCTAGAATCCTACGCTCCTAGCTACACCCCAGAAAATTATTATCTTTCTTTCTTACTATTAGTCATATGTTTCCTCCTTTACGTGATTAGAAGAGATCCAACCTGGCTTCAAATAAATCAAAGGCTAATGATGATTCTACAAACTATGCTCATGACGATGATTCCAAGGGAGAAATCCTTACTGTTGTTTCCGGAAGTGTTGATGATAATTGGGTTCTTGAAGGTTTTTCTTCGATTGCTACTCCATTAACAGCTTTGACCCACAAAGGAGCTACTTATGCTTGGAGTGATAAGCATAAAGAAGCGTTCGAGAAGTTAAAGAAGAAGCTATGCGAGGCACCGATACTTTCTCTACCCGATGGAGTTGAAGACTTCGTTGTTTATAGACACTAGAGAAATTGACGCCCTGCAAGCATCGGAAAGAATGTGACATTTGTCACCCCTTGACATAAAATTTTATGTCATTCAATATATGTTAAGAGGTATATAAATTTTATGAAATATAAAATAATTATTAGCACCTAAGTATTAGATATTAAACTGTTGATACACAGTTTCGAATACACACCATTCCAAAAATTAAGTTTGTGTCATTGTCATGCCTACAAGATCACACACCCTTCCAAAAATTAAGTTTGTGTCATTGTCATGCCTACAATATGATTTTTAATTAAAGGTTGTGTCTAATATATACTGAATATATCAATCCAAATAAATTGATAAATATTAGAGCACTAAAACCGTCGTTGGGTCCGAGACCATCGTCTAGCTTGCCCCATCCTATGGGTCGGCCCCACCCTTACAATCAACTGATTTCAAGAACCCGTCATTGTATCTTGGGTATGGAAGAGGAGCAGAATCACAAGTTCTTCCATGTTTGAATCATTTCATGCTAAAACAAATTCCGAGTTCAATAATCTTGTTTTTATCAACCAATTCCAGCTAGAATTCGATTTCATCAACAAATTCAACAAGCCATCATTCTCAACAAGTTCAGGCTATAACTTTTCTTGGTTTGTTAGGGGAGATAAGTATATCTGGTTTTTCCATTGCTTTTTTTATATTCTCGATAAAGAGAAGATTAAAGAAAAAGGTTTCTTGGTTTCCAAATAACATGTGATTAGAAAGTATCAAATCAACAATAAAAGGGGTTGATCCAAGCTAAATTATCGATGTAAATCTGAACTTTATAATTTACAATATAAATCTTTAGGGTTACGGAAAGGTTGGCATTATTGGTTATTTTGATACCCAAAACATAAAATGCGGAAGCATAACTTTGGATCTTTAATCTCGAATCTGCTTAAAAGAAAACTTAAATAAGAATGAAGGATTCATACCTGATTTCATTATGATCTTCGGATCTGAAGAACTAGGGTTGGGTTTTCCGGTTGATCTCAAGAGCTCTCTCTAAAGTCCCTCAGCAAACCCTAAACGAATTTTCATGTGTATTTCGTGTGTGTTGATTTTTTCAGCATCACATGTATTTATAGATGAATATAAACCCTAATGTGAGATATGGAAGGGATCTTAAGGATCTTGAGTCAAACTGGGAACTCAACCCACAAGGTAAGTATATATTTTATAAATCGGTTCATCAACAATTTACATTCTTACCATAATAGCTAGATTTAATGATAACATTAGATTATATATGATGTGGTCCCATAATTATCTAAAAGTCTCCTACTGGACCACAAATATATAAATGTACATATAACTGTAAAATCGCTTTAGTGAATGTTATCATAATATTGGTACCCTTAAACAATCTCGTCCACTAATCATAATAGTATACGATCAAAGCGGTATTTGTTACAATTTACGTATCTAAACCGATCAATGCTCACATATACATATATAACTAACGACATAGATTAATTATGATGTGTGGTTTTAAAATCTAAATAGAATTCCAACGAGCTCCTTTTTAACTTGAAGTGAGATCAATCTTCAAATAAGTGCAACTAATAATGGAGTTAGCCGAATTCTTAATTTTGTACAGAAAAACAGAATTGTTGTTAAACAACACATAAAGTACTATAAAACTCCCACTAAAACCAAATATCATACCAACCTGTGTAGTATGCTCATGAAAGACCTAGGGAGGTAATCCTTTTATGAGCGGATCCGCTTTCATGGAGTTAGTTCGTATGTGTTATATATATTTCATTTTGCACTAATGTGTTAACAGAAGGAAACTTGATGGCAATATGTTTTGAATTAATAGAACTTATGTTGTTGGAATATAATTGCTGACTTATTATCACAACTTTAGTGGTCTTTCAATACCAATAATGTGTAGCCTCATGACAAATTTCCGCAACCATATTTCATGATACAAATTATGTTTCCATTATGGAAGAAGCTAGCGAAGTCTAATCCATGAAATGGCTCATCATGCTAAAATGTAAAAGTATATCGATATGGATTGGTAACCATTTTCGCATCATATTCTTAATAAAAATGATCTCCAAAACATATGATTTCCTATAGTTGAGCATATAGCCTTTTGTTATGTATAGATATCTCAAAATCCATTTGGCTACTTTCTTATGATCCAACCTTGGGTTGTATAGATATTTACCCAAAACTAGAAAGATAAATTTACTCCCAGTTAATCTGTGATACACAAAATCATCTACTGTATTTATCTCAAAACAGAAAGAGATAATAAATTGATGAAAAATGTGGTACCACACACAGGATGTCCAAAGTTGAGATTGTTAAGTTTGTGTATTCTGAATAGGAGATTTAATAACATTGTCGATAACTGATTCATAATATGCATACTATCAAAAATAATAATAGGAATCAAGATTGATTCCTCCTTAATGACAATGTTTTAACCTTTTTTCTCCCCCAAACTCAACATCCTCAAAGAATGTTGCTCTATCTAAAATGCAAGGTCAATATCTATGCAATTGAGAACTAACATAATGCCCCCATTCCATTCCATAAAGTTAATCACATTCAGTACATGAATCATAATGTAGCAAATATAATACCATAATTTAAAATTTTGTTTCTTTTGAGAACATAAGCAAATCTATTTTTATGCCCATTAATCCACAAACCGTAATCAATAAATTCAATTTATGACATCTTTACAAGGTATCAACACAACATTAATATCAAGTCTTTGGACAGTAATACTAACTTGCAAGAGATATCCTTGTTTTAGAGATAAACATTGAAAATAAATCATGTCAATTAACAAGTTCCTCATTGGATTGACTTATTAATCACATGGAACCAAAAATCGACAAATGTTTATCAGCACATATATGTTTATTCGGCCAAATATCAGTTTACCTTTGGGTCGGCTAATACCCGCATTAATAAACACATAAATATAAATCTTAATAATAAGAATTGACAATATATCATATCAATTAATAAGCCCTCTTTGGATTGACTAATTTATGACATGTAACCTAAAATTTGTCGCATATTTATCATCAAACATGTGTTTATTCGGCTAAATATTAAGCTACCTTTGGGTCGATTAATATCCACATCAATAAACACAAACCATAAAATTTAAAATCTTTGTAAATTAGTTTTCACAAAAGACATCACTTTGGCAATATATTGTGTCAATTAATTTACCCTTAAAATAAATAATATGTCATAAATGAAATTTATCAATAACCCAAAATACGTTTATAAATTTCCATAAACGCTATCACATGTTTTCATAAAACCAAAATTTGATAATACAATGAAAAACATTATCGTACAAGCTGACCATATTAAAATAACCAATTTAATAAAAACGGTTACATACAACGCTAGCAAGACTTAAATTAAATTGCAAACGAAAATAGAAAATTTTGAAGTTCATTATTTTAGACTCAAAATGAAATTCAATTTCATTGTCAACCCAAAAATATTTAATTCCCACAATTTGAAATGTAGTGGTTCAATTCACGAAAAATTAAAGGAAATCATAAATTCTATTCGATCAATTCCTTATATAAACCAATAAAAAAAATCTATTATTTTATTTAAAAAAATTACTATATAAAAATAAAATCACACGAAGGTCGAATCAAAATATATGTGGTTAAAAAAATGACTTCCAAATTTGCTTTACTATACATAACCTTAGGTTTTCTAAAAAATAATTAAACCTTTATTTATTCAGACAATAAATCCTTCAATACAACCGATCATCCGAAATTAAACCAAATTATTAAATCTTGACTTGTTATAGTCAATTACAAAATCAAATAAATAAATATGTGTTTGAGTGTACATATTAGATTTTTTTTCATCACTTCCACTTAACCAATTACATAGTTTATAAAAAAGATAAGGTTCCGTCGATAAAGAACCGTTTTGAAAGAACAAAACCCAAGAGCACTTCATTTTCACATAGCCACAATCGAGCTGGTCAAAAAATAAAGGTAACCCTAAAACAGAAAATATGTAATCACAACCAAAAAAAATTCTAATAACAAATTCGAGTATGCTCTAACAAATTCGAATAAACTTTACGGATCTTAAACCTTTTGAAACATGAAGATTTTAGTGATCAAATTAAAAAAATATATCTAATAACAAATTGGAGTATGCTTTAATATTAAATGTTGATTATTTTGACAACCAAAACATAAAACACGGAAGCATAACTTTGGATCATTAATCTCGAATCTAGTTAAAAGAAAACTTAAACAAGAATGAAGGATTCACATCCGATTTCATTATGATATTCGGATCTGAAGAACTAGTGTTGGGTTTTCTAGTTGATCTCAAAAGCTCTCTGTAAAATACCTCAGCAAACCCTAAACGAATTTTCATGTGTATTTCGTGTGTGTTGATTTGCTAATCATCACATGCATTTTTTGATGGATATAAACCCTAATGTGAGATATGGAAGGGATCTTGAGGATCTGAAGAACTAGTGTTGGGTTTTCTAGTTGATCTCAAAAGCTCTCTGTAAAATACCTCAGCAAACCCTAAACGAATTTTCATGTGTATTTCGTGTGTGTTGATTTGCTAATCATCACATGCATTTTTTGATGGATATAAACCCTAATGTGAGAGATGGAAGGGATCTTGAGGATCTTGAGTCAAACTGGGAACTTAACCCATAAGGTAAGTAAATATTCTATAAATCGGTCCATCAACAGTTTATATTCTTACCATAATAATTGAATTTAGTGATATATATATATATATATATATATATATATATATATATATATATATATATATATATATATATATGGTTATTGTGTTCTAACTATCTATTATGTGCATGTAGGATTGATTGTAAACCAATCATTTTAGTTATTTTAAGAAATTAATTTATACATATTACATGTTGAAGATATAATGAGTATTAATTAAATCTTCAAC
The DNA here is from genome assembly GCF_002870075.4 of Lactuca sativa. NCBI lineage: Eukaryota > Viridiplantae > Streptophyta > Magnoliopsida > Asterales > Asteraceae > Lactuca > Lactuca sativa. Next base: position 370,841,818 of record NC_056626.2, on the reverse strand, counting down.
ATTTAATATGCATTAATTATTTTCTTAAAATAACTAAAATGATTGGTCTAGAATCAATTCTGCATGCACATAATAGATAGGAGAAACATTTGAACCTAACTCTCTCTCTCTCTCTCTCTCTCTCTCTCTCTCTATATATATATATATATATATATATATATATATATATATATATATATATATATATATATATATATATATATATATATGATGTGGTCCTATAATTATCTAACAGGCATAACCAAGATTACAAAAGTGAATCAATCAATTACCCTCCTAAATAAAGATTTGTATTTGGTACATGAGTGGATGCTATTCAGATCACTTGACAAGCTTTTGTTTCGGCAAATTTGTAACACTCGTGTTTCTAGCCTAGGCATTTATATTGAGGTGATAGTCTAGATTAACCTTTGTAACTCATTTTGAAGAAATGAAAAGGAATTATGTGAATTATGTGTTTTATGCTTAATTATTAGGGCTTAATTAATTAAGAATAAAAATAAGCGTCAAAATTAAAGTTTGATATAAGCCCGATATATTTACATAAAGTTTTAGTGGTCGAAACAAGGATTTCGGGGATATAAAGAATACCAAAATCCGAGTTATAACGAAGAAGTTATGACCTGTCGAAGTTTCGCGACAAAACCGGCACGGTGCTGAATGTCGTAAAAAGTGAGTTTTTGATAAACTAATTTTTAGCCTTAGCTATCTAAACTAAATTTTTAGTATTCGTCAAACCGAGAAGTTCGATAAAAATAACGCCCAAATCTGACTTCGTATGAGGAAGTTATGATTTTTCGAAGTTTCAGCTTAGCAGTAGACAACTAAAAACTCGAATTTTAGATCGAGCGATTTTTAGACGACACAACCTAAATGATAATTGAAGGTCTCGTCATTCGTAGCACAACGGTAAAAAGTCTGACGAAAACGGACGTCGGATAAAGAAGTTATGAATTTTTAACGGATTTCTTGTCCCGGTCTGTTAAAAATAATAATAAAAAAATTAAAGTCAAAATTAGCCGACGAAGTCTAAACGGAAGTTGTAGAGCGTAATTTTAGCTACGCGTGCATATAAATAACGTCATAAACGGAGCTCGTATGCGAAAGTTATGGATTTTAGAAGTTTTGGCGCGAAAATCGAGAAAATTCGCATAGTCACACTTTGCCACGTCATCCTCACTGAAAGAGTGCCACGTGTCCTGCTGAGTCACTGAGCTGCTGAGTCATGCGAAGCCACCTGTCGGATCCTGATTCGACCGAGGAGGAGGCCCAATCCGAAGCAGCCAGCTCTCCGGCCGAAGCTTCGCCCTGCCGCCGCGTGTTCCGAGCCTCGCATAGCCTAGCTCCGAGCCTCGCACCTGGGTCACGAGTCCGCGGTCCAATTAGAAGCTGCCATCGAGTCCCTCGCACCTGCGCACCCTCGCCTGCGGACCCCACCACCCAAGCCGACTTTGGACCCTATAAATCGAAGGGGACCTGCGAGCCTTCTCGGGCAGAATTGAATAATTGCCATTTTTCACCCCTTTCTTCATCTTTTCTTCACCTTAACCTTCCCCGAAGCCCCGATATCGATTGTAAACCCCGGAATACTCCACGAAGTGCCCGTGAAGCCCGAAAAATTTATCTTTTCGGTTTCGAAGCCCGACTTTTACAAAGCCCAGTTTCTCAATAAAACTCCCGGTTTTGTTAGAAACGATCGTTTTAGGAAACGAATTGCTGCCCGATTATCATCAAATCATGTGAGTGTGTAGTTACTTTCAATTTACACATATATATGAAGTATTAACCTTGAAATACGTGTTATGTGTAAATATGTTAATTTTTTATTTGAGGTGACTGTTGAATTGATGTTTTATACAAGTTTTAAACTGTATATGCTTTTATCTACAAAATATGTTGGGTAGAACATGGGTAGATGAAATAGTTGATGTGTGTTAAAATGGTGAGAGGCCTCAATGTTGTTGTTGTTGTTTTTGTTGTTGTTGTTGTTGTTGTTGTTGTCTTCTAGCGGAGTATAGATGACGACCACGAACTTTTCTAGACAGTCCAGTGGAACACTAGCAGGTTCGCAACTTGTAGGTGTTGATGAATTAAATGTTCATTGGCGTACTCCATCCCCCTCATGGTTGCCTTTAGGACATGTATGGCTGAGGAAACCCCTTAGCAGTAGTGTCCATCCCGGTGATAATCCTTAGGCTAGGTCCCTTGTGATAGGTGTTTAGGGACGTAAAATGAGGACAACGGGAATGGGTAATCAGGGTTATTGTTGATTGGTGAACTTAATAAGTATATTATTATTGTGGGTTGAAAACCCTATATGCTCACCAGGCTCCCAAGCCTGACCCACTCAGTTTTATGATTACAGGTAATGGACCCTGAGCATAGTTGGAGGACGATGAGAGATTTTTGGATTATAGGCCAGTAGTTGTAAATAACTGTTGAAAGGCTTATAATGTCTTGTTTATGCTTTTGATCTGTATCGGAACATGACATCCTGAGGTTTTGATATGAAATGAAACTATACATTTCTTAAAGAAGGTTTTGATAAACTTTTATCATGTTTTGTTTTGGGAACAAATTCCGCAACATCTTTTAAAAAGATTTCTCTGATTTTATTTTAAAAAGCATAAATTAAATCGGTCTTTTCTGGCCGAGAAATTAGGGGATGTCACAGTTGGTATCAGAGCATTAGTTTAAGCGAACTAAGAAATTGTAGAATTTCTAGACTTGAACTTAGAATGCTAAGTGATGATTGTGAGATGAGTGTCTACCATATTTTAGACACGAGCACTAGTTTATTTTAGGGAAGATGCCTAAAATGCCCTTATGTGCTAAATGATATGTGTTTGCCATGTGTGCCATTATTTGTTCGGATCTATGGTCTGTTGCCGACCGGATCTGGAAACCTTATGTGTGTAGGATTCTAAGCGTATGAATACGAGATTAGAACTAACATGTAAACGTTTCGGAGTGATAAGGGAATTGACATGTCTAACAAGAATAAAGACCTAAATTCACCTTATTCGGTATATAGATTGTAATGGCAAGAACTCGGAGTGGAGCTAGAAATGCAAATAGAAACCAACAACCTCAACCCCAAGTGGTGGAACAGGTGCCTATAGTAGGAGCTGCATCCAAACCCATCACCATGGCTGGAGTACGAACTATGATTCAGACCATGTTGGCTGAACAGAGGGAGGAATTGAGGCAAATGTTGCTAAACAACAGGGATGAACCTTCAGTTCCTGTTGAACAACGTGAACTCAATGACGATCGATTTGAAGAAGGGAACAACAGCAGATCGGTTGGTCATAGTGAACCAATTGTGGTTGGGAGGAATAACCACGAGGGTAGAACGGAGAGAAATGGGTGCAAGTATAAGGACTTTATGACTAGCAATCCATCGACCTTCAATGGAAAAGAAGATCCTGTCGGAGTAATGGACTGGATCTCGTAAACGGAGTTGGCTTTCATGACTTGTGATTGCCAAGGCAAGTTACAAACTACCTTTACAGTACGTCAGTTCAGGGGTAGTGCTGCTCGTTGGTGGAGCACTTTGGGGAAAACCCTAAGCCCTAATGAGCCACTTCGAATAACTTGGGCAGAGTTCTTGGTGCACTTCAAGAGCAAGTACTTCTCGACCCAAAACGTACTTGAGTTAGAAAACCAATTTCTAACGTTGCAGAAGGGTAGTATCACCGTTGACGAATATACGAATAACTTCACAGACAAAATGGAGTTTGCTTTGCGTATTGTCCCAGATGAGTTGGCAAAAATTGACAGGTACACAAAGGGACTTCCATAGGAGTACGCGGTGCCAGTACATCAGGCACTTACTTTGGAGGCAACTATCTGGGCTGCCAAGTTTGTTGAAGATATGATAAAAGGGAGAGCCGCCAGCAAGATTGAAGTTGGCGAAAAGAGAAAGTTTGAAGGAACTTCAGGTTCCAATAAAAAGAACAAATTCTCGAAGACTGGTTCGAGAAAATTTGGAGGAGGAGCCGAAGCCAAGTGGTGTGACAAGTGTAAGAAGAAACATGTTGGGAAGTGCAGCGTGGAAGTCACTTGTTACAAATGTGGAAAGCCTGGGCATTATGCCAATGAATGCACCTTCAATAAGAACATATGTTTTGGGTGCAATGAAGAAGGGCATAGTTTGAGGGACTGCCCGAAGAAGAAGGACGCAGCAAAACCCAATCTACCACCAAAGCCGAAGGCGAGAGCCTTTCAGATGACACTCGAAGCTGCGAAAGAAGAAGCCGATGTTGCTTCAGGTACCTTTCTCGTAAACGAATTGCCTACCCAAATTTTGTTTGATTCTGGAGCCAATTACTCCTTTAATTCGCATGAATTTGGTAGAAAACTAGCTTTTCCTGTAGATAAGCTAGTTAATGCCTTATTAGTCGAGATTGCTAGTGGCAAGTTTGTACCTGTTAGCCATCGAATGAAAAACATCCTCATTGACTTGGATGGGAATAAGTTCCACGAGGAATTATTGTCTATCGAGTTAAATGTATTCGACATAGTTTTAGGAATGGATTGGCTTAGCGCCAATGATGCTGAAATAATGTGTAGGAAGAAGATAGTAAAAGTAAACCCGCCAGGGAAAGAGTCATTTATGGTGTACGGAGACAAACGCAGAGTAAATTCTGGAATCATTTCCCTAATGAAAGCCAGAAAGTGTTTGGCCAAGGGATGTACATCATATCTAGCGTTCGTGATCGATGCTAAGATGGAAAAGAAGGAGGTGCAGAATATTCCGGTGGTGTGTGATTATCCGGAAGTCTTTCCCGAAGATCTTCCCGGATTGCCCCCTGATCGACAAGTAGAATTTCGTATCGACTTGTTACCAAGAACGACGCCGATAGCAAAAGCACCGTATTGATTAGCACCAACAGAGATGAAAGAACTTATGACACAACTTCAGGAGTTATTGGAAAAGGTTTCATTCGGCCTAGTTCATCGCCCTGGGGAGCCCCTGTGTTATTTGTAAAGAAGAAAGACGGGAGCATGAGAATGTGCATCGATTACAGAGAGCTGAACAAAGTGACGATAAAGAACAAGTACCCGTTGCCAAGGATCGATGACCTGTTCGACAAGTTTCAAGGTTCGAGCTATTTCTTGAAGATCGATCTTAGGTCGGGATACCATCAATTAAAGGTGAGAGAGCAGGATATCGAAAAGACTGTGTTTAGAACGAGATATGGACACTATGGATTTTTGGTTATGTCGTTCGGACTAACCAATGCTCCAGCATCTTTCATGGATTTGATGAATAGGGTTTGTAAACCATTCTTAGATAAATCTGTGATAGTATTCATAGACGATATCTTGATTTATTCGAAAAGCAAGCAGGAACATGAAAAGCATCTTCGTGAAGTGCTAGAAGTCCTGAAAAAGGAGAAGTTGTATGAAAAGTTCTCCAAATGTGAATTTTGGATTCAAGAAGTCTAAATTTTAGGTCATGTGGTTAACCAAGAAGGAATAATGGTCGATCCAGCAAAGATTGAAGCTGTGATGAAGTGGGAACAACCAAAAAGCCCTACGGAGATTCGAAGCTTTTTAGGATTAGCTGGATATTACCGAAGGTTTATCCAAGGCTTTTCTTCGATAGCTACTCCATTAACAACTTTGACCCACAAAGGAGCTACTTATGCTTGGAATGAGAAGCATAAGGAAGCCTTTGAGAAGTTGAAGAAGAGATTGTGTGAAGCACCGACTCTTTCGTTGCCTGAAGGAGTTGATGACTTTGCAGTTTATAGTGATACGTCTGGAGTTGGGTTAGGTTGTGTTCTGACCCAAAGGGATAAATTGATAGCGTATGCATTGAGGCAATTGAATGAACATGAAAAGAACTACCCCACTCATGATCTGGAGTTGGCAACGGTAGTATTTTCCTTAAAGATATGGAGGCATTATCTTTATGGCACAAAGTGTAAAATTTTCACTGATCATAAGAGTCTTCAATATCTCTTTAATCAGAAGGAATTGAACATGAGGCAACGACGCTGGCTAGAGTTACTCAAGGACTACGACTGTGAGATACATTACCACCCTGGTAAAGCAAATGTTGTTGCTGATGCTCTCAGTCGGAAGGTAAACCTTGAAAAGAAAAGGCCAAGAGCGTTGAGAATTGAAGTTGTCTTGACAATTGTGGAAAGTATAAAGAAAGCTCAAGAGGAAGCATTAGAGAAAAGTGGCCGAAAGGAAGAACGTTTGGGAAAAACGTTAGTGTTCGGTACAAACAACCAAGGGTTGAAGGTATTCCAAGATAGGATTTGGGTACCTAAGACGGGCGGAGTAAGAGATCTTCTGATGGAAGAAGCTCACAAGACCATGTACTCGATTCATCCCGGCAGTACAAAAATGTATAGGGATCTAAAACCCTATTATTGGTGGCCGACGATGAAGCTCGATGTTGTTAAGTATGTGGCCGAGTGTGTAACTTGTGCTAGGGTTAAGGCACAACATCAGAAACAGTATGGGAGTTTAGAACCTTTACCCGTACCCATGGGTAAATGGGAAGACATCACCATGGATTTTGTGACTAAACTGCCCAGAACAAGGAACGATCACGACATGATTTGGGTGGTCATTGATCGCTTCACTAAGAGTGCGCATTTCATAGCAGCCAAAGAGAAATGGTCTATGGATAAACTTGCAAATTCTTACGTGAAGGAAATTGTGAGGCTTCACGGTGTTCCGCTAACGATTGTATCCGATCGTGACAGCCGTTTTACCTCGAGGTTTTGGAGGAGTGTACAAGAGGAATTGGGTACTAAGTTGTGTTTGAGTACAGCTTACCAGCCGCAAACCGATGGTCAGAGCGAACGAACGATTCCAACATTGGAGGATATGCTGAGAGCATGTACCCTATAATTCCAAGGTAACTGGGATGAACACTTACCTCTAGTAGAATTCTCCTATAATAATAGTTTCCACTCGAGCATCAAGATGGCACCTTATCACGCTTTGTATGGGGAGAAGTGTCGAACGTCATCATGCTGGCTGGAAGCTGGGGAAAAGTAGTTTATGGGACCTGAAATAGTTCATCAGATTGCTGAAAAGTTGAAAGTGATAAGGGAAAGGATTTTAGCTACTCAAGATCGAAAAAAGAGTTATGTTGACAAGAAAAGACAACCGATATCCTTCGATGTCGGAGATTCGTTTTACTTAAACTCTCGTCGTGGAAGGGACTTATAAGATTTGGTAAGAGAGGTAAGTTGAGTCCAAGATTTATTGGACCATTTAAAGTTCTTCAGAGGATCGGGAATCAAGCTTACAAGCTATAATTACCGGAAGAACTGGAAGGTATTCATAGCACCTTTCATGTGTGTTATTTGAGAAAGTTCACAGGAGATGTGCCCGACATAATTCCGATTTCTGAGTTAAGGTTGGATGAAAACAAGAGGTTGATCGAAGAACCTGAGGCAATCGTTGACTGTAAGACTATGAAGTTGCGAGGCAAAATGGTCGATTTAGTGCTTGTGCGCTGGAAACATACGAATGGACCAAATCTCACTTGGGAAACGGAGAGTGACATGATGAGTCGCTACCTGCAGTTTTTTGGTGATATGTGATTCCGGGGATGGAATCATCCTAAGGGGGAGAGAATTGTAACACTCGTGTTTCAAGCCTAGGCATTTATATTGAGGTGATAGTCTAGGTTAACCTTTGTAACTCATTTTGAATAAATGAAAAGGAATTATGTGAATATTATGTGAATTATGTGTTTTATGCTTAATTATTAGGGCTTAATTAATTAAGAATAAAAATAAGCATCAAAATTAAAGTGTGATATAAGCCCGATATCTTTACATAAAGTTGTAGTGGTCGAAACAAGGATTTCGGGGATATAAAGAATACCAAAATCCGAGTTATAACGAAGAAGTTATGACCTGTCGAAGTTTCGCGACAAAACCGGCACGGTGCTGAATGTCGTAAAAAGTGAGTTTTTGATAAACTAATTTTTAGCCTTATCTATCTAAACTAAATTTGTAGTATTCGTCAAACCGAGAAGTTCGATAAAAAGAACGCCCAAATCTGACTTCGTATGAGGAAGTTATGATTTTTCGAAGTTTCAGCTTAGCAGTAGACAACTAAAAACTCGAATTTTAGATCAAGCGATTTTTAGACGACACAACCTAAACGATAATTGAAGGTCTCGTCATTCGTAGCACAACGGTAAAAAGTCTGACGAAAACGGATGTCGGATAAAGAAGTTATGAATTTTTAACGGATTTCTTGTCCCGGTCTGTTAAAAATAATAATAAAAAAATTAAATTCAAAATTAGCCGACGAAGTCTAAACAGAAGTTGTAGAGCGTAATTTTAGCTACGCGTGCATATAAAGAACGTCAAAAACGGAGCTCGTATGCGAAAGTTATGGATTTTAGAAGTTTTGGCGCGAAAATCGAGAAAATTCGCATAGTCACACTTTGCCACGTCACCCTCGCTGAAAGAGTGCCACGTGTCCTGCTGAGTCACCACACGTTGGATCCTTATTCGACCGAGGAGGAGGCCCAATCCGAAGCAGCCAACTCTCTGGCCGAAGCTTCGCCCTGCTGCCGCGTGTTCCGAGCCTCGCATAGCCTAGCTCCGAGCCTCGCACCTGGGTCACAAGTCCGCGGTCCAATCAGAAGCTGCCATCGAGTCCCTCTCACCTGCGCACCCTCGCTTGCGGACCCCACCACCGAAGCCGACTTCAGACCCTATAAATAGAAGGGGACCTGCGAGCCTTCTCGGGCAGAATTGAATAATTGCCATTTTTCACCCCTTTCTTCATCTTTTCTTCACCTTAACCTTCCCCGAAGCCCCGGTATCGATTGTAAACCCCGGAATACTCCACGAAGTGCCGTGAAGCCCGGAAAATTTATCTTTTCGGTTTCAAAGCCCGAATTTTACAAAGCCCGGTTTCTCAATAAAACTCTCGGTTTTATTAGAAACGATCGTTTTAGGAAACGAATTGTTGTCCGATTATCATCAAATCATGTGAGTGTGTAGTTACTTTCAATTTACACATAGATGTGAAGTATTTACCTTGGAATACGTGTTATGTGTAAATATTTTAATTGTTTATTTGAGGTGACTATTGAATTGATGTTTTATACAAGTTTTAAACTGTATATGCTTTTTATCTACAAAATATGTTGGGTAGAACATGGGTAGCTGAAATAGTTGATGTGTATTAAAATGGTGAGAGGCCTCGATGTTGTTGTTGTTGTTGTTGTAGTCATCTAGCGGAGTATAGATGACGACCACGGACTTTTCTAGATAGTCCAGTAGAACACTAGCAGGTTCGCAACCTGTAGGTGTTGATGAATTAAATGTTCATTGGCGTACTCCATCCCCCTCATGGTTGCCTTTAGGACATGTATGGCTGAGGAAACCCCTTAGCAGTAGTGTCCATCCCGATGATAATCCTTAGGCTAGGTCCCTTGTGATAGGTGTTTAGGGACGTAAAGTGAGGACAACGGGAATGGGTAATCAAGGTTATTGTTGATTGGTGAACTTAATAAGTATATTATTATTGTGGGTTGAAAACCCTATATGCTCACCAGGCTCCCAAGCCTGACCCACTCAGTTTTATGATTACAGGTAGTGGACCCTGAGCATAGTTGGAGGACGATGAGAGATTTTTGGATTATAGGCCACTAGTTGTAAATAACTGTTGAAAGGCTTATAATGTCTTGTTTATGCTTTTGATCTGTATCGGAACATGGCATCCCGAGGTTTTGATATGAAATGAAACTATACATTTCTTAAAGAAGGTTTGGATAAACTTTTATCATGTTTTGTTTTGGGAACAAATTCCACGACATCTTTTAAAAAGATTTCTCTGATTTTATTTTAAAAAACATAAATTAAATCAGTCTTTTCTGGCCGAGAAATTAGGGGATGTCACAAAATTGATGCCATCATGAGCCTTACATTTGAGTGGCGTAAAGTTTGAGATGTCCAAATATCTGATTTTCGTTTAACAGAAACCTTTAACATCGACAAAAAGTTCTAGGGATGTCAACGGGGCGGGGATTGCATTCCCCGCACCCACCCCCGAAATTTTCCTATTCCCCCACCCCGCCCCCGAAATCTCTAGCATCCCCATCCCCGCCCCGCCCCCGAATCCGAGGATTACCCCCGCCCCCGTTTCCCCACCCCCGTTTGGGTTGACTTTTTTTTGGGCGAACGAATGTGTTATTTAGACTAAAAGAAGTTATTTTTTGAGCTAAAAGAAACCATTTTGGATAAAAATAGTTATTTATAGCATAATTTTATATATTTAAAATAAAAATATTATAACATCTCAAAAACGTTATACTGTGAACTTAAAAACATGATATTTTATTGAATTTTAGATGTTCAAAATCATTGCGATTATTTATTATATTTTTATAATTAATATATATTAACATAAATAATATATTAACGGGGTCTCCATTGGGGGTTCGGGACGGTACTACCCACCCCCGCCCCCGCCCCCGAAACTAAATCGGGGGTTAACCTTGCCCCCGCCCCCGTCCCTGATTTTTTAAACAAATATTCCCCATTCGGGATCGGGGCCCCACGGGTTCGAGGTCCCACGGGTTTTTTTAACATCCCTACAAAGTTCCCTGCTTGTATAGCATGTTACTACTCACTGTTTGTATGACACGTTACTACTCACTGAAGTATATATTTTATGATATTTCATTAGCTAAAACTTATGTATACAATTTTGGTGCGGTGGTGTTGGAGGTAGTGACAGGTCGGTCGGTGGTCAATGAGCCCGTTAAAGAATTAGGTTTGGGAGTTTTGAGAAAAAAAAGTTAGTAGCAATGGTTGACCCAAAAGTGATAGATAGGTTACTACTCACCGGGTATATATTCTCCAGTACTACATCACTTAAAATTAATGTATACAATTTCGATGCGGTGGTGTTGGAGGTTGCGACTTGCGACAGGTCGGTTGGTGGACAAAGAGCCCATTATGGAATGGGTTTGATTGTTTTGCGAAAAAAAAAATAATCTAGTAGCGATAGCTGACCCAAAAATGATGAGCATGTTTGTCACGAACGTGATGCGAGCATGATTATGACAAGTGTAATCTACTTGCACCAAAGTTGGCAGAAACTACCCACCATAGAAGACATCAAAATGATGCTAAGGCCAACTACAATGGACCTCTAAAACACCACTTTAGAGACCATTTTTAGTCCAGTAAACCTTCAAAAATCATAACTTTTGTGTTGGCTCTTTTTTAACACCAAATATAAAGACCAAACCGTTGAAAACCACCATTTAAGATGTTTGTTGAAAGGAAATAACTAAATTGATATTAAATAATCATCATTTTTATGTTTGTGTTTGGAGAAGCTCTAAGAGAGGAGTTGTTGTCGGTGTCGTCAGAGAAAATGCCGACAATGATTATTGAGTAATTTATGCCATAATTTGTCTGTTTTCTTAAATGCCTAATAGACTTATTTTTATTTTTTAAGTTTGACCTTGTAAAAAAAATACATGATTTGGTTTATAATTCATAGAATGGATTGTAATGAGTTACTTTTATCTCATTATACGTGTTGTCCTTTTTTTTAGGGTAAATTACACGAATCGTCCATCGTGCATATGCCAAAAAGCGTGTTTAGTCTCTATTTCAAAAAATTTACTCGGACTGTCCCTCGTTTTCTTAAAGATTGCACGCTTCGTCCCTGATATGCATTTTTGTTGCGAATGTTGTCCCTGTCAGGTCTAAAATGATCATAATGCGCTTTGTGTATTTCTTTTCTGTTTAATTTAATGTTATTATTATTATTTTTAATTTTTTTTTAAAAAAAAAGGCATGCCTACCCTACCTCACCCCATTTGTCCCTTCCCAAATCTCCATCTGCCTCACACGAACCCACTGCCCTTAAAGTAAAAATCTAGACACCGGACCACCACCTTGCATCATCACCGTAAAATGGAGCAGCTCCACCAGAAAATGGAAAATCGTTGAAAATGATGAATATTTCATTATAGACTCTCGACCTTATCTTTCGTGATGACTAGCCTCCCGTCGTCTGTGTCATATTGTTTCATCACCATCAACGTTTGAATCGGTAATGGCATAGGAAGTTCCTTTTGTTTGTTTTCGGTCACTGATGATGTAGTACTCATCCCCCATCATTTTCAATTCTCCAATCGGTGACCACCATCAGATGACAGTGCCAGTTCAGTCCTCGTCTCCAAATCAACACAACTATCCACAACTAGGGTTTGGACAGATCCCATCAACGACGACTAGGGTTTCGATAAATGCATCGAGCTCCACAACCGCCATCGACGGGGGCTCGGGTTTCGATCTTTGCCTCCATTGTAACCCTCGTTTCAGGTATCAATTACTTTTCAAGATTCTTAGGGTTTTAGACTGGAACTCGACAAGTTGGGGAGCTCTAACTCGTTGAGTGGAGATCTTATTGTACGCAGGACTTAGGGTCTACTCGACGAGTTGGAAGGCCCCAACTCGACGATTAGACGCTGTAAAGGGAAGCCCTAATTTTCAGGGGCTTGTACCCTATTTAAAGAAATTATGGCTTATTTGTGGCCTACCTTATCACCCTTACTGTACAGAGAGAAACCCTAGTCATGACTTAGTGCTTTCTTGAGTGTGTGTGAGCTTTGAAAAGTGAATCTTGTTCTCTTTGGAAGGAAACTTGAAGGTTGAAGTGATTGGAGTAAGGAGGAGGCTGTAGATCCAAAATCTACTTAGTGTTAGCAACCATTTGGAGGTAAAAAGTCTTTACCTTGGCTTTCCATTTCTTAGATCTTCCCTTATGCAAGAGTATGGTCATTTCTAGTGCAAAATGGGGTCACTCTCAGGTTTGAGCTTGTCATGAGGACATAACTTCAGATCTGGACAGCTTAGGCCTCATTAGACCTAAAGATTCAAGATTTATCAAGCTTTAGCCATCCTCCATGCCCTAAACCTTCCATTAAGCCTAGTTTTAGTGTTTTAGCCCCTTGAGGCCTTGCATGCATGTAAAGTTAGCAACTTTACGTGATATTTCAGTCCTAAGGGACTAGATCTGTAGTTTGTGATGGGTTTTATACAAACAATCCTATGTGTGCATGCAACCCTAGAGTTGGATCTATGTTTTCACTATTAGTTATAAAACTTTATGAACACAAAAAGAAACCTGGCATGCTACTATTATTTTCGAAATTCATATATAAAAATAGAATACATACCTGTTGTTGTTATATAGCAATAACAACTAGTTCCTTGAATTTCCTTAGCTCTTGAAAGCAAGTACCACAAGTGTAGTACCTCTAATGGCTCACAAACACACTAGGTGAAAGGATGAATATGGGAGAGAGGAGAGAAGGGTATCTTGCCCTAGATTTTGTCCCTTTTAGGGTTTCCCAAGGCTTGGACGAAATCTTAGTGCCTTAGGGTGCTATTTACACTTAAGGCTAACTAGGGTTTCAAGGTGTAAACCCTAATCCCTTAGCTTAGGGCCTAAGCAAGTCCAAGGACTCCTTTCCTTAAGCCCTTGGAAGAAAACTCCTAGATCCTTCTAGGATTTTCGTTCAAGCCTTAATAAAGGTGATCCAATGGCCCAAAGCCTCAACTATTGAATAATTACAAAATAGCCCCTGCACTTTCAGTCAGTTCCTTTAATCCCAAAATTAATTCTAAATTAATTTGTGATTAAATAATAATTAATAATATGATTCCAAATTAATATATTATTCATATAATATATTAAAAAATCATATTTATATCCTAGTTTATTATTCTTAACAATAAACCAGCCTCTCTCCTCAACAATCATCCTGTCTAGTCACCAGTGTGAAGGCAACCCAAAAGGACCATGCGCAATCGGGTCAAGTATATACCAAAATAGTTATGGACTTAGACACTAATCCCACAATCTCTCACTTGGATAAGTCTAATAACTATTTTGCGTATAACCTCAGATCCTGATTAGCAATCGTAGCTTTCAAAAGCCGCTGTCAACTCTGATCTTATCAGAAGCGTGTCCTTTAGATAAGGGATCATATATTCCTCCATTCTCGATATCGTATAGACTTGAGACATGGATGTTGATCATTCTCTCAGTCTATGTTTTGTTTCTCGATTTCCGATTTATGACGACTGACAACAGACTACAATTAAACACATCAAATTTGTCTCGGCTTGGCCAAGCGCTTATGTGCCATCACTAAATCATCGAGGGGCCCACAGATATCTCTTTCATCCTACTTTTGATAAAAGGAACGGATAAACTTTGATTCAATGCTTGCTTGCACTCACTTACCGAATCACACACAACAATATGTTTTATAACACCAAGTTACTGGTGCATTTACATATTATCAATGTGTAACCGACTCGCAAGATACAACTCACACATCTCGGTTTCAAGAATATAAGATGTTATCGTCTCACCAATCACTCATGATACAATTCATGAAGTGATCCAAGTGAGCGTGGGTTTAATCCAATGCTCAAATCATATTCATAAGCACTCATGAACGTTGCAGCAAACATTTGCTTATGTCTAATATACTTTAGACAATCCACACACCAATTCACGATAGTCTTCATTCATACCTACTTCCAACATATGAACGACTGTGGTCCTTTCGAATAATTTGATTATTCTGAAATAATTAACTATTCAGGAAGTCAAAACATGCAAAGTGAAACACAAGAATAATACTAATCCCGTATGGCCCTAAACTATGGGTATAAATAAAACATTTTATTTAATCACCATATTGATTACTCTTTATTTGTTGTTTCGGGTAATCAACTTCTTTCTTGAATTATTACTACACTTGTCCCATGCTCTCAGCATGCACACAATGTTTACTTATAGTCCTTACTTTGTGAAACAGATCAAATGAACACATTTCCAATCATACTCATTTCACAACTCCTAATCCTTATCATAAGTATAAGAATATCAAATTCTTGCCACTTATAGAATATGCTAGATTCTAACATTTTATGCAATGATCCTTTCGTAAAGTCATAGCTCAAAATCATCAAGACTTGGCCAATCTCTATCAGAAACAATTCTATAGATATGATGTCTCTCACTCAAAGTACATTCCTTTGAACATCCTTCTTGCATAAAAGTTTCTAATCTAGACATAGACTCTCAATATCCAACTCTCAATATGGAAACATTTCCATATTTGCCATATGACAACTCATTCTTAATAGAATCTTATCTATTCATAATAATGTCGATATGGTCCATCCAATACCATACTTCCAACTACTCATAATCAACCAATCTTCAACGAACTTTGGATCGTCCTTTGATAGTTGTTTAATTATTTTAGTCAAAACCGATTCTAGTCCTTTTTCCCCTCGTAATGCGCTAGACATTTGGAAAATTTTAGAATGGTCAAATATTATATCATTTGCAATCGATCCTATACCCGAAGCGTATGGGACACGATGCATAATGTCTTACATAAAAATATGATAGTTTATCAATCTTCTGCCATAATATTTTATGTGTCACGTTCTTATAATTCAAATTATGAAGAGGGATGCCATAATCATAATCGAAATTTTGAGAACGCACTATGTATCCTTGACTAAATTTGTTAACATTCCACAACCTAAGCCTTTAGATTTGAAATGAAGCATAATATTCTCTCCCTTAATTATAGCAAAACAACTTTTCAACCCTTACGACTTTGCAAAGTATAACTCTTGTTTTCTATAATTAATATTGCTAACTTGCAATACTTGCCATAATATTCATACAAGCATAACATTTATGCTCCCACTATCATGATGATTATTATCATATAAGCATAACACTTATGCTCCCACTAGCTTTGACATGTATTCAGAAAACATCTTAACTTCCAAAAAACAATACCTATTGAATTTCTTAAGTTCATATTTCCAATACCTAATGCTTTGATAATCCTTTATCTAAGCTTCTCAAACTTATACACCTTTGCCTTAGATAGCTCATATGTGTGTCTAAACAATTCAGACTAATTGCCAAATCTTACAATTCGAATCATGGAAAGGGATACCGTAACCATAATCGAATTCGAGAAAACAATTTTCACAATCACTATCTTCTTAAAATCTCTCTTAGTGAAAGCATTTCCTCACAATCATTTTCATGAAGGAGGGAATTTTATGACACTTAGATTTTAATGGTGTATGTGTTCCTATCCATGCGAACTTGTCAAAACCAAAGTTTGCGGCAAATCCAAACTCATATAGACCGAACTTTCTCAATCTTGATTTCTTGCCTTATGGTAACACGAGTGCACACCATGTCTTCCAAGTAGTTAAGCAGCTCATCCTTTCCTATCAATGTACTTTTCATTGATCAAGGTGCTTGCCTTTTATGCGTTCAAATGAGAACTCATAGAACTCACATGCATAATTAACTCAATTGGAACGACACATAAACAAGATAGTGTCAACACGATAGGTTGTGAACCTCAAGTCGTGTGTTAGTGATGATCGATAAGGTTTATTCTTGATTAGTTCTTGAACTTTTCAAGACCATTAAGACTCCCACTTACTCCTTGACATATAAGATTCTCTTGTCAATAAACATTTCTCGACAAACAAATATTCAAGAGTTAGTGTAGCTTTTATCAAGACAAAACACTTCACAAAATTGGTCCTAGTTGGTCTTTGTCTTATCCAAGACATCACAACTTTCCACATTTGATGAATGTTATAAACCTTCTTAAGACTTGTCTTATCCAAGGAATCATATTATTAATTAGTATTTGATGTTATGGATTTGGGAAACAACTGTTATTGAGATTTCATATTTGATGGGAATGTTTTGGTTATTTAAAATGAAAAATTCGTTGAAAAATTGGGTCGTTACAAGTTGGTATCGGTGTCTTGGTTTGAGGGATTCGGGCACACTCTCAGGTGTGTCAGGACTCAAACTAAGGAAATGGTAAAATTCTTTTCAAAAATCAAAGTTGAAATTTCTTAAACTGGAAAAGGGAGAGTGCAATGTGCGTAATCGGCCGAGCTCAAGTAAGTGGTTCCCCAATATGTTAGCCATGTTATACTGATATTTGGATTATGATAGTCGAACAAAATTTGCTATGTGTATGCTTTTAAAATTGTATACGGTGAGGATCTTATAGCCTTAGAATAATTGATTTGGCCTTATTTATTGTTCCTTGTATGTTTGTGGTCCTAGGTTAGAGTCTGTTATTCAAAAGTCTATTTGATCATGTTCTTTGTATAATTCGCATGCATAAGGCAACCGGTTATGTTTGATCTAAGTTCTGGTTGATGGGATTGAGGAAGTCTTAGGATAGCCTAGGATTTGAGATATACAATAGCCTGTGAGATATGTTTTGTTTGGGGACAAATTAGAGTTATCAGGTAGAGCTTTGGGGAAGGTACAGGTAGGTGTGGAAGGTAGTATTGGGCCCGTACTACTAAAAGCACATGACCTGTACCCGAACTAATATTAGATCTAGAAGCTCTAAGGAGAACTGGTGTGGAAGGATCCCCATTTTGGATATGCTGATCAGTTAGTTGTGTTATTTCGGATCAGGATGGTTGTGGCGCGTCACGGAGTAGGGGGATTAGGATCGGGATCCGGGTCAGGCTACGATACTAAGCCCATTGATGAGAGGCTACGCGAGCTTATTGCAGCCGAGGTTACGTAAGGCATCCTTGACGCTACCCCGGTGATTTTTGGGACATTCAAGGAAGGGATGACGAAGATCATGGAGGAGCGTCTCAGGTCTTTCCGAGCCGAGATTGTTGTGGGCCAGGTCGGGCCCGAACTCCCTCGTTCAGGGAGTTCAAGGTGTGCGGAGCGCCTTAGTTCTTCGAGGTCAGGGACCCCACAGCTAGTCGACGTTGGGTGGCAGACATGGAGAATGCCCAACACACAAACTTTTGCCCCGATCCGGAAAAGGTGGCGGTTGCCTCGTGTATGTTTAGGGACCGAGCCAGGGATTGGTAGTAGGAGGTGACTAGCCAGGTGGGAGCAGCCAGTGTAGCTGAGATGACATGGCCGATGTTTATCAGGCGCTTTGATATGGATTTTGCACCACCTATTGAGGTGCAACGGTTAGTGAGGGAGTCTCAAGAGCTCCAACAGACCACCGAGACTGTGGCGGATATCACCGCCAAGTTTTGGGAGCGAGCATTGTTGATCCCACAGTATGCTGTGGATGAGGATATGAGGAGGATGAGGTATCATGCCATGCTGAGGGATGATATCCGTGAGCTTTACAGGGTGCAAAACCATGAATGAGATGGTGGAGAAGGCCTGAGAGCGGGAGATGGAGTTGGAGCTTCACACTAAGCTAAAGTCGGAGCAGGTTCAGACAGCTGGGGGTCAAGCGAAGAAGCCTAGGACTTCAGATTCTTCTAGTCGGGGCCAGCAGGGCCTAGGCTGGTGTGCCAAATGTGGGAGATCGCATGGTGTTCTTTGTCGGGTGACAGGTCTGGTGTGTTATACTTGTGGTTAGTCGAGCCACGTGAGCAGGGACTGCCCCAAGAAGGGCTTGATTTATTTTCACTGCAACCAGACTGGCCATAAAAATGCCGATTGTTCGAGGTTGCAGGGAGGAGGAGGAGCAGTGGCAGCGCCTGTGCCCACAAAAATGAGGATCATTGATGACCGCCCTGCCAAGGCAGCTGCTCATGCGGTGAAGAGCCGCACATTTCAGTTGACTACCGAGAAGGCTCGGGCAATGCCAGACGATGTGGCTGGTATGTATTCTATTTTCCTTCTCGATGTTGATTCATATTGCTTATGTATATATACATGTGCTCTTGTATAGGGACCCTTTTGGTCAATGGTACGTCGGCTCACATTCTTTTTAATTCGGGAGCGACCTGGTCATTTGTATCCCTTGCGCTTAGCAAGAAGTTTCGGGATGCTCTGGGGACTTTGGATTCCCCGCTTGAGGTTGAGATTGCGGACGATCGCACTGTGAGTGTTGCGAGAGTGTACTGGGACTGTGTCCTGAATGTGCATGGGGAGAGGTTCCGTGTTGATTTGGTCCCTATACTGTTACGAGGGCTGAAAGTGATCGTCGGGATGAACGGGTTAGGGGCCAATGGGGTCATGATAGATTGCGAGCGTTAGCTGGTGAGAGTTCAAACCCCAAGTGGGGGAGAACTAGTTATTCATGGAGAGAGGGCCTCATATGGGCCCACCCTTTGTTTAGCTGTGAGGGCTAGGAGACTCCTCCAGCAGGGTTGTTCGGTATTTTTGGCATACATCTCGGATACGAGGGTTGGAACCACGACAGACCTGGGCAGTATGCCGGTTGTACGGGATTATCAAGATGTCTTTCCTGAAGAATTGCTTGGGGTGCCTCCGAAAAGGCAAGTAGAGTTTCACATTGATTTGGTGCTAGGTGTCGCCCCGATAGCCAAGGCACCATACCAACTAGCTCCGCCCGAGATGCAGGAGTTGTCTACACAGCTTCAGGAGCTACTAGACCGAGGGTTTATTCGACCTAGCAGTTCCCTATGGGGAGCACCGATCCTATTTGTGAAGAAGGACGGGTCATACAGGATGTGTATTGATTATCGAGAGCTGAATAAGCTGATGGTGAAAAACCATTATCCGCTCCCGAGGATCGATGATTTGTTCGATCAGCTGCAGGGTGCATCTTGGTTTTCCAAGATTGATCTTCGGTCGGGGTACCATAAGATGAGGATTAGGGACGAGGATATACAGAAGACAACTTTCAGGACTCGGTATGGACACTACGAGTTTGTCGTGATGCCATTCGGGGTCACCAATGCCCCAGCAACGTTCATGGATCTCATGAACAGGGTGTGTAGGTTGATGTTGGATCGGTCAGTGATCATGTTTATTGATGATATATTGGTTTATTCCAAGACCAAGGAGCAGCATGAGTAACATCCGAGGGAGGTATTGGAGCACTGAGGACGGAAAGGATTTATGCCAAGTTCTCAAAGTGTGATTTATGGTTGAGAGAGGTGCAGTTTTTGGGGCACATCATCAACCAAGAGGGTATTTTGGTTGATCCAGCAAAGATTGAGGCAATGATATGGTGGGAAGTACCAAAGAATGCATCAGAGATTTGTAGCTTCTTAGGTTTAGCAGGGTACTATCGGAGATTCATCCAGGATTTCTCCAAGATCGTTGTACCTGTGACCCGTTTGACCAAGAAGAATGTGACTTTTCTGTGGGGCCCGGACCAGCAGTTGGCTTTCGATAACTTGAGACAAAGGTTATGTGAGGCCCCGATTTTAGCACTACCCGATGGGTTGGATGATTTGGTGGTGTATTGTGATGCGTCAATCACAGGGTTAGGCGTTGTACTGATGTAGAGGGAGGCATGTGATCGCGTACACCTCGAGGCAAATGAAGCTTCACGAGGTGAAATACCCCACTCATGACCTGGAATTAGGGGCAGTGGTGTTTTCCCTCAAGATTTGGAGGCATTACTTGTATGGAGTACGGTGCACCATCTTTACTAACCACAAAAGTTTGAAGTATTTGATGGATCAACAGAACCTAAACATGCAGCAAAGGAGGTGGCTGGATGTAGTGAAAGATTATGATTATGAGATCTTGTACCATCCAGGGAAGGCCAACGTGGTGGCCGATGCTTTGAGCCGCAAGGTGGAAGGTGCTACGATTCAGAACGTTTATTTGAGGATGACGATGATCTCTCCATTGCTGGAAATGATCAAGAAAGCTCAGGTGGAGGGTTTGAAGAAAGAGAAATGGAAGATTGAGCGGATTCGGGGTCAGTTTCCCTTGTTCGTTCGGGATAGTCAAGGTCTTCTGACATAGTGTGGCTGGGTATGGGTACCGTAAACTGGAAGTGTGAGGCAGAAGATCTTGGAAGAGGCACACAAGTCCAAGTTCTCTATTCATCCGGGGGCCACGAAGATGTACAGGGATTTGAGGTTAAGTTACTGGTGGCCCTGCATGAAACGGGAGGTTGCATGGTTCGTGGAGCAGTGCTTGACCTGCAGAAAGGTCAAGGCTGAACATCAGAGGCCTCACGACAAGGTTCATCCGTTACCCATTCCTATGTGGAAATTAGAAGAGATTACCATGAACTTCATTATGAAGTTACCGAGGACAGCGAGGGTGTGGATGCCATATGGGTCATCATGGACAGATTGACAAAGAGTTCCCATTTTATTCTGATATCCGAGAGTATCTCTGCTGAGCAATTAGCATATATCTATGTGCGGGAGGTGGTGGTCAGGAACAGAGTGCCAATATCCTTGGTCTCGGACCGCGATGTTCGATTCACCTCCAGGTTCTGGAGGAAGTTCCATGAGGAACTGGGCACCCAGTTACATTTCAGCACTGCGTACCACCCCCATACATACGGTTAGAGTGAGTGGACGATTCATACGCTCGAGGATATGCTGCAGGCATGCGTATTAGACTTTAGAGGGAGTTGGTATACATACCTCCCACTAGCAGAGTTTTCATATAACAATAGTTGTCATGCTAGTATCTACCAACCACCATTTGAGATGTTGTATGGTTAGAGGTGTAGGACCCCTGTGTGATGGGGCGAGGTAGGGCATCATGTCATTGGGAGCACCGAGGTGGTGCTCAGGACTACCAGTTGATTCAGCATGTGTGCGACAGGCTGCGAGTCGCGTAGAGCCGTCAGAAGAGTTATGCTGACCGGTGTTGATCAGACCTCGAGTTCCAGTTGGGGGACTTTGTTTTGCTGAAATTGTCACCCTGGAAGGGTGTCATTAGGTTTCAGAAGAGGGGCAAGTTAGGGCCCCAATATATTGGCCCGTTCAGGATTACTGCCCGAGTGGGAAATGTAGCATACTGCATAGAACTGTCAGACGAGCTTAGCCAGATTCACAACACCTTCCATGTGTCTCAGCTGCGGAAGTGTGTCACAGACAAGGCCACGGTTATTTCTCTGGATGACTTTCAGGTGGATAAGAGCATGAACTACATTCAAAGGCCGGTTGTGGTTCTGGATAGGAAGACTAAGGTCCTTCGTAACAAGGAAGTGAGGCTAGGGAAAATGAAATGGCAGCACCAAAGCGGCTTTGAATGGACATGGATTCCCAAAGAAGAAATGAGAGACCACTACCCGGATTTGTTTGCGTCAGCATACTTCGAGAACGAAGTCTAGTTCAATTGGGGGAGATTTGTAACGCTCGTTTCTGGTATCAATTATTTTTCAAGATTCTTATGGTTTTAAACTGGAACTCGACGAGTTGGGGAGCTCCAACTCGTCGAGTGGAGATCTTATTGGACGCGGGACTTAAGGTCTACTCGACGAGTTGGAAGGCCCCAACTCGACGAATAGATGTTGTAAAGGGAAACCCTTATTTTTTGGGGTTTGTACCCTATTTAAAGAACTTATGGCTTATTTGTGGCCTCCCTCATCACCCTTACTGTACAGAGACAAACCCTAGCCGTCCCTTAGTGCTTTCTTGAGTGTGTGAGCTTTAGAGAGTGAATCTGTGCTCTTTGGAAGGAAACTTGAAGGTTGAAGTGATTGGAGTGAGGAGGAGGTTGTAGATCCAAAATCTACTCAGTGTTAGCAACCATTTGGAGGTAAAAAGTCTTTACCTTGGCTTTCCATTTCTTAGATCTTCCCTTATGCAAGAGTATGGTCATTTCTAGTGCATTAGTATAAGTCCTTGGAGGGTTTCCATAGCATTAGTTAAGACCATGAGGGGGTTCCTATAGCATTAGTATAAGTCCTTGGAGGGTTTTCATGGCATCTTAGTATGGTTGCATGGGTAGCTTGTATGATATTTCCTTAGTTAGAGAAGACCATGTCGAGGTTCCCATGGTTGGTAGTCAAGACCACGTGGGGATTCAACTGGCAGTTAGTAAAGACCATGTGGGGGGTTCCCATGGCAGTTAGTGGAGACCATGTGGGGGTTCCCATGGCAGGTAGATAAGACCACATGGGGGTTCCAGTGACATTCAGTATAAGACCTTGTAGGGTTCCCATGGCATCCTGACATGTTTTGTATGCATGGCTTATGTGATATATGTAGTTGTTATAGCTTATATGACTTTTGTGATTGTGTAGATTGTGCGGGGTATGCTCTGGGGAACTCACTAAGCATTAACTTACAGTTTGTTGATTGTTTCAGGTACTTCAGAGCCTTAGGGTAAGGGCCCGTCATGATGACGCAACATGCACTCTCTTCGGCATTTTATTTGGGGACGCTCTGATATTTTGAATAAAATGTTTGATGTTATGGATTTTGGAAAGAATTGTTATTGAGATTTCATATTTTATGGGAATGTTTTGGTTATTTAAAAATGAAAAATTCGTTGAAAAATTGAGTTGTTACATCCATTGTGGCTGAGATTTGGAAACCATCAAGCTCCACCATTGGAATTGAATCTAGCATGAAGGTGATGGGTGGATCGATCGCAAGTTTATTTTTTTTATCACCCCACCTTCCGCCCCTCTTTCTCTCAATCACAGATTCCTCTTCACCATTCTTCTTTCTTTTGAGTTACAAGTCTGATCATGTGAAGATCAGTAGACAGAGTAAGGCAGGTGATGGTCCCAATGGTAGTTTTTGATGGAGATCGGTGGTTGTGAATGGCGATATTGGTGGTTTCCTATGAAATCGGTGGTCATTTGTGTGAGATTAGGGTTGTGGAGAAGGCGCTAAACAGGGAAGAGTTGGTGGTGATTGGTGGTGGTGTTGGAAGAGCTGGTGATGATATTTGGTGGTGGGTCGGGAGAATCTTGTTGCAGAAAATGAAAGGGGGAGGGGTGAGGATATTTGTTTTGTTTTTTTTTCTGATTTAAAACTAATAAACAAACAAAAGAAAATGAAAAAAAATATTAAGGGCAAAATAGTCATTTCATGTCAATAGGGACTAAACGTGCAAGAAAACATACATAGGGACGGTCCGAGTTATTTTTTTTAAACAGAGACTAAACTTGCATTTTGGCATATGCATGAGGGACGAACGGTGTAATTTACCCTTTAGTAAATTAAAAAGAAAGACAAAATGGTCAATACACTCTAATTTCATGTGGAAGGATAAAACATTTCAGTGATATAAGCTCCCAATCAGAAAATGTGAAAATGAGAAGTATTTTCCAAAATTTCAGGTTTTTATACCATTGAAATTGTGTCACACCCCGAACCAGACGGCGGAAACGTCCGAGGGCTCGTGTGACTTAAATTGAGATATCATCACAATGAATATACATGAAACATAACATAAACATCACCATGCATTAATACATTACAACCGTCATTGTTCACATCTAGTACATTGTTTACATTACATAATTCCAAAAATAAATTGTTTATCAAATGACATCACACAAAAGACATTCAGACACATGCTTGATAATTCTTCATTCTAACGGTTACCTGAGAACACGAGTTATTTTAAAAACGGTCAACATATATAATGTTGGTGAGTTCATAAGCAGGTTTTGATATGAAAATGTTTTGTATTGCTTGTAAAACCCAGAAAATCCGATATTTTCTGAATTGTTTACGAAAAAAGGTGTGATGATCCATAAGTACACGTGTAAATGATTTCAAAACATGCAAAGGTGAAATGTTTTTCATAATAGTTTCTTGTATTATAGTTGTTGTAGTAAAAGTGAATAATGTTGTTCCCCCGGAAAACCCGATGTTTTCCGATATAAATAGTATAATAGTTTTGTATTATTGTATCGTCATAGCACATGAACATGATTTCTCAATGATTACTTAGATGGTAATGGATCTCTATGTGAGTCGTTATAAACATGAATAATAATGACTAATTCGCCTGTCTTGGCATTCTAGTGAATGCCGATATTGAATTAAGATTTTGTCACCCTAGACTGGCCGAGTCTAACTGTAGCGAACAACTTAGGTGTGGGGGAGTCACCCCCGTATAGATCTATACACAAACTCTCGCTCTCCCTCCAGGAGACTTTGATTATAACTACAGACTATGACCAACACTCATTGTTGTCGCCCATTGTTTCTCACTAATCCAAAAGAAATTGTATAACATTGTTTCACGACCCGATTTATGTTTACTTGAATAAAGGTAAGCCTAACAGACGAAGAGAAGATGACTACAGAGGCCCACTAACTTTGTATGTTATTATAGGCTGTCGAGTATGCTACGGACACGTTATAGCCCATTAAGCATACTATAAAGGTTTAAGGTCTTATTAGCAATACAAGTGGACCATTAAGGTCCAATAGTATGTTAAAGCTAATAAAGGCCCACTGGGTATGTAATTGGGTCACCAGAAGCCCAATAAACACGTATGATTATATTGGGCCCAATAATCAGGATATTGGGCCATGAAGGCCCAATAGCACGAATAGAAGATATTTGAGCCCAACCATTGAATCATTTATAATTTATTGATCTTAAGTTCGTAATGTAGCTGTTTGTTGTAAGTGAGATGTTCATTCGAAGTGTTAAAATGTTTTGACGTTTGATTTATAACGAAGTTTGGTTATATATATATATATATATATATATATATATATATATATATATATATATATATATATATATATATATATATATATATATATAGAGAGAGACTTAGGTTCAAATGTTTTCACTATCTATTGTGTGCATGTATGATTAATTCTGGACCAATCATTTTAGTTATTTTAAAAAAGTAATTAATGCATATTAAATGCTGAAGATGTAATTAACATCCATTATATCTTCAACATATAATATGCATTAATTACTTTCTTAAAATAAGTAAAATGATTGGTCCAGAATCAATTATACATGCACACAATAGATAGTGAAAACAAAATAACCTAACCATATATGTATATTTAAAACCATGTGTTATAAACTTAATATTTTTAGCCCAATAATTTAATATTTGTCTACTTGGCACAAAAATTTTTAGTTTGACCAATTCAGCCCCTTAATCTATAAAAATTGCACTTTTAGTCCCCTTTTATGAAAATTGACATTTTTGGTCCTTAAACTGTTTTTCTTGACATTTTAGACCCAAATTTTATTTAAATAATAATTTCAGCCCAAAACTATTGTATTTTTCATTTCCAGGCCTTTATTGTAAAAAGTTTACATTTTTTGCTCAAATTCCGTAAGTTTTACAATTTGACCCTAAAATCAAAAACTTTGCATTTTTAGTCCAATTTTTGCATCAAAGTCATTTTCAGCCCCTAAAAATAGTTTATTCATGTTTTAGACTCATAGTTTGATAAGTTTTCCAATTCAACCCCTCAACATTTCATTTTTTCGCAACTTTGGGCCCAAAAACTCGTGAGGCCCAAGTTAAAGCCCAATAAGCTAAAATTTATGTTTTTGACCCCTAGAAAATTGTTATTTTCATAAAAGTTAGATTTATATGTAAATAATACCATTTTGTCTTTATAAAACCGAAAATTACATATTTTACCCAAACTTTGATTATTTTTGCAAAAATGACACTTAAAAGGACTTTGACTTTGTTTTCACTTCTTAAGCCTAAAGATCCTTAGATCTTTGAAGTAAATTGTTTATTATGTACTTTGTTTATGTATTCTTCACACTTTAGCCATAGATTTCAAGATTTAGCAAATAACATCATATTTTCACAACATAAACCAAAGAAATCACATATAACAGCATACACACATAGATCAACACATGGTACTTGTGTTCTCCTCCAAAAACAAGCAAAAACTGAAAACAATGGGGGTATGAACTCACCTTGGTTTGTGGTTTTGGTTTTGGAGAAGAAATGAAGAAGATTTTTGGTCCTAGCAAGCCTCCTTGAGTTGATTTCGAATTTACAAAGCTTCTAAGGTGTTCATGGAGTAAAGCTTTGTAAGAAAGAGTTCTAGATGTTGAAATGAAAGAAGATGTTTGTGTATGCTAGCACTTACCAAAGATTGACAACACTTGAAGAAAATCCTTGAATCCAAACTAATTTTCAAGATTTATTTGAAGGAAGGAAGAGGGCGATCTTTGAGAGAAATTGAGAGAATTTGTGGTGTGTGTGTGTGTGTGTGTTTTTGGTGGTTCTTGGCCGAGAGGAAGAAGAGAGGAAAGAGAGAGAGAAAGAGAGAGAGAGAGAAGTAAAGTGAAGTGACTATTATGGATGCATGTTAGTCCATGAATGGATACATGGTGTGTAATATGGAGGTGACACCTCCCAAAGTCAACCCTCCCCCTTTACCTCTTTTTTTTCTACTTGGGCCGAGAGAGAAAAGGAAGAGAAATGGCTTGGGCCTTTAGTGCTTGAGTCCGATAATATGAGGCCCAATTTGATGGTTTTCGGCCCATTGGGCCTTTAGAGTAGTTCACGGCCCAATTCTTGCATAAAAGAATGGATTTGAGGCCCATTAAGGCTAATTGGATTTGTTATGGCCCAATAAGGCCCATTAAAGGTAAACTAATCCATTTTAGACTTATAAGGACCCAAAAAGGTTAAGTCTCATGAGAGTGGGTCCAATTAGAGCCCATTTAAGGGTTCTAAGCCCAAAATAGTCAAATTGGAAGCTTATTGGTCCATTAGGCCCAATAAGGAAATTCTAGTACATATTGGACTTAAACCGGGATTTTTAGGGTTTCCAATATTTTTTTGACTATTTAAAGTGTTTGCATAGAGTGATTGATGAAACTTTGGTGTTATTCAATAAACATCATGCATACTTTCAAGTTTTAGTCACAAATATTATCATTATTAATGTTTACAAAAGCATTAGAATTCCTAGTTGTGATAAATTGGGGCCAAATCGTATCCTAAAATAGAGGAAATAACAGCTAGAGTGTGTAAAATCACAGCTGTGAGGAAATCATAGGTTATTTTCGGAAAAACATTAAATTTTTGCCATTTTTTATAAGGTAATAAAAGAGATTTGGGTTGTAATTTTTTCTATTTATATTTATTATGAGTTAATAGTTGATTGAATTGATGGTATGGTTTTACTTGAGATTTAAATGAGCGTTTTTAATATGCATCCTCACGAATCGGAAGACCCTTGTAAAACATTGGTCATCATTTCATTGTAAAAGATTTAGCTTCCAAAATACGTTCATTTAAGTAAATAGCTCATAACATTATTTATAAAACATTTTCCCTAAATTCAAATGTTTATCTAATGGGAAATTAAATATCCTTTTATTTTTGTTTCTACAAATCTTCCTATCCAATTAAATGATGATATTTATTATATTAATATATTAAAATATCATTAAATTAATATTAAATATTACACATATTACTATTTAAATGGTTATAAAGATTTATAGAAACAAAACACAGGAAGATATTTAATTTCTCTTATCTAATATATGAATATACACACCCCCTCTCACTTAAATATTTACTTTCGATTTTGTTTGTCAAAAAAAGATGAATACACACCCGATGAAACTAAACAACAATGCAACACATTGCCCAGAATTCAGCATTCCTATTTATGGAAATTCCCAAAAGTGTTAGCGTCATAAATAATAACAAACTATTTGTATTTTTGTACATGTCCTAGAAAAATATCATAAATAGGTAATTCACAAAACACCATTAAAATAATGGTATTTTATGAACTGATTTCTTGTTTCTTACATTCTATAGCAATTTTTCCTTTTTAAATCATAGTCTTTTTTTTTTTATGAAATTTTTTTTTTACCCTTTATGTTATGACACTAACCTTCCAAATAGGCGTGGAATAACATAATAATGAATAATCCATGCAATTAAAATTATACATGGCTTCGATTTCATCATCTTGTAACAAAAAAAAAGTCATAGTCAATTTCCATTGGTATTTAAAAAAGGTCGGGTCTTTCCTAAACCAGAAACACCAAAATCCCGGGCAACATTACAACTGCCCGGGATTTGCCCACACTGCCCGGAAAAAAACCCGACCCAAAATACAAAAAACTCCCGTGACAACATCTAAACACAACCCACAAGTGATTCTACATACACAAACCTTGTCTTGATGTCTTGTCATATATAGTATAAATTTAATCATCAAATTGCATATATCACCTCACCACTGCTGTCAATATCAAGTTCATCTGGATCAGAATCAAAGTCATCCAAATCATCATCCATCATATCAAGATCATAAAGACCAACAGGTGGAATAGTTGCTTCTGATATTATTTGCATAATCACATCAACACTTTGCATCGGTTGATCCGGTTCTTCAAATTGATTTGTCATCATTTTGTCTTCATCCATGAGATTTTCCGGAAGGTTCTTTAGGAACCATTTGTGTTGTTTTATCTCCGCCATCGTTATTCTCTGTTCCACAAAGGGTAAATTCGTAAATATCTGTTATGTTGTTCTTTCTGTATTAAGTCAAAAAAAAAAGACCGACCTGTGTGGGGTCTCCAACAAATATTCTTGAAATGAGGTGCCAACATTCGGGGGAAAGTTGAATATTTTCTGGGATTGAATATTGGACATGTAGGATTCTCTGTAGATAACGAAAGTAGATTGATATAAGTGAAAAAAATATATATATCATAATATCGTGACAATGAAGTTGAAATATATTTTATATGTCATACATGTATTGTCTTTCGAAAATCTTTTGGTTCGTTTGGATCCTCGAAAGGGTAGCCACCAACTAGCATTACATATAATGTCACCCCGCATGACCAAACATCCGCTATCTGAAATAAAAAAAAATGATCAAAAATTCAGTCTCGGTTTCAGTCTAATGCATGTCAAATGCTTTACAACATGTTATGTCATGTACAACTGTTCTATCATGTCATGTCAAATGCAGTGCAACATATTTAGTCATGTCGTATCACAAAAAGTACAATTTGTTATGTTATATCATGAGTACAAAATGTCTAGTCAAGTCATGTCCTCTGTGACAAACAAACAGTACAACCTGTTTTGTCATGTCTTCTCCTGCTGTGTCATGTCAAATGCAGTACAACCTACCTTTCCATCATATTCTTGCCTAAGCAACACTTCGGGGGCAATATATGCTGGTGTACCAACGGTTGATTTTGGTTGTGAATGCAACACCGAAGACTGCAAATATAAAATCAAGAAAATTATAATTTTTTTTTTTATCAAAAGTACAAAAACACACGAACCAAATAAAACGAATGGGAAAATCTGCTACCTTTGAGTACCCAAAATCACAAATCTTTAAACGGGGAGCAGGGCTTCCATCTAACAACGTATTTTCTAGCTTCAAATCACGGTGACAAACTTGCTTCAATGATGAAAAAAAATAAAAAATGAAATGATTAGCCTATACCTAAATAATAATAAAAAGCAAAACTATTTTCATTAAATAGTAATCAAATTTAAAACTTGTTCCCCTTATTACCTTAAACTAATTTTCGAAGGCTTTCTTTAACCACCCAACTTGCAATTTTATTCTATTATTATGAAATTTTGTATTTCTTGTTTCGTTGTTATAAACTTTCGTTTTTTTTGTTGATGTGGGAGGTTTATTGAAACAATTTCATTATACAGTTTCAATACACATGCCACATGATCACTTTAATGTTTCTGACATTTTCACAAAATCGGAATAAAACTGAAACTTGGTTACTATTTAATGATTTGTTTTTCCATAAACTTGCCACATTCAATAAACAAATACAAAATTTCATAACAATGAAACAAAATTGTAAGTTGAGTAGTTAATTTAAATCTCTTGAAAAAAGTTTAATAAACTTATCTGAACAAATGTAAAAGTTTAATTTACCATAGAGTGACAATAGCTGACACCAGATATGAGTTGTTGAAAGAAGAATCGAGCCTGTTCATAATCAACACAATTAAATTTTTTGCAAGAAAAAAAAACAACAAAAGATTTCCTATAAAATTTAAAAGAAAAAAAGAAAAAAAAAAAGAAAGAAAGAAAAGAACCTCATCTTCATTAAACCTCCCTGCATTGCAAATTCGATCAAAAAGTTCCCCACCAGAAGCATATTCCATCACAATTGCCAAATGGGTTGGGGTCAATATGAGCTAAAATATATTTTTTAAAAAAAATGAAATTAGTAATTAATTTGTTATTAAAAATGATAATTTAAACAAGAAAATAGAGAAAATGATTGCACCTCTCTGAACCTAACGATATTAGGATGTCTTAAAGATCTGTGATTGATGATTTCCCTTTGAACATTTTCGTCTATCTGAAAATAAATATCAAATTTAATTAGAACAATGATCAAATTATCGAGTTATCAATGAACTTCACAATTCCCACATAATTTTTAAAGAAAAAACTTATACTCTTGACGCTAAGAACATGGAGAAGCTTGTGCTCCGATTTCAAGCTGCAGTCCTAGAAATATGAGGTCTTGTCAACTCATTGATGTGAATTTTATCGCTAATTTAGGGAAACAATTAAATTTCATGGTTTTAATTTCCCCCAAATGTTCATCCTACAATCTTTGCTCCTCGCTATTTGTTTAATTTTAACATGGATGCTAATTGTTAATTGCTAATTGCTAAAGCAATCGCGAAGAAAGTGAAAGATCCATAAATGGAAACAAAATATAACTCCCTTAAATTAGACAGTTTGAAGTGAAATTAAGAATACCCAAAAAGGATCGATCAAAATCCAATAGTGGTATTTCATCAATCAATCAGAAAATACCAAAAACAGATACAGATTAAATCAAAAGAAAGAAAAAGCCCCAACTGACCTTTTCACCTCTTTCGATATACTTAACAGCGACAAGCTCTTTAGTCTGTTTATCTCTCATAAGCCTAGCAACTCCAAAATTACCCGACCCAATATCTTTAACCAAATCATACCGGTCACTATCGTGCATGATCGGTAAATCAATACCGGAACTCGCCGCTGCCATCGACCGATCCATTCTCCGGCGTCAAAAGTCAAACCCAAATAACATTCCAGTTAACCAAACGACAAAAAATCAATCAATCCCACCACAGTATATGATCACCGGCGGCTGATTAACTTGAACAAAAGATCCCGGAAACCACTTCTTCTTCCCTAAGATGCCGGTTATGTGGGTGATTATAATAATAAAGATTATCAGGAAACAGATAGAGAGAAGGGCCCAGATTTCTCTAAAGTCGGTTGCTTTTGGGAAGAATTCGAGGGAAGGGGTGAGATATTTTTGTTGTGGTCGGCGAGTGGGGGGATTGGATTGAATTTGTTTAATATATCTTGAATCTTTGATGCTGTGAGAGGAGATCAGTGGTTGGAGAAGTGATGGTGACGAAGGTAAGGTGGGGTGATGGAAGAAAGGGACAAATTTCGTCAAATGGATATGTAATACGACGGCGTTTTGGTTTGTTTTTTTTCCTTTCACTGTCGTCTTCTTTGTTATGGTAGATGTGTTTGGGATCATGGGATGGATAATGTGGGGGATCAAATCGGGTATTTGGGTTAAAACCGGATCATATCATATTGAATTCGAAAACCCATTTTGATTTTAAAACAAAATTGAGACTAATTAAAAATTTGCTTGTAGCGGTATAGGTATCGATAGAAATGTGTTTTTTTTATCAAATGTCTATTTAGTTGTGGGAAAATAGGTTGCTTTTCGGAAAAAATTTCCGAAAAGATTTTTCAAAAAAAATGAGAATTTTGAAAATTAGTTTGTCTATTTTTCTAAATTTTTCATAGAAAATAAAAATTTTGTGTTTTCTAAAATTATAAAAAAATTGAAAATTTTTGGAAAACCAATAATTGTTCTTTTCCATAATTTTTTAATTTCAAATTTTTTTTAAAATATAAACAGACACTTACTTCCGCCCTTACCTACCCCCAACTCACCACACTCATACCAACCTACTCCCAATCTCACCCCCACAAATACACACACACACACCCACAAACACACACACCTACCCCAACCCCGCCCCCCTTTACCCACCCCCACACACACATACACATAAAAAATAAACAGACCTCCACACCTACCCCAACCCCCACTCACACCTACACCCCCACAAAAACACACACACACACACACAAACATACACCCACATCCACCCACACAAACATACACCCATACCGACACCCACCCCTATAAACACACACACACACACAAGCACACACCTAACACCACTACCACAATCACCGAACTACCATCACCATCACCATCACCACCACCATTATCCCATCACCACCGCCGCCGCCGCCACCACCGCTGCCTGTCATCACCACCGCCACCACCACCACCAGCGTCGTCATCATCGACACCACCATTGCCCCCCGCCGCTGCCCCCACACCCACCGTACCACCACTACCGTTTTCTAAAATTGAAAACCGATAGAAAATATACATATCTAAACACGTTTTCTAATTTTCTAAAACTGAAAATGAAAAATGAATAAGTTTAAGTAAACGCGTTTTCTAAATTTCCAATGAAAACTGAAAACGAGAAACGAAAACTGAAAAGGGAAAACGAAAAACAGAAAATGAAAACTGTTTTTTCGTAACTAAATGCAACCTAAGTATTCACCTTTCATTGAAAATAGAAAACTTGCTTTCAAAATTATAATCAATAATTAAATTAAATAACGGTTTTTATTCAATTCGGTTTATCGATCCTGATTTCTATATTTGGATGTGTCAACCATAATTTGCAAAATGTAATATAATAGTCTACAAAATCAAGTCATGAACAAATAAATTAACTATCTAAGTTTTATTTTGTATATTTATAATCTTCAGCTAAATTGAAAATTGTTTTAATCGGTATGCTTATTTGTTTTGCCTTAAAAATGAATTTATGTTGTGTAAAAAGAGAATTTCACAAAATGAATTTATTTTGTGCAAAAAGAGAATTAACTATCTAACTTTTATTTTATATGATTATAATCTTCAAGTACATCGATATACATCCATATATTAGGAAAAGGGTAACTATCAATTTTTTTGAAAAAATTTAACTCTAAAAGATTATATGTGTCATGTTAGTAACAAGTTTGATTAATTAAAGTTGTAGATCTCACTTAAAATAACATTTTTTGTGAAAACAATTTCTATTAAATAGTGGAAAAAATAGATAACAAAATGTGTGGCTATTTATAACACGAGATTGGTAATTTGAGAGAATTTATACAGGTTTACAACATATTATGTTATGTATTTTGTATAACAAGTAGGGCCTAACTAAATGTCCATATGATTAAGTCATTTGCAAATACTTGGACCTCATTGATATGTAAGTGGGTATGGTGGACGGAGTGGGTGGGCAGACGAGATATACGGAGAGTGTTACCGCCGATGAAATGAATCCTCGAAGTAATGGTATCGCATGTTATGTAACCAAATAGTTTTGTATTTTTTTTTATTTAGTTTGTGAATTAGTTTTATATGTATTTTTTACTGTTTTGTAAATTAGTTTTGTATGATTTAAAATCATTTGTATTGATTTAAAAAAAATGAATGGGTTGGAAAAGCTGTGAAAGATCAGTTTTCATGTTTTGTGATTAGTTTGTATTTATCTAAAAATAACCAAAAGAATTGAGTTGAAAGAGATTTAAAAGATGAGTTTTCATGTTTTGTGTAATGTGAGATATATAAATAAAAGAAGAAAGAAAAATCAATATAACAAATAAATTATAAGAGACGAAAAATGGTGGATAACCTTCACCTTTAAATGGTTATTACAATACAATTCTATAGCAATTCAATAACACCTTTAAAAACTTTAAAAAAAATTATTTGAAGTTATGATTTTTTTTTTAATTTTTAAAATAAAAAAGTATTAATCTAAAAGTAGATGTTTAGAAGAAAAACATCTATCTATTATAATAAATTTAGTAGGTTCCCTAAAAAATCACATATCTATTATTCACATATATTTTTATATAATTTATATTGAAACAACCCAAAAATACCACCCAAAAATTTCGATTTTTATTATAACAAAACCCATGAGACTGAGTATCACATAATAAAACCATATGCTGCGTGTTTCAAAAACCATAATAAAATACTGTGAACTCTGAAATGGGAGCAAGACCTTGGATTTTCTTCTTCTCCTTTGGATCTAGCCTCCTTCTTCTCTTCAAAACTTCAAGATTCACACAAGAAATGCACAAAAAAAAACA
Source organism: Lactuca sativa (assembly GCF_002870075.4). Taxonomy (NCBI): domain Eukaryota; kingdom Viridiplantae; phylum Streptophyta; class Magnoliopsida; order Asterales; family Asteraceae; genus Lactuca; species Lactuca sativa. The sequence goes on along the minus strand of NC_056626.2, from coordinate 370,806,833 downwards.
AGGAAACGATTAGGGTTTGCTAAATGATGCTTTGAGGGTGAAGGGGACGAGTTTGGGGGCTCATAAGGTGGTTTAAATAGGGTGCAAACCCGGGGATTTAGGGTTTCTACCTGGCAGGCAGACTCGCCGAGTTCCGAATATGGACTCGCCGAGTCGCCGACTAACACGTGCTCGAAATCTCATCCCCACTCAACGAGTCGGGCCATAGACTCGCCGAGTCCCTCTCAAAAACTTCTAAATAAATGTCACATAAGCAACGTACCAGGAATGGGGCGTTACATATATATTTCAAAGACCTACATATTTATAACGGGAGATTGGTAATTTGAGAGAATTTATACAGGTTTACAACATATTATGTTATGTATTTTGTATAACAAGTAGGGCCTAACTAAATGTCCATATGATGAAGTCATTCGCAAATACTTGGAACTCATTGATGTGTAAGTGGGTAGGGTGGACGGAGTGGGTGGGCAGACGACGTATACGGAGGGTGGTTCCGCCGATGAAATGAATCCTCAAAGTAATGGTATCGCAGGTTATGTAACCAAATAGTTTTGTATTTTTTTTTTATTTAGTTTGTGAATTAGTTTTATATGTTTGTTTTACTATTTTGTAAATTAGTTTTCTATGATTTAAATTCGTTTGTATTGATTTAAAAAAATGAATGGGTTGGAAGAGATGTGAAAGATGAGTTCCCATGTGTTGTGATTAGTTTGTATTTATCTAAAAATAATCAAAATAAATGAGTTGAAAGAGATGTGAAAGATGAGTTTTCATGTTTTGTGTGATGTGAGAGATATAAATAAAAGAAGAAAGAAAAATCGATGTAACAAATAAATTATAAGAGACGAAAAATGGTGGAGAACCTTCACCTTTAAATGGTTATTACTTATTACAACACCATTCTATAACAATTCAATAACACCTTTAAAAACTTTAAAAAGAAAATTATTCGAAGTTACAAGTGTTTTTATTTTTAAAATAAAAGGTATTAATATAAAAGTAGATGTTTAGAAAAAAAAAACATCTATTTATTATAATAAATTTAGTAGGTTCCCTAAAAAATCACATATCTATTATTTACATATCGTTTATATAATTTATATATTTCAAAGACCTACAATTACTTTTAATAAATGGTTCTATATAAACAAACTTATTGTATTTAACTTTCTGTTTTCAAGACTTTTTTGACAATCATACCACAAAGCTAGAGAAAATGGTGTCATATGTGTTACCCTGTCGTATCATTAATTTGCATTTCATCTCATTTTTCTCACACTACATGTTGAATATGCCATTTAGAAGTGATGAGATGCCATAATATTTTTTGAAATATTGGTAAAAAAACAATTAATGATTTTTCATTTTCTTTCTCATTACAAAAAGTTGTCGCTCATTGCCATGAAGAGATGGGTTGTCACAATGTTCATTATAAGACTAAAATACAATATTTAACTTTCCTCATTTTATCATTAAATTTATCTTTGTTGTAACAAATGATAACATATAAGGTTACATGGACTGATCTCAGTGGAACTCGACAATTGCCGACATGTGCTTGGTGAAACACCGGGCCACCAACTTGGCATGCCGAATTCAATGGCCAAACTCGATGACTGTATACCAATGACTTATATATATATATATATATATATATATATATATATATATATATATATATATATATATATATATATATATATATATATATATATATATATATATATATAGAACTGAAAACTCTATTTGAGAACATACCTGATCAGGGAGGGAGGGCGTGATGAATTGATTATCAGCGAAGGTTGTAGTGACAACGACTCGGCAAGGGTTAGAGCGTGAGCGATAGAGGGGCGACTGAGGATAAAAAATTAACGACTCATTTGACTTTTGCTCTTCTGGTCAGACTATTAGACAATACAAGGGGCATAAGCCAAGTTTTAAATATTTAAGCCTATTATGCATAAAAAATATTAGGCCATTGACTATTCTAATAAAAAAAACGTGTCACTGATTCTTCATTCTTCACCACATTCAAACATTCTTAATTCAACTCTCCTAACATTTTTATTTTTCATCTTCAAAACTTCATCTGTAAAAAATGGCTCGTGTTTGGTCAACAGATGAAGAGAGCATATTGGCTCGCTCATGGATCGATGTAACTGAAGAGCCAATCAACATTGGAATCTAGACACATACTTTCTAGAGAAGAGTAGCTGAAAGATACACTCGTGAAGCCGGTCAACTATGAAGTAAATGTCAACTTGTAACATCATGTTCTCATTATTCCCATTTTGAATTGATGATCAAAGGACTGGGTATTAATAGGCTTCGGACCCTCGAGAGGTTTGGGTTTGGACTTAGTGGGAGTGGTTAAGGTATTCCGGGTAGTTCGGGTATTCGGTTTGTGTTTTGGAATCAAAGGGGCATTTTGGTAATTTTTCAGCTTGGGTTTTTATGGAAAGCGAATGTTCGTTCGTAATATCTTAAGGTGAGTATGAATTGGTATCAGTATTGAGTGTCTCGGTCCCTTTATTTTCACATAAGGATCATCGGAATCGGAGTGGTATTGAGAGAGTTACGACCTTTGGAAGAATTAGGGTTTGGGGAAAACCCTAGTACGCAGGCCATACCAGGGAGGTACGCAGGGTGTACTGATGTGAAGTCAGTTACGCAAGGCGTAGCGTTGACAACGCACAGCGTAGAAGTGAAGTTGTGTCGGGGTGCGAGTCCTCATATGCTGGGCGTACGAGGTGGTACGTGGGGCGTACAAGGGGCAAATTGAAAACCCTAATCTTAGAATTATACCCTATATAAGCATAATGTTAGCATCTTTCTTCATTTCCTAAGTCAGCCTCCACCCTCTAAAACCCTAGAATTCGTCCTTAAGTCTTTATGGTGGCATCTTGAGCTTATGGTGTCCATTTTTTTGTGTATTTGGTCCATTTCTATGAAGATGGAGCTTGGTGCAAGGATGAGGATCAAGGGAGAGCTTATGGATCTGGCTTATGTGACTCATTTCCAGCTTGTTTGAGGTATAAAGCTTTGAACTTGATCATTGATTTCTTAGATCTACCATTTATGAGTTTTGGTTCATCGTGGTCCTAAGTATGAGATTTAGTGGTCTTGATTTTATTCTAGGAGCTTTTAGTTGCCCCTCTTAGCGTTTCTGAGGTTCAAGGTCCATAAAGTTGACACCTTTAGAGTTTAAATCCATACATGCATGAGTTATAACCATTTTCGTGGTAGTAGAGTGTTATATTTTGTGTTTGGGTTCATTTGGGGCATGCAAAGTCATCAAGTCGGTGACTTTATGGGTCTAGACGCTATTTGGGACTCAGATCTATGGTTTCGACTTATGGGCTAAGCATTAAGTGCTTAATGTTAAATGTGGGATTAAAAAGGGATTACGTTGGGTGTACAAGCCCGTACGCGGAGCGTACAAGCCATTAAGCAAGTACGCGCAGTGTACAAGCCATTAAGCGAGTATGCGAAGCGTACTGCTGACTGCTGAGTACGCCCTGTGTACTCAGTCAGACTGGACTTCGCAAATGTGGGCCTCGAGTTGGGCCATTTCTTGGACAAAGTCATTGTGGGCCTTCGTAGACATCTGGAAAACAGGTTTTTGGACCAAGGAAATTATTGGGCTTTAGGATAAGGTCCATTGGAGAGGTTTAGGCCTAATTTGGAAAATCAGGCCATGAGTGGACCATATTTGGGCTTTGAATGGTTATGGGCTAATGGGCCATAGGAATGCCAAGTGCTTTGGACTAAAAAGATGGTTGGACCTTAAGGTAAGGCCATGTAGAGGTTAAGGCCCAATTTGGAAAATCGTGCCTTTGATTAGTTGATTGGACTTTTGGGCCTTTCAGATTGTAGTTTGGGCCATGGTTTTAGTGAAGGCTAGGTTAAGGGTAAAATGGTCTTTTTACCTCAGGTTTGAAGTTATGATTATGGTTTAGGACCCAATTGTTAATTGGGTATTATTTTGTTATTGGTAGTTGAGGATCTATCAGCCAGCAACAAAGGGTTTTCTATATGTTTCAGCAGTGCAAGGTGAGTCTTCTCCTTACCATATCCACGGGTCGAAGACACCAATGCCGACCCATTATGTGTTATGTGGTATGCCAGTTGTCTTTGTGATATGTAGTATGTTAGTTGTCTTTGTGATACTTGCATAGAAGACCCCGGGAGTGCCCGAGGCAATTGGATATCAGACCATGGGGGAGCCTATGGCATTCTAGGCTAAGACCATGTGGGGTTTCCCATGGCATCGGAATAAGATTGTGGAGGGTTTCCATGGCATCCTTATATATATATATATATATATATATATATATATATATATATATATATATATATATATATGCATGATTTATGTGGACTTATGTGGTTTCATGTGTGCTATGTTTTGGGGGAGTCACTAAGCTTTGTTCTTACGGTTTTCAGTTTTGTTTCAGGTACTCCATTTTTCAATTGGAAGTGCTCGAGATGATTGCGGAGCACCCACCGCATGTTTCCATTTTTTGTGAAGTACTCTGATTTGTTAATGTTATGTTAGAAATTAATTTACCCTGGCTTTTATGGGAAGGACGTGTTCTAATGATTTATTAATCTAAAAACAAAAAAATTATGTCTTGATTTTTGGGGAGTTACAAGTTGGTATCAGAGCCTTGGTTTGAGGGATTCAGACATACTCTCGGGTGTGTCTGAACTCAAACTGAGGATTAGTAAAGTTTTCAAAAAAGAAAAGTATTTTTAAGGAAAATGTTTTCTAAGATAAGAGAAGGGTATGGTGCATGCAATCAGCCAAGATCAAGTAAGTTTTCCCAAAATACCCATACATGTTATCTGTTCTGATTTGATTTATGAATTGGTTAATCGCATGCTAGTTAGGGCTATGGATTTGCTCAGTTTTCGCATGATAGAATGCTAGGAGAGATGCCTTTGTATGTTTATTGTATGCGCTGATGGACTTGTATGCTAGAGCTGATTAGTTAGTGATAGATGGGCTTGATATGTGTGGTGCCTAGTAGTCTTGAGAGTATTGAATGCTATGATGTAATGGAAATATCTATTGGCATTAGTAACTGCTAAGTGTATGCTTTACAAATTGTATACGGTTAGGATCTTATAGACCTAGAATAATTGATTTGGCCTTATTTCCTGTTCCTTGCCTGGTTGTGGTCTTAGGGTAGAGTCTATTATTTGACAGTCTGTTTGATCCTGTTATGTGTATAATTTTCATGCATAAGGCAGCCGACAGTGAGGGTGGAAAAGGATTGCATGAGTTTTGGTATGTAGGTTGAATATTCTATGATAGTTTTATGGATTGGAGAGTTATTGCACGAATGTTGCTTGCTTTGTGCTTTGTGGAACTCTTGGATGATAGGAGTTAGCTACTAAGTGAATATGTCGGTATTCATGAGGTGGATGCCTGGAATTATGAGGATTTCTTTAGCAGCTGATGGCAGGGTGAGGTTGGGAACCTAGGTGAGCCTAGGAGGTGCTTTGGTGGGTTTCGTGTCGCTGTTTAGCGAATATTTAGTGCATGAGTGGAGTAGGTGACTTAGAGGATTCAGGATTATCCTTGAGAAAAGTATGGATAGGTGTGGAAGGTATTATTGGGCCCGTACTACTGAAAACACATGAACCATACTCGAATCGAGGATATCTTGGAGAATCTAAGAAGCTTGGGGAAGAGGATTCTTGAGTATGTTATGATCTTCTACATGATTTTATTCTCGTTTGGTGATGAGCTTCCAGGAAGGAGGGTTAGGTTTGGGTTCCAACTCAGGTAAGGGTACTGAGTCAATTAGCAAGCCGATGTGGGGATTCATTTTGTCGGAGACTACCCGTGGTGTTTTGGAGAAAACTCCTATGATTTTTGGTTCGGTCAAGGAGGCGTTTTTGGAAGATCTTGAATGAGCGTTGGGAGCGTTCCGTGCTGAGGTTATGGCTATCGTTGGAGTTTGCATTCTTTCTTTCCATGAGTTTCGTGCTTGTAGAGCTCCTACATTCCATGAGGGGAGGGACCCCGTTGTCGGCAGGAGGTGGTTAGCGGTTATGGCTAACACGTTCATGTTAAGTGCATTCAGGGGAGGGTCTCTGGAAGATTCCCAAGACTTTCTGATCAGGGTTCGAGAGGCAAGAAAGGCCGGGGGTAGTGCAACACGTGCAGGAAACTACACGATGGAGTTTTCGTTCCAAGGGAGGTCCATGTTCCGTCAGGTGATTTTGCGGGTATGTTATCTTTTGCTTTATTCTCGGTTATTATCAGTTTTCATGATGCTTGGGATTTGATACTGATTTGGGTAAGCGTATCCTCGTTTTATTGCTCTATTATCATTGTAGTACATTTTCGAGAATTGAGTTATATCTTTTGCATGCCATGAATCATTAGTGGGCTATCGAAGGGGTTATATATTGTGTAGCGGGTTCCAATGTGTTTAGTTGATATTTTGGGTTTGGTCGAGATTTGTTCAGGGATTATGCGGAAGGTATATGGTCAGAATTAGTAAATTCCAAAGTTCAGTGGTTCTAGTATTTGTTGCGGTAGGAGCGGAGTTGCTTATGGAAGAACTTTTGGGTTCAAGCATTGTCGTTGCTAGGAAAGGAGCGGTAGCAGGGAGATGGTGGTGTTAGTTGCGTGAGTTATTTGGTCATCGGAAATGTTAGAAGAGCTTTATATTTGCATGGGTTGCAGCCAGTTAGAATCCAATAATTCTTTGGAATTGGAAAGGGGATAAGATCCGTTGGATTAAGGCAATAGTTATAGTTTTAGCCGCCAGCTTAAGAGATCGGGGAACTGTTATGGTATCATGAGAGGAAAATTGGACTATCTGATTGGTTAAGATTTCAAGAGCATCCTTCAGGATTTCGAGAGTTAGGGGATCAATGAGTTTGGCTAGAAATGGAACGCTAGTATTGTTCAACGTAGGGTAAGGGTGGTTCATGCTATTTAAGGGAGATGGCTTAGAGATCCATAAGGATTAAAAGGTGGGAGACCCTTGTCGAGACCAATTAGGGGGGGGGGGGGGGGATTTAAGTGGTTGTTCAGATTGAGGTTGTTTTAGTGAGGGGTTCAGGAAACTCCCGAGCGCAGGACGACATCTCTATTTTTATTCATTTTAGGTCGTGAGATTTGAATGTGTAACCAAACTTCTGGTTGGTTGCAGGGTTTAGCTCGGGATGCATGGCACTTGGATGTCAGACCATGTGGGGGAGCCCATGGCATTCCAGTGCAAGACCATGGTTGGTTGGAAATGTTGTGAGATTGCGATGGGATCGTAGTATTAATCAGCTCAAGGTAGACTATTAATAGGGATGATAATGAGCATGGAAGAGGAATCAGTTCATGCCTTGGGCACGTCGGTCAGGGTTTTCAAGGAATATTCTCTGTTTTGGGTTGAGGACCGTTGGGGTCCGGGTTGGTTCAGGACGTATAGCTCTAAAGGAGTATGACTTATAGGCGAGGCCCATGTGATTATGGTAGATTAGGCAGGTCCTGGTAGAGACCGTTGGGTCTAGCTATCAGATCTTGAGTTACAGGGTCATGTGGAGGATCAGTGTGTGACGTAGAGGGGTTTTAGGCTGGGTTGCCTTGCTATTTGGATTCTTGCGGAATCTGGTGGTTGGACCAGGTGTGAGGCTGTAGTCTCAAAAATGGTTTGGGGGTAATTATTTTTCGGTCAAGTGAGGGTTCATCGGTAATCGGAAAATTATGGTGTGGAATGCAAGTGTAGATTCGTGAATCTTGGGGTATGACTGAAGTATTAAATTGATTTTGGGTAAGATCTCGAGTCGGGCATCAATCGTAGGGTTCAAGGGCAATGAATGAGTTTAGTTTTGATAGCAATTGAGCTGTTGTGTTGTGTCTTGGGTTGGTTATGTCTTCAAGAGGACCTCATCGTGTTTGGAATCAGGAGAAGGTAGGTCGTTGGAGACCGGGTATGTTACGAGACAACAATTGGTCTCGCGACATTCTTTTAGCAGTAGGTTTGGTGTCTATGTGATTTGGGGTATCATCACTAGATAAGGTTGCTCTCGGAAGTCGTGTAGGGCTACTGTGTGTTTGTATGTCTTTTGGCTCGGCAATCGGGTAGGATTTAGGTGATCTAGTTAGATGGCAGACAAGTTAGGACTAGGGAGGTCTCAACTGCCATTGGGAAGTAGATAAGTGGCAGTAAGACGAGTCGGAATGGTTTTAGTGTTTTGAGCTTCGTGTGAGGAGTCGCTTGTATTTCAGGATATATATTAAGTCTCTCATGGTTGGATTAAATAATCTCAGAGTGGTTGATTGGACCATGTTGTGCAGCTCTCGTATGAGTCTAACCGTTGCAGGGATGAATCTTTTACTCGAAGGATTATCTAAGCCTTCTGTCAAGCGTAATTATTCTGCAGATGTATTTGATCATTGGTTTTGTTCCTATGGAAGCATCAAGATAATTAGGGTTGGGAGAATTTCGTTTAATATGGTGTTCATGAGGTCATGGTATTATAGTGGTTCAGTGTGGGCAGTTTGTCAGGAAGTTAGATTAATTTGAAGTTTCGAGTTTCGGGAAAGATGGAGGTGGTTTTCTGCAAGGGGTTTAAGGTTCGTTCCTTTTTAGTTTTGGTAAGTTCTACTAGTGTTGGTTTCGACTGCCTTAGGAAGGCTGTAGTATTCCCGGGTGGTGGTGGTATTGACCAAATTGTTGGATGTGATGGGAAAGGTAAGGACGGATTTTGATGATGAAATCTAATTTAAGTGGGGGAGAGTTGTAACATCCTATTCTCATTATTCGCATTTTGAATTGATGATCAAAGGACTGGGTGTTAATAGGCTTCGGACCCTCGAGAGGTTGGGTTCTGGACTTAGTGGGAGTGGTTAAGGTATTTCGGGTATTCGTTTTGTGTTTTGGAATCAAAGGGGCATTTTGGTAATTTGTTAGCTCGGGTTTTTATGGAAAGCGAATTTTTGTTCAGGATATCTTAGGGTGAGTATGAATTGGTATTAGTATTGAGCATCTCGGTCCCTTTATTTGGACATAAGGATCATCGAAATTGGATAGGTATCGAGAGAGTTACGACTTTCAGAAGAATTAGGGTTTGGGAAAAACTCTAGTACGTGGGGCGTACTAGGGAGGTACACATGGTGTACTGATGTGAAGCTGGTTATGCAAGGCGTAGTGTTGAGAACGTGCAACATAGAAGCGAAGTTGGGTCGGGGTGCGAGTCCTCGTGCGCCCAACATACGAGGTGGTACGCGGGGCAGATTGAAAACCCTAATTGTAACACTCTAAATTTTCAAATATATATTTTTTTCATTTTTAATTCCACACAAAACACGGTTTAACAACTCTAATACTCAATTTATAAATGTTTCCAAACACAATCATAAAAATTGTTTGTCACATATCCCAGAATCCTCAAAATATAAATGTAACATCCCAAATTTCATAGCCAAAAATTTCATTTTTAATTAAGTATAAAACCAGTAGTTTAAAACATCCATAGTGTTAACTCATTTCATAATCAAAAACCAATATTTCAAATAACTAAATCATGTCATAGAAAAGTATTATTAGATTACAACTCCCAAAGATCTCATAATGCGGAAATCATAATGTGACGCGCTGCAATCCTGTCAGCTCCTTTCCTTTTTGAAAAAGAAGTACTTGAAACCAAAAATGAAAACTGTCAAGCGAAGCTTAGTGAGTTCCCCCATCATACCATATACCATATAATAACATATTGTCTAACAATTCCGGGTACTGAACTTCCCCTTCGGTCTCTTTCAATCGGTAACTGCCTAGCATATCAGGATGTTGGCCTACCCCTTCGGTCTCTTTCAACCGGTAACTTGCCTAGCATATCAGGGTGATGTCCTACCCCTTCGGTCCTTTCGACCAATACCTCATCTAGCATATCAGGGTGTTGGCCTACCCCTTCGGTCCTTTCAACCGATACCAGGGACTATTTCACCCCCTACTTCTACCATATAACATCCTAGTACATAAAATCATAAGTCATATACTGCCTAGCTTATCAGGGTGCTGGTATACCCCTTCGACCTTTTCGACCGGTACTGGGGCCTATCCTACCCCTCCTACCACTATCAGATAATATCATAACATACTAGCACGTAAAGCATAACAGATAGTGGCAAACTAGATAATTATCACAAAGACAATCATCTCCACTATAACTCTTACTAGTGGGCTGACATTGGTGCCTTCGAACCACTTCTACTGGAAGGTATCTCACCTCAAATTTCGTGTAGTAGCTGAAATGTCCTCGGCTTTGGGATCAACTCCTCTCAAACTCCTACACATAAAAATCTCCTTTAATTACCCTTTCAAACTCATAACCCCTTTAAGGCTGAACTCTGGTCAATGGTCAAAGTCAAAGTCAACATCCTAGTTGACTCAACTTGCCAAGTTGGTCCGTCCACTATACCCCATCGATGTAGGGGGATAACCCTAATGAAGCTAATTACAAGCTTTCCATGTAATACCCCTGACCGATTTCTACTATGAACCGAGAGAACACTGAACACCCCGAACTATAAACAGGGAAAACGACATTTCACTAACTACTTAGTATTTCACGATATGCAATTGGCATATGAAATTTCTTGAAAATATAATCCAAATGCTAGTAGGATACACTTACTCAAATCCGATGCAAGAAAACAACCAAAAAATACGGATATAACATATTAGAACAACAAGTACATACCCGCAACGTCGCCTGCTCTAATCCCGATCTCTCCTACACGTCACTGTAAAATTTGACTCCTCTCTGCTGGGGCTCCTACTCTACCCTCTCATCCGTCAGTGATCCTCAAAGTGTCTGGGGCAGGCGTGCTCATTGATCCTCCCCTCGTCATTGCACAGTTGGCCTTCTTGTGATCCACCTGATCGCATTGAAAACATAATGGGCTTGTCCCCTGAGAACAATCCCTGCTGACATGACCAACCCCGCCACACTTGTAGCAGCCTGAACCCCTGGAACGACAACCCCCTTGTGCACTTTCCCGCACTTGTACTAACTCCGGACCTACTAGCCTTTCACCCGATGATCAGAAGTCTTGGGTCTCTTCCCGGGACCCTCTACTATACGCACCTGACACAAACCTCTCTTCCCAATGTGCTCCATATCATTCTCCCGCTCTCGGGGTCTAGAAATCAAATCATTCATGGTCTCGCGCCCCGAGATACTCACGAACTCTTTTTGATATCATTATGCAGTATTACATGATACCTCACATTCTTCATTCTCTCATCTGCTACATACTGCGGTACCAAATAAGCTCTCTCCCGAGACTTGGTAGTGATCTTTACCATAGTCTCAATAGTTTGGCAGAGATCTAACAACTCTTGCGCCAACTGTTGCGCCTCACTTTCCAGGGCAACGTCACCCGGAATCTGGTCGAAAAGTCATCCCATGACATAGCATCAGCCGCTTCATCACTCAACTCACTACCAAACTCTTCCCATCAATCATGTGCCCTGTCTTTCAGGAGGCAGGAAGCAAGTCGTACCTTGTCCCCCTTCGGGACTACGGCTGGTACAAAAACATTGGCGACATCTGCCAATCACCTGCTGCTTGCAATAGGTTCCCTAGCCCCATGATAATCTAGAGTTCCACAAGCTCTAAACTCCCAAAACATCAATGTACGCGTCCCCATCATGGCCGCAATTTCGGTGCGGAATACACCCAGCCTCTCATCACAATTCTATAAAATGCCTTCCTTGACCGTACCAAAGATCACATGAGTCTGGTTAGTGATACCGTGTGTAATGTCAGGTGAGATGAACTCCCTCATCTGACCATCTAGCTTCCCGACTCCAGAGTCCGAGCCTAATCCCTTGTCGGCACCAGAACTACCATCTGGTCTACCACGTAGCGTCACCATACTCAGAAATATACCATAACAATCATCAAAATACTCATCATAACTTGAAGGATCTCATATACTACAAGTTCCCTGGGTTCATCTCATCCTTCCTTGATTCGAGTACGGATCCTCTGCTTTCAGTAGTACGGTCCCATACTACCTTCCACATCTAACCGTACTTTCCTCAAGAACTACCTTGACTCCATTAAGTCCCTTCTACTACTACTTCTGTTCTCACACTAATCTCATCCTAGGCTTGCCCTAGGGTAATCACCAACCCATTCTCCGCCATCAGCTGCATAAGAAGTCCCTGTTATTTTCCCCAAACTAGCTTGCAAATACCATTACATATCACTACGACTAGATAATTCGTCGAATGAGAGGTCCTACCCTACAACGGTTAGACTCAAATGAGAGCTACAAAATAGAGATAAACCTAACCTTCTGAAACTATTTAGTCCTCACAATATGTAACTTAACATATTCGTTTACTAGTTAGTTAAAGATAGCTAGGACTCCTAAAAGCACAAAGCAAGCAACATGCGAGCATTGAGTAAACACAATCAAGCATATATAACGCTCTGTTTCGAATTGACTCCTAGTATGAGGTTGTGGATCGAAGGATGGTCATTATAAGGATTATGGCTCTTGGGAAGGTAGGATCTAGGCCCACTTGGGTGCGAGTGATGTATTAGAAGTGATCCTGGTGTTCGGTTTGTGTTTTGGAGCCTAGGGGTATTTCGGTAAAGTGGCAATTCGGGATTTTGTGGAAAATGGAATTTTGTTTGGAAGGTATTAAGAAAGGTTTGAGTTGTTAGAAGTGTAGGGCTTCTCTTCACCTTTTCGTGGATATAAGGATCGTCGGAATCGAGCTTATAACGAAGAAGTTATGGCCTTTGGAATTTTCGTGGTTTTCAGGCTTAGCCGAGTAGACGGGGCATACACAAAGTGTACGCGGGGCTAACTAGTGTAGAAGTTAGTACGCTGGACGTACCTTGGAGTACGTTGGGGTACTAACCAAGAGGGCCACAAATGTTCCCCAGAGTACGCTGGGCGTACCATATGTACGTTGGGCGTACGCCAGTTAGATCAGAACCCTATTTTAGGGTCTTAGACCCTATTTAAACTCATTATCTCATAACCTAACCCTAATATCTTTATCCTCCACCCCTCTAAACCCTAGAAATCGTCTTATATCATACATGGTGGCATTTTGAGCTTATGGAGTTCATTTTTGGGGTGTTTGATCCATTTTCAAGAAGATGAAATTTGATGGAAAGATAGGAATCAAGGAGGAGCTTATGGATATGGCATTTGGGACTCATTCTCAGCTTGATGAACGTATAAAGCTTTAAAATTGATCATTCATCTCCTAGATCTACCAATTGTGAGTTTTTGTTCATTTTGGTCCCAAGTATGAGATCTATTGGTCTTGATTTCATTCCAGGAGCTTTGAGTTGCCCCTCTTAGTGTTTCTGAGGTTCAAGGTCCATAAAGTTGGTACTTTTAGAGTTTAAGACCATCTATGTTGGAGTTTGAGCCATTTCCATGAAAGTTGAATGTTATTTGGTCTTATTGGGGGCATGCAAAGTCACCAAGTCAGTGACTTTATGGGTTTAGACATTATGTGGGACTCAGATATGTGGTTTGGACTTATGACTTAAATCATTAAGTGCTTAATGGCAGAAGTGAGGCTAGAGGGTAGTACGCTGGGCATACAAACCAGTGCGCACAACATACAAGCCATTAAGCGAGTATGCGCAACGTACTGCTGAGTATTAGCCAGGTTGGGTTTCAGACTTTGGGCTTTGGGTTTGGGCTATCTATTTGGGGCCTAGATTCTTGGGCCCTATCAGACCATTATAATGGTTGTGTTCTAGACTAAGTGAAGGATTTGATCTGAGGTTAAGGCCTAATAAGGAGCGTGGGCCTAATTTGGAAAATCCAGCCATTTATGGGTTTTATGGCTTTGGAATTTGTGTTTTGGGCCCTGTTGGGCCCTCAGGTTTTGGGGTTAATATTTATTTATGGAGGCCCATTATGGTTTTGAGCCCAAATTGGAAAATGAGGCCATGGATTGGGTCTTAGGGAATTTTTTGTAATTGGGCCTCATGGACTATTGGGTTTGGGCCCAAATTGGAAATTGGGCCAATAAATGACTTATGGACATTATAATGTTGGGCTTTTGTTTTGGGTTTGGGCCTTAGTTTTGGATCATGATGAGCCAGGGGTAAAATGGTCATTTTATTCCATGGATGGATTAAGGATTATGGTATGGGACCCAAATGCTAATTGGGTATATTGATTGGTAGTGACAGCTCGGGAAGCTGGCGGGGCAGCAGCTAAGGAATTCATGTGAGAAGCTTCTGCAGTGCGAGGTGAGTCTTCTAACCATACCAATGGGTTTAAGGTACCAAGGCCGGCCCATTTTATGTTATGTGGTACACTATATGTAGTATAGATATGTGGTATGATAGTTAGCTTTATGCTAAGTGGTATGCTAGGGATTATATGATATGTGTTATGCTAGTTGTCTTTGTGATACTTGCATGGAAGACCCCGGGGGGAGCTCATGGCATTGGATGTAAGACCGTGTGGGGTAGCCCATGGAATTCCTAGGTAAAGACCATGTAGGGTAGCCCATGACATTGGATGTAAGACCATGTGGGGTAGCCCATGGCATTCCTAGATAAAGAGCATGTAGGGTAGCCCATGACATTCCTAGGTAAAGACCATGTGGGGTAGCCCATGGCATTCTTACAGGTTTTTGTATGCATGTATTATGTGATATATGTAGTTTTTATAGCTAATATGGTACATCTTATGTGGATTGTGTGTGGGGTATGCTCTGGGGGACTCACTAAGCTTTGTGCTTACGGTTTACAGTTTTGTTTTCAGGTATCATCGATTTGGAAATGAAGAGCTCGGATTGATCGTAGTGCTCACACCTATGATTTCCGCAATGAATGATTTTGGGATGAACAGTGATAAATATTTTACTTAATGATGATTTGAAACGTTTGAAATAAATGGTTTCAATGTTTTAGCTATATTAAAAATAAAATTTTTACCCTTAATTTTTGGGTCGTTACAACATATTCTACTCAAGCTATGATATCACTGACTAATCAGTACTAGCATACAACTCAATCACACACATCCAGTAGGCCTATAAGGTATCTTCCTATATCCTTAGCCCTAATCTAGCATGCAATCCTCACAAGTATACAATAGGCATATAAGGCATCCTTTTTTAGATCCTTAGCCCTAATCTAGCATGCAGTTATCATAATCATATCATATATCATAACAAACATGTATGTGTATCTTGGGGAAAACTTACTTGAGCTCGGCTGATTGCACGCATCACACACCTTGTTCTTTCTCAAAACTCTTTATTTTAATTTTTTTGAAAAATTATTTTCTTGTAAAAATCTTTCAAACCATCGATTTGAGTCCAGACACCCCCGGAGTTGTGCCTGAATCCCTTAAACCAAAGATCTGATACTAACTTGTAACATCCCAAAATTCATAGCCAAAAATTTCATTTTTAATTAATTAAGTAAAAAACCAATAGTCTAAAACATCCATAGTGTTAACTCATTTCATAATTAAAAACTAGTATTTCAAATAACTAAATCATGTCATAGAAAAGTATTATCAAAGTACAACTCCCAAGATCTCATAATGTAGAAATCATAGTGTGATGCGATGCTATCCTGCCGACTCCTTTCCTTTTTGAAAAATAAGTACCTCTAAAAACTGAAAACCGTATGCACGAAGCTTAGTGAGTTCCCCCATCATACCACATACCATATAATAACATACTCTCTAACATGTTCGGGTACTAAACTACCCCTTCGACCTCTTTCAATCGATAAATGCCTAGCATATCAGGGTGTTGGCCTACCCCTTCGGTCTCTTTCAACCGATAACTTGCCTAGCATATCAGGGTGTTGGCCTACCCCTTCAGTCCTTTTGACCGGTACCTCGCCTAGCATATCAGAGTGCTGGCCTACCCCTTCGATCCTTTCGACCGGTACCGGGGACTATTTCACCCCTACTTCTACCATATAACATCCTAGTACATAAACACATAAGTCATATACTGCCTAGCTTACCCCTTCAGCCCTATAAACCGGTATCGAGGCCTATCCTACCCCTCCTACCACTATCACATAATATCATAGCATACTAGCACATAAATCATAAAACATAATGGCAAACCATATAATTATCACAAAGACAATCATCTTTACTATAACTCTTACTAGTAGGCTGGCATTGGTGCCTTAGACCTACTTCTATTGGAAGGTATCTCACCTCAAATGTCATGTAGTAGCTGAACTGTCCTCAGCTTTGGGATCAAGTCCTCTCAAACTCCTACACATAAAAAGTCTCCTTTAATTACCCTTTCATACTCATAACCCCTTTAAGGTTCAACTATGGTCAATGGTCAAAGTCAAAGTCAACATCCTGGTCAAAGTCAGCATCCTGGTTGATTCAACTCGCCGAGTTGGTCCGTCAACTCGTCGAGCTCCATGATCCATAAAGCCTTGGAAAACTCGATCCAACTCGTCGAGTTCTTTCATGAAAACGTCGAGTTCCTCCTCATACAGAGTCGAGTCATTTCACTCACAACTGGCTGAGTTCCTCCTTGAACTCGTCGAGTTCTTTAATCTTCAAAACCCAAAAACCATGTCCAACTCGCTGAGTCATATCCTAGACTCAACGAGTTTGCCCTGTAACAGAAAAGGTTAGGGACCACGACCCAACTCACCGAGTTGGATGAACAACTCGTCGAGTCCCCCCTTAGTCTAAATCCATTTAGTCACTTCCAATTGAGTTCAATGCTTCCGAACCATAGATCTGGTCCGCTAGGACTAAGTTACCATGTAAAGTTGCTAACTTTATGTTCATGCATGGTGTCATGAAGCTAGAAACACCAAAACTAAGCTATATAAGAGATCTAGGGCGTAGGGAAGGGCCAAGGCTTGATAAATCTGGCACCTTTAAGCCTCATAAGCTCTTGAGTTCCTAGATCTGAAGTAAAAACTTCATGATATTGTTGAATCATAAAAGTGACCCTCTTGAACTTCAGCTGCCGCAACCTCCAAGCCACCGCAGTCAAGCAGCTTCATCAGCAGTCATCAACCGAAGTCTCTACTACTGCAGTCTCTAGCTAGATTACCTTACTTTGTCTTTTCTGTAATACACTCTATTGTCCAGTATGCCTTGCATGGCTACTCTTAGAGTTTTAAACTTGTGATCTTTGTGAGTCTCTATAAATAGAGCTCATTCTCATGTATTCAAATATTATCGCATCTAATTCTAATACACATCTCAGAAGTTATCTTTCTCTCTTACTTATTCACTCTTCTTACTCTCATAATCAATCACAACCTCTCTTCGGAGCAAGTCCTTTGTGACTTAATCACTAAGTTTGATCTCACTTATTAACTTGGCTTGAATGCATTCCTCGTTATGAATCAGCTTATGTGTATACTTGATATAACAATTGTTGTCATTTACATTTCTTTACTTTTCCGCAAATAACTCTCTAACTTCTAACTCTTTATATTATTGTTGAGCTTTTAGATCCTTCGAGATTAACTATTCCACTATATACTTGTTCTAACGTTTGTTCAAGTGTGTCTCAAAGTTTTTCTCTCAACAATTAGTATCAGAGCCATAGTGGTTGCTTTTTGAAAATCGAAACTATGATTTTTCGAAGAGCCTTCTATACCACTGAAGCTCATTTCTAAAACAAAAAAAATTCAAAACATGGCGATCCAATACTGGTTGGTGGTTCTAATCGAGCCCAATACTGGTTGCAAACGAATATCATCATTGGTCACAAATAATGGAAAGATACTTAAGAAGACTTGGTAGAGATGTATGGCGATCCATAGAAGAAGGACCACATGTTCCAGTCCTTACACCAGTCCAAACTGACGGAGCTACAACAAGACTAGGAGGAGGTCATCCAACTATGAGCCGTCCCACCAAGGATGATCTTGATAAAATGGAAAATGATGCTGTTGCTTTTTATGAAATTTCCTGTGGAGTTGCTTCTGAAAACTTCGATATTATCATAAATTGCAAATCAGCAAAAGAGATCTAGGATGTTCTCAAGAACCTGTACGAAGGCTCAGAGCAAGCTCAAGACAAGAAGCTCACAATTGCACTCAATGAGTTCAACAACTTCAAAGCTCACACTGGCGAAAGTTTGGAAGACTCCTTAAAAAGATTCAACCTGATTGTCACCAAGTTATCCAATGCGGGCACCGTCCGCAGTAACCATAAAACAAACCTTCAGTTCCTTAATGGCTTGGGAAGAAATTGGACTACGGCCAAAATGATAGTCCAAGGTGATAGAAAGATTCATTCCTTGTCACTCTACAAAATCTATGGGGAACTTCAAGCACAGGAATCCACCGTACTCAAAGACTGTACTAACTTCGGAGGACCTCTTGCTCTCATAGCACAAACCCCACAAAACCAATCTTACACTCCACACTCCCTCGTATGATACTTCACCGTAGTCATACGAAGCTGATTCAGAGTATGACAATGAGGAAGAATTTCAAAAGGAAATCGCTCTCGACAGTAAACAATTCAATCGACTACCACCTCACTCCTTTCGCAAAAATCAACAATTCAATAAACCACCCTTTAATCGTAACTTCAACCCACAAACAAATCACTCACATTATCCTAAAAGTTCTCATCCACCACCGCAATCACACAATACTCAACCTAAGGAAGCACCGCAACCTACTCAAACCACTGACTCCGGTACTCCCTTAGAAGACAAGACTGATGTTGTAGTTTGTCACAAATGCAACAAAGAGAATCACTTTTCAAGATATTGTAAGGCAATGTAGTTAAAGACAGAGAATTCTACCTTAGAATGGCTCAAGAGATGGAAGAAAAGGAGAAAGCAAGGGTATACATAGCCCATATCAAAAGAGACCACCAAGTCTAGTCATCTGGAGATGAAGATGAAGCCATCAGTAGTGTTAATGGCAAAGGGAAAATCTGCATGTTGGCAACTGTGGATGATGATGTGTCTACAAAGATGAATAAAAACTAATGCTACATGGCAAAGGATGTAACTCTAAGCATCGTTGAACAGGTAAAACTCATAATCCAAACTCTAAATTATAGCATGCATGATTGTCAACCTTACATGGATAATCTTAATGACACATGTGTTGTTGTCCTTACAGACTATAACAAATCCTTAGATGAGAAGAACATTGCGTCCCATGAGATGTTCCATGTGAGAGGACGACTAGATAATAAAAGACTCAAAATGGCTATGTTAGAAAGAGATTTAGAGTTAGAAAAAGATGCAAGAATGTTGAGTGAAACACAATTAAAGGTAGCTTTGAACCAGAGAGATTTAGCTCAAACTGAAATTGTACGTTTAAATCTTTTAATCGAAAAATTGTTCAATGAAAGTGAAGCTATTGAAAATTTGGTAAATAATGGAACCGTGGACAATACATACAATTGGGGTTGGTCGAATGGATATCCTACCGCAATGGATTCCTCACCCCGGTTCAACAAAGACAGATTATATGTGCCTCCAGACCGAGAATTTCATTTCCTAGTCAATGACAAGACTTTTCCCGAAGATATCAAAACTCACTTCGGTAGACTGCACAATCTAAGAAACAATAGTGTCATTGAGGAAATTGTGCCTGAGGTTTCAGGTCACACATGTGATCAAACTCCTATCAGTGGCACTACTTTCCCAAGTTCTCAAAACTCATCCGTAGTCAATGAAGAAATTGTCATTGAGGACACCGAAGTCTCTAGAGACTTTCCATCTCTGTCCTCAGACCGCAGTGTTCCTCACTGTAGTCAAAAGTCTCACATGAGTCCCAATGAAGTCCCAACTAAGACATACTCTACGGTAGTCAAGTCATCCTCGCCGTAGTCTACAAACAAAAGTTCTGCCACTCTTCAAACGATTTATCATGAATTACCCATAGAAAATTTTGAAGTGGGTCAATGTTCCCAAATCCCAGAATCCTCATGTTTTGATGACTCATGCCCACATTTTCACAAAATTTCAAAGGATTCCAGGAAACCGCAGTTGAATAACAAAGACTGCGGTTCACCAAAATCTTTAGCTAAAAAGGCTTTCAAAGAAGAAATTTGCTCCCGAGGCACAAATAGACAAATGTTTTCAAAAAACAAAAGGCATGTCAGATCTCAAAAGTGCAAAAGTCCAGAAAAAATTGTTTTCTCTCACTATTTTTTCAAAAAATCCTACCACCAAGAAAACATCCAAAAAGGAATGTACAGTTTCAACAGTCATTCCTAAGTCATCTGACACGACTCAAAAGAGTTCAAAGTCTTTTCAAAACGGTGTTTTTCAAATCTATTCCTCAGTTGATCCAAAATGGAAAGGTATTTTACCCACTCCAACACATTTAAAGTCACATCAAAATCTTCACAAATGGAAGGGTATTTTACCAAATCCAACAAAAAGGACACAAAGATCTACACGTGGTAAACCTATTTCAAAACAAACTTTTCAGAAAAATGACAACACTCATGTCAGATCTTTTCAACCTCGGTCTAGTCAAAAGGCAAACAACTCTCCCTTTAGACCGCTGACCACGCGTGGTGTCTGAACAAAAGACAAAATCTCAACCTGTGAGTGTCAATGTAGTTTCAAAATTCAGAAACCTCGTAACTTTACAAAAACACACTACATGCCAAAATTACACAAACGTTCAGGACTAGGTTTAAAAGTTGACATGAAACCAGTCCATGCATCACTCAGAAACTCACTTGTTTTTCCAGGCTCCAAACTAGTTTGGATGCCTAAACTAATCGTGTACTTCTCAGGCTTTGTGTAAGGAGGAACAGGAAGATGAATGGTTAATTGACAGTGACTGCTCCTTGCACATGACCGGAAGGTTAGAATACCTTCGTGATTTCAGGCCGATATGCAATGGTGGAAATGTTACATTCGACAACTATGCGAATGGAATCATCCGAGGTTACGGTGTACTCACTATGGGGAACTTCTCAATTTAGAAGGTTGCTTATGTAGAAAACCTTAAACACAATCTCATCAGTGTGGGCCAACTATGTAAGGAAGGCCATCGAGTTGAGTTTGATGATCAATTCTGTTACGTTATGAAAAGTGATAGGAGCATCTGCTTGATCAAGTCATGATCCGAGGATACCATGTATCCTTTGGATGTCTCTCTCATCATTGGAAAACCGCAACTGTGCTTTCTCTCCAAAGCTGTATCCGAAGTCAGCTGGTTATGGCACCGCAAGCTCGCTCATCTCAACTTCAAGTATATCAACACTTTGGTTACCGGGGAATTGGTCATGGGATTACCCAGTCTCAAGTTCAACAATGACACTCTATGTCCTACTTGTGAATGTGTTAAGCAGTCCAAAGCAAGTCACCCCATGGTGACTGACTCTTTAGTATCTGAAACACTTGAGCTCCTACACATTGATCTCTGCGGTCTGTCAACCGTAGCCAGTCTTCATCACAAAAAGTACATACTGGTTATAGTTGATAACTTCACTCGCTTCACTTGGGTATTCTTCCTCAGACTCAAATCCGAAACACCGCAAATTCTCATCAACTTCATCAAAGAGATAGAACTCCAGATCAAGCTGCCTGTAAGACGCATCTGTAGTGATAATGGAACCGAATTCACTAACCATCTTCTCAATAGCTTTTTGGTGACTAAAGGTATCACTCACAACTTTTCAGCTCCTTATACACCTCAACAAAATGGTGTAGTAGAGAGAAGGAACCGTACTCTAGTCGAAGCTGCCAGATCCATGCTCAACTTCGCACACCTTCCTCTTTACTTTTGGGCTGAAGATGTAGCAACCACATGCTTTGTTCAAAACCGAAGCATTGTGTGCAAACGCCTCAATAAAACACCATATGAGGGCCTCAACAACCATAAACCAAATGTTTGTTTCTTTCACATCTTTGGGTGTAGATGTTTTGTGATCAACAACAGAGATCAGCTTAACAAATTTGCACCGAAGTCTGATGAAGGCATTTTTCTTCGCTACTCGACGAACAAGGTTGCTTACCGGGTTCTCATCAGACGTACGAGGCTAATCATTGAAAGCTTCGATGTGAAATTCGATGATTTTTACATCCGCAACGCCCCTCCATCCACTGAAACCACCGCCATCATGGAAAGTGACATTCCTGCTTCTTCAGGTCCTCTAAATCTGGCTGAAGTCAATTATGATGATCTATTCGATCCTATTGAAACGGCAAAACTATCCGAAGTTCTTGTGTCACCGACTGCTCAACAACAACACACTGATGTTTCTGGTCCATCTCTATCCGAAGAAGCATCTCTCAATACTTTCACCTCTCCGGTTGAGGGGGAAAGCTCTACTCCGGATCAAACAACAACCATCAAGGTTCCAGTACTTAATGATGCTCAAGCTCCTCTCCTCAAAAAATCATTACCATCAAAGGTATCTTCGGATTCGGATGATGAAATCATAGAGAACATTGACACTCGAACCGATTCAAGGATCATTACTCTCCCTTCAGTAGTCCAGGGGAACCTTCTCTGGTTCCAGAGGAACTCCCATCAGCAATCTAGGGGGAACCTATCCAAACTGCTCAAGAAAATTTCATTCTCACTCCAACAAGCCAAGATAACTATGCAGGATGTTCTCAAATCCAGGGGGAACTGCCATCACCAATCGAAGAAACCTATGATATTGAAGACATTGCTTCTACCGCAGCCGCTGACCATCTGATGCCTCGTCTACACGTATGGACGAAGGACCACCCACCAGGTCAAATCATTACTCTCCCTTCAGCAGTCCAGGGGGAACCTTCTCAGGTTCTAGAGGAACTCCTGTCAGCAATCCAGGAGGAACCTCTCCAAACTGCTCAAGAAAATTTCATTCTTGCTCCAACAAGCCAACATAACTCTGCAGGATGTTCTCAAATCCAGGGGGAACAGCCATCACCAACCGAAGAAACCTCTGATATTGAAGACATTCCTTCTACCGCAGCCGCTGACCATCTGATGCCTTGTGTACACATATGGACAGAGGACCACCCACTAGGTCAAATCATTGGCAATCCATCCGCATGTATCCAGAGTCGATCTGCCAAGGACTTATCTAATCATTGTCACTACGCAACATTTATGTCCGTAGTCAAGCCACAATCGATCAAAGAAGCATTATTGGAACCTGATTAGATTTCTGCAATGCAAGAAGAACTGGAAGAATTCAAAAGAAACAAAGTGTGGCAACTTGTTCCCATACCGCAAGGCCATACTACTGTTGGAACAATATGGGTGTTCAAGAACAAGTTAGATGAATCTGGTGTGGTTATCAGAAATAAGGCAAGACTGGTTGCAAAGGGGTACAGTCAACTGGAAGGTGTTGACTACGATGAAACATATGCTTCGGTGGCAAGAATGGAAGCCATTCGAATCTTTTTAGCATATGCAGCACACAAAAACATCAAGGTACACCAAATGGATGTTAAGAGTGCTTTTCTCTATGGGGAATTGAAAGAAGAGGTTTATCTTCAACAACCTCCCGAGTTTGAAAGTATTGAATTCCCTGACCATTGCTACAAGCTTCAAAAGGCAGTCTACGGTCTGAAGCAAGCTCCAAGAGCTTGGTATGGGACTCTTTCTCAATTCCTAGTCTCTTCTGGCTACAAAAGAGGAGTGATTGATCCCACGTTGTTTAGAAAAGCAAACGGTGACCACCTTATGCTTGTACAAATATACGTGGATGATATCATCTTCGGATCGATTGATCAAGGAATGGTTGATGAATTTGTTGAGCTCATGACAAACAAATTTCAAATGAGCATGAATAGAGAGATTAATTTTTTTCTAGGTCTTCAAGTCAAACAAATTCAGAAACGGAATTCATTCATCAAGAGAAATATACCACTGAACTATTGAAAAAATACTCTATGGACAACTGCTCCTCGGCTAAGATCCCTATGGCCTTCAGATATAAGATCTCTGCTGATCCCTCTGGCGAATCTGTGGATCACAAGACTTATAGAGGTATCATTGGCTCTCTTATGTACCTCACCGCAAGTTGACCGGACATTGTCTTTTCTACTGGTGTATGTGCAAGGTATCAGGCTGACCCAAAAGTGTCACATATGACCGCAGCCAAACAAATTATCCGGTACCTGAAAGGAAGCAAGTCTCTTGGTCTATGGTACCTCGCAAGCAATAATTTCAGTCTGCAAGCTTTTACTGATGCGGATCATGCAGAATGCAAACTTGATCGATAAAGTACATCTGGTGGATGTCAATTTTTGGGAGGTAGACTAGTCAGCTGGTCCTCAAGAAAACAAAGATGTGTTTCATTGTCTACCGTAGAAGCTGGATATGTGGCCGTAGCTAGCTGTTGTTCTCAAGCTCTATGGATGAAGACACAACTGTTAGACTACAGATACAGAATGTTGCGGATACCAATCTACTGTGATTCTGAAAGTGCCATAGCGATTTCTCATAATCCTATTCAGCACTCCAAGATGAAACATATTGAACTACGCTATCACTTCATCAAAGACCACATTCTGAAAGGTAACATTGAACTCATCTTTGTCCCTACTCATGAAGAGATTCCTGATGTTTTTACAAAAGCACTTGACTCTACCAAACTTAATGCGTTCTTACAAATGTTAGGGATGATGAATCCGTACCCTCAATTCTTCTTTAATAGATAGGTACCACAGACCTTCTTGGTCTCCATTGCGGTCCTAACTGAAAGACATGTATAATAGATGGTTTTGGTATATCATGTGTACCGCAGTCTATGTACCGCAACCATATATTATATCTATCTTTCACGGGTCTTTCTTGTTTGTTATTACTAACTTCTTGTACAAGTGCTCTTCTCAGTTTCTCCCACTACAGTTATCCGCAATGACAAAGAAGCCATCCGCAATGATGTGTCCATCCGTAGTCACATAAATTGTGTTTCAGACTGTTCATTCTTTTTCAAATCAAAAACAAAAATAGTGTGTTATTTAATGATCCTTCATTAAATAAAACATTAAATAAAAACATTCCTATGAGATACTGTCTCATTCTTTTTCTCTAAACCTCATGTCAGACTTTTTTTAGGTATGATGACAAAATAAAGATTTTCCAAGTCAAATCCTTTAATATGTGTTTTCCTATTACCCCAAACCGTCACATCCATTACAACTTCCCCTTTATCTAATGGATTTATCTCACCCCCCTCCACACGTTCTCAAGACATGATACAAAATCTGACATTTCATTAAATGCAGAGTCCATTTTCTGGTTAATCCCAAATTCATTATTTATCCCTCTTTTGTCAATATGAGGCTAAGATTCTCGCTCCATTAAGCCACTATAAAACCCTTTTCTTCTCCACAAAGAAACGTTTACGCTCTCAAAACCCTTAATCCTTCCCTGCATTCTTCAAAGCTCTCTCAAACTCAACAATGGTGAAATCCGGTGTGTCAAAGAAACAATCCAAAGCTTCTGGATCAGTGAACCCAACTGGTTCAGACTCTCCCATAATTGCTTCAAGCAATTTCAGATCCATCTTCGAAGAACAACCTTCTTACAATGCTCCCACCAAACTCATAATCAAGTTCTTGAAAAATCATCCTTTTTTTGGACCATTTGATGCTTTCACAGACGTTGTTCTAATTTCAACTCTCTATAAATGTGCATTTTCTGCCTATCGCCCAATCGATAACCCCTAAGAAGTTCACCTACACCTTATCAATGATTCTTTGGTCATTTTGTCCAAAGAAAAATTCCTTAACGCCATTAACCTTCTTGTTCATCCCTCCATTAAGTTTTTCACTCCATTAATGGCGGACATCACTTTGGCACTCTATCAGATGGGGTATCAGAAGAAGATCAAAGGGATTGGTGAATTCAAGAAGAACCAATTGCCTGCGGTCTGGCAGTTCGTGTGCCACTTCATCATCCGCAGTCTATCCGGCAGAACCGGAGGCGCTGACAACATGGGTCTTAAGCTACTAGAATTGGTTTGGAGCATCTTCACAGGCCACAACGTGAACTATGGACAGATCCTTTGGGATGATTTTCTACAATACATTCCCAAAGAGAGCCCAAGGCAGAACCCAACCGAACTTACCTTTGCTAGGTTATGGTCTCTCTGCACTTCTGAATTACATGCAGACACAGGGATAGACATGGGCGGTGACATCAACTTCTTCGTCACCAAGCATCTAAAAAGGTACAATCCTTCCTCTGATCAAACAATCTTTGGTCCAATCCGCAGACTCCCTACCCATATTCTTTCTACTCTTGGTCTTGAGACTACTGATGTCTCAGACCACATTGAGGCTACGGAAGGTATTGACACATACCTTCCTACCCCGCCTCTTCCATCCACAGTCATAAACCCTGAAGGTACCGCAGTCCCTTCCTCTATAAAGAGAATAAGGAAATTGATATCGTTGGTTTTTCATTAACTGATTTGGTGAGATTACAACCAAATATAAAGAAAATAATAATTACACTTTGATACCCTAAAGAATAATAGCAGTAACAAAATAATTCTAAAATATCAACTCAGGTTAATATTCCCCCGCAAGTTCAGGGCGGTTAGCAATCTGCAACTTGGAACGCAAAAACTCAAACTTCTGAGATGACAGGGGCTTTGTAAAAATATCAGCAATTTGGTCGTTTGTAGAGATGAACTTGACATTTAGTTTTCCCTGAGTTACTTGTTCACGAACAAAATGATATTCAACTTCAACATGTTTAGTACGAGCGTGAAAGACTGGATTAGCCGTGAGATATGTCGCACCAAGATTGTCACACCAAAGTGTGGGTGCCGTGCTAACCAAACCAAGTTCTCGAAGCAAGGACTTCAACCAAATCAATTCAGCAACAATATCTGCAATAGCCTTGTACTCGGACTTTGTTGAAGATCGAGATACAGTTTTCTGCTTGCGAGCAGACCAAGAGATGAGATTCGAACCTAAATAGATAGCAAAGCCCCCCATGGATCGATGATCAATTAGGCAACCTGCCCAGTCAGAGTCCGAGAAGGCCTGAAGGTTGGAGTGCCAATTGGAATCCGAAAAAGCTTGAAGCTGATACCCCGTATTATGTCGAATCCATAATCCCAAGTCGATGGTGCCCTTAAGATAACGAAGGATGTGTTTGACACCGGCCCAATGGTTCTCAATTGGAGCATTCATGAACTGAGAGACTTTATTAACTGCAAAGGCAATATCAGGGTGAGAAAGAGTAGCATACTGAAGAGCTCCTACTGTCTGTCTGTAGCAAGAGGGATCATCAAGTAAGGGGCTATCTGTTGGGTTTTGAGCATTCTAACACTCCTAAGTGTACATGCAACCCTAAATACCTTGGATCTATGTTTTCTCTATTATACATGCAAATAAGAACTTCCAAGGTATTATCCTAATCTAGCATACAAAAACAATGAATGTAACAAGATAGAATACATACCTCTTGATGTAGAAAGTCTTCATGAAGCTTGAGTGCCTAGCCCCAATAGTGTGGAAGCCTCAAATGGAATCACAATCACCAAAACACTTAGAATAACTTGAGAGAATTCTACAACTCATGAAATCGGCTAGCCCTTTTACTTCACACACTAGTAACCGATTTTGGTCAAGAATAAGATGCTTATATAGTTAGGGTTACACCATGTAAACCCTAATTGACATGGCCTTTCATTTCCATGATCCATGGGTACAAATACACCATGGAGCATCCATGGACCATCCTATGGGTTTTAGCCCAACTTGATTATCCATGGAGCATTAGCCCACTATACAAGTATGGATGATTTACACAATCAACCCATATATTTAATTAGTCTTCTTTTGATCACTTAATTAATCCTAGATTAATTCTTGATCAATACTAATTAAATAATCTTATTATTCTTATTATTAATATACTAGAACTTATAATATATTAATAACCATAAGTGTCTTATTTCTCTCATTATAGTCTATCCAAGTGCATGATGGTATGCAACCCAAATGGACCATGTCGGGTCGGGTCAAGTCTTACCAATTATAGTTATGGACTTAGACATTAATCCAACAGTCTCCCACTTGGATAAGTCTAAAACTATTATTGCGTATGACTTCAGGAACCAACTGGCAATCGTAGCTCTCAAAAGCTTCTGTCGAACTCTGACCTTGTAGATGAACTCTGACCTTTGTCAGTGACTTGTCCATTAGATAAGGGATCATATATTACTCCATTCTAGATATCATATGGACTGAGACATGGATTATAATCATTCTCTCTGTCCATTTGTTGTTTCCCGATTTCCGATTTATGACGACTGACTAATTGAACAAATCAAATCAGTCTTGGCCCGGCCGAGCACTTCCATTTGTCATCATCAAATCATCGAGGGGCCCACGGATATCGCTTTTATCCCGAAGGTAAAAGGAATGGATAAACTTCGACTCATATGGCTTGTTCTACTACTTGTTGAATCATACACAAAGGCACGTTTTATAGCACCGAGTTACCAAATGCGTTTTCGTGCAATCAATGTACTATCAACTCATAGTAACAACTCATATCTCTAGGTTTGAAGAATATAAGATATTATCGTCTCATGATCACTCGTGATAAAATCCATGAAGTGATTCCAATGAGCGCGGGTTGAATCCAATACTCAGAACTTATGAGCACTCATGAGTGTTGTAGCCCTTTGTCCAACACCTTAGACCTCTACAAGCCAACCCATGACAGTCTTAATTCATATCTACTTCCAACATATGACCGACTGTGGATGGTTTGAATAACTTAGTCGTTCCGGAAGAATAACCTAGTTTATTCGGGAAGTCAAAACATGCAAAATGAAACACAATAATAATTGAATCCAATATGTTATCAAAACCTATGAACATAAATAAAACACCTTTTATTTATCACCATATGATTACACATTATTCATTGTATACTGTTTCAGCTATCAACTTTATTCTTGAATTTAAAACAATAGTTGTCCCATGCTCCAAGCATGTACACTATGTTTTCTAAACACTAGTCATGCCACACACCAAGTATGCATACTATGTTTGTCTATGATCTTTACTTTGTGAACTAGATCCATTGAACATAACTTCAATGATTCTCTTTTCACACTCCCAAATCCTTACTGCAAATGCAAGAATTCCAAATTCATGCCATTTACTGGAATCTGTCAGATTCTAAACTTATATGCATTGATCCTCTTGTAATGATTATGCACAAAGTCAGAAAGACTTGCCAACAATCATTACAGAGTATTCCAAAGGAGATCAACTCCTTGGAAACATCCTTCTTGCATTAAGTTTCCTAATCTTAAACAAATTGAAAATACTAACTTTGAAACATTTCCAGATTCATTTTGACTATCACATCTGAAAAAGAGTTGCCTCCTTACAGATTATGTCAATATAATCCTTCTAGAATTATCATTATACTTCCGACTGTCCTTGAGCAACCAATCTTTGGTAAACCTTAGATTATCCTCGACAATTGTTTAATCCTTTTAGTCATATCCAGTTCTAAACCTTTTCCCTTCTTAATGCCCCATGCATTTGGAAAATTTTAGAAAGGATGAATATAGCACATGTAATTGATCATATATCCGTAGCATATGGGACACGATTCATGATGTCTCACATAAAGACTAAACCAGTCTTTTGCTATAACATTTCCATTTCTATTTGCCAAGTTCTCATAATTCAGATTATGAAAAGGGATGCCGTAATCATAATCGAATTTTAGAACGCAAATAATGGACCCATATACAAAATTTCCTTATGTTGAGCCATTCCAACATGAAATTCATATATATATATATATATATATATATATATATATATATATATATATATATATATATATATATATATATATATATATATATATATATATATATATCCTTGACTAAATAATTAAAACCTCACGATCTAAGCTTATAGATTTGAGATGAAGTATAATTTTCTCTCCCTTAATTATAGCAAAACAACTCTTTCCCAATTGAAACTTTTGTTTTCTATAATTAACATTTCTAACTTGCAATACTTATCATAATTATCATGCTCCCACTAACATGATGATTATTAGCATAACACTTATGCTCCCACTAGCTTTGACATGTACTCAGAAATTAGCTGACTTTCTACCAAAGTTCAGATTTCTGATACTAGATTGTTTTGATAAGACTTTATCAAAAACATACACCTTCCCTTAGATAGCACACTTGTGTGTCTAAACAATTATGAAGAGGTATGCCGTAATCATAATGGTTAGACCTTTTTGCCACTTCTCACAAGTCCAGGTTAGTGTGCCGGTAAACCACACACGCTCCACTAACGACTTTGAGAATGCAAATATCACAATTGCTATCTAGCTAAAATCTACTTAGTGAAAGTGTTTCCTCACCATCATTTTCATGAATCGGAGAGAAACCTTATGACACTTAGATTTAATGGTGTATGTGTTCTTATCCATGTGAATTGTCAAAACCTTAGTCACAGGGTAAGGGTAATGACAAATCCAATCTCATATGGACTGAACTCAATCTTAACTTCTTGCCACCTGGCAGCTTAAGGGCCTGCCATTGCTTCCAAGTTGTTGTGCAACAAATTGAGAACTCTAAGAACTCATATGAAAAGCCAACTTTAACTGGAATGGGCACAGAATATGTGAACAAGATAGGTTATAAACCTCAAGTCGTGTGCTAGTGAAGAACTTCAGGTTTATTCTTAATTAGTTCTTGAGACTTTCAAGACCTTTAAGACTCCCACTGTCCTCTTGACATATAAGATGCCCTTGCCAAACATCCAAGAGATAGTGCGGATTCTAATCAAGACAAACACTTCACACAATTGGCCTTAGTTGGTCTTTGTTTTATCCAAAACATCACAACTTACCAATTTCAAATGTACAAGAGTTTTAAACCTTCTTTAAGACATGTCACTCAAGTTACAATCTTAGAGTATAATTCTAACAATTGTTTTTAGAACGAAGTATGAATCATCTTCTTGATTTAACCACTTCAACAATTCAAGTTCCTCTTCTTATCTATAAGAAGGCTCTTAGAGGATGAATTGTGATAAGGTCTCTAAATCATTAAGATGATCACAAAACTGATACGAAAGTACTCTCTCCCATTTTTTCAGATTTGAGAAACTTTTATCCTTCTACCTAATTTGATTCTTCTTATTCGCTCTGCCATACATTGAAACTTTTCCAATGTCTCATAATTACACTTTAGCCTGTAAGTATAACCATATTTACTAAGCTTTAGTAAATTATGACGAATAATCTTATCGATCTTTTGTTGTGGACTTAATCAGTGCACAAGAATGTGTACTCGATCCCTTAGTCCGTTACTTGACTCACACATCCATGTGAACAAGTAGTTAGTCTTAATTTTCTAATACTTGAAAGTTCTCATTCATCATGATATACAACTTGCATGATTCCAAGTTCCGGTCCAATTGAAACTTGGGTGATGAGAATCTTTCCTTATTTGGTAAATTTAGACATTACCAAAAATGAAAGAATCAATTTCATACTTCCACTCTTGCTATTAATGGAATCTTATAAGCAACAAAAATTTCCACAGATGCCATTGTAAGGATATTTTAAAATAAATAAAATCAAAAATTTTCCTTTTATTTTAAAAACTTTGCGGAAGAACTTGTCCTTACAATCCATATGAAAACTTGTTGTTATCTATTCCTAAGCAATATCTCATAACTCCTAAGAAGTAGCTCAAGAATCCGATCTTCAAACTATGCGATAGAAATCCATCTACGCCATCAGATTCAACATATTCTTTCTTTAAGTTTCTTCACTTTTCTTTGATTCTTAAAACATTACCATGTGACCCAGTCACATCATGTATCAGGAATCTCAGAATAGAAACTTAGCAGAGTTAGATAGTGGAATTTACCTGAAGTAGAGTCAAACTTATTGACTTTAACATCCTTAGGTAAATTTGGCAGCTTCGCAACCAATGCCCCTTCCTTTGGCAATATAAACATATGGAGCCTTTGATAATGGTACACGGGACTATCATAGACTTAGCTTTTCTCTTTACCATTTGGTCAACCGAGTTGACTATGGCCGATCCCTTTCCATTGGGAAGAGAATGCTTTCCTGGATTTCCTGTGTCACTATTGTCAATGTCCATCAAGTTTTAAGGAAGTTGATCTTAACAAATAGATAAGATCATTAAGGGTCTTGTCATAGTCTGTTTCATAGGTGTCCCAAAGGAACTCACTATGTGACTTAGAAAGTGATTGAACCACCAACTTTCTCAAGACTTTGACACCCAACTCTCCCGGCTTGTCAATATGTGACTACATCTCCAAGATGTGATCACACCTAGACCTTGCCTTGCCGATAGGGCTTGAGTGACCTTGAACTTGTGGGTTAGGGAGAATAATTGAAGGAGGTGAAAGAAGTATGATTTCCAAGGGACATCATCTTCATTTAGGAAAGCTTGTTTCAAGAGATTTGGGATGATCATAAATGTCTAAACCAGACATCTTTTGGGAGATATTCAAGATAGTTGATTTTAAAGTCCTTAATATGACACCCAATATGAAATATTAAGGCTAGGACCCAACAAACTATTTTATAACTTAGAAGAGGTATGCCGTAATCCAAGCTATAAAGTATTTGAAGGTAGGTGAATGACAATTCACCAATTTCCACCAAGATAAACGAAATGTATTATTAGGTTTTAATTGGTTTTGAAACTCCTAGATCTTTGAGATTCATTGAACTGTTAAATGGCATGTTTCAATCTCGAGTGTGCCCTTCAGGTTTTGTGACTGGGATGTCGAGGATCACAAAACAAGGTGTGAAGTAACCATGAAAATTACTTGGTACCCTTAAGTGTTTACCCCTCAATCGATGTGCCAGTTAACCACACACGCTCCACCGATACTATGATAAACATTAAGTTACCCTTTGCCTACCTTGTTAAATACGAGTTAGTGTGCCGGTTAACCACACACGCTCCACTAACCGACTTAAACAAAGTGCAAAGTGTAATTTCATGGATTAGCACCTTATTCACATTTTCCTAAGTAACTAAGATTGGGTATTTATAAGTGTTTAGTTACTTAGTATTTATCATTAATACTTTTAATGAAGGGAGAATTATAGTCCTGTCAAACCCGTTCGGCTAACGACCCTCCACCAGTCAAGCAAGCGGTGGGTGAGAGTGGACACCCATTAAGTTGCCATTTTATAGGCAACAACCTTATACCCACCTTATAGACCGACTTCGTGAATGAGGCGTACTAGCGGTAAGACTGACTTTACTCTTATACATATATATATTATTAACTTAAAATATTATAAAGTATAAGGGTTGAATTTTAACTTTTAAAATTCTAAGGGCTAACTTGGAATTAAAGTATTCATAAGAGAAAACTTTACAAATTCCAAAACTTGAGGGCAATTTTTGAAACTATTCAAAACTAATTAATTCCATAACTTATGTGTTTAAAGTAGTTTTAATCCAAAAACTCTTCAAGTTCCATAACTTGAGGACAAGTTATGGAAGAATTTAAACTAATAAAAGAATTAACTTTTCTTTATTTTATAACTTATAGAATTAATTAAGGTTACATATTTTATTTATTTATTAATGAAGTGACTCTTGAACCTCCATAACTTAAGGACAAGACTCTTCATCTTTTGTAACCATTTCCAACTTTTATGAGTTTTATGAAACTTAAATGTGACTTTTCAAATAACTTGAGGACAAGTTACAAAAACACATTTTAGAATCAACTCTTAGATTAATTTGGATTGAAAACAACTATTTCACTCAAATTTTCTATTATTCTAAGCAACTCATAAAACAAGGTAACACAATTTTTTTTTTTGGTGATCCATAACTTATTCTTAAGTTATGGAATCCTTTAAAACATTAACACCAAATTTTGTAACTCCATAAAAACTTTGAATCAATTTTTTTTTAAAACCTTTTCATATCCATAACTTATGGAGGTTTCAAAAAATAAAACTCTTTAGATCAAACTTTTAAAACTAATAAAATAATCATATTATTTTATCTTTTATTAAATTTGACCTAATTCAACTCATAAAGCAAATTATTCAAATTTTACAAATAATTAGTTTTTCACAAGAACAAGTAATTATTTTAAAATTTAACAAACTTCATGTTTTTTTTTTCAACTTTGAAAATAAAATATTTGCATCAATATAACAGAAAACAACCCGTGGCTCTGATACCACTGTTGGGTTTTGAGCATTCTAACACTCCTAAGTGTACATGCAACCCTAAATACCTTGGATCTATGTTTTCTCTATTATACATGCAAATAAGAACTTCCAAGGTATTATCCTAATCTAGCATACAAAAACAATGAATGTAACAAGATAGAATACATACCTCTTGATGTAGAAAGTCTTCATGAAGCTTGAGTGCCTAGCCCCAATAGTGTGGAAGCCTCAAATGGAATCACAATCACCAAAACACTTAGAATAACTTGAGAGAATTCTACAACTCATGAAATCGGCTAGCCCTTTTACTTCACACACTAGTAACCGATTTTGGTCAAGAATAAGATGCTTATATAGTTAGGGTTACACCATGTAAACCCTAATTGACATGGCCTTTCATTTCCATGATCCATGGGTACAAATACACCATGGAGCATCCATGGACCATCCTATGGGTTTTAGCCCAACTTGATTATCCATGGAGCATTAGCCCACTATACAAGTATGGATGATTTACACAATCAACCCATATATTTAATTAGTCTTCTTTTGATCACTTAATTAATCCTAGATTAGTTCTTGATCAATACTAATTAAATAATCTTATTATTCTTATTATTAATATACTAGAACTTATAATATATTAATAACCATAAGTGTCTTATTTCTCTCATTATAGTCTATCCAAGTGCATGATGGTATGCAACCCAAATGGACCATGTCGGGTCGGGTCAAGTCTTACCAATTATAGTTATGGACTTAGACATTAATCCAACACTATCATCGGGTAACAGCACGTGAGAGGTACTCATAGGGGTTAATATTGGCTTACATTCGGCAAGACCAGCACGGTGTAAGATCTCACGAACATATTTTCGTTGGGAAAGAACCAAGTCAGAACCCCTGTGAACAACTTCAACCCCCAAAAAATAGTGTAGTTGACCCATATCCTTAAGTGCAAAGAGAGAATTGAGTTTCTGAATGATTGAGGCAACAACAGTGGAGTTGTTACCGGTGATGATGATGTCATCCACGTAAACCAAAAGATAGACAAGAGAGCTGGATGAGTTTAGTATAAAAAGGGAGGGATCCGTTTTAGACCCAGAAAATTCCAACTGATGAAGCGCAGCAGACAACTTTTTAAACCAAGCCCGAAGAGCCTGCTTAAGGCCATACAAGGATTTATGCAACAAGCAGATGTGATCCGGTTTAGTTTGATCAACAAAGCTCGGAGGTTGGCGCATGTACACCGTTTCCTCAAGATCTCCATGAAGAAAGGCAGTTTGAATGTCTAACTGTCTGAGAGGCCATTTGTTGCTGACAGCTAGAGAGAGGACCATACGAATGGTGGCAGGCTTGATGACCAGACTGAAAGTCTCATGATAGTCCACACCATGTTGTTGATTGAAGCCTTTTGCCACGAGACGGGCTTTGTACCTGGTAATCTTTCCATGTTCATCAGTTTTTACCCTGTAAACCCATTTACATGCAACAATATTAACATTAGAGACAGGGGGCACAAGGGTCCACGTGCCATTTCTATGGAGCGTAGATAGCTCTTCAGCCATTGCTTGACGCCATTCTGAAGACTTGTTAGCAACGGTAAAGCTGGTAGGTTCAAGGGGAGGAGAGGTAGAGGTGGAGATGGTGTAGGCAGTGGGGTTATATCGATCTGATTGTTTAGGATTAGGGCGAAGGTTGGATGGCCGAGGCCGAGGAGCTGGTGGTGGAGGTGGTAGATTGGTATTAGTTGGAGGAGATTGGGATGATGATGGTGGAGATTGTGGTGGAGGAGATTGAGGTGATGATGGTGGAGGAGATGGAGGTGATGAGTGTGGAGGAGATTGACGAAGTCGTGGTGGTTCAGATGGAAAACCGGGTGGTGGGTCGAGAAAAATAGAGATGTAAGGAGGGGTAGAAGGTGGTGGAGGTGTAGATGAAGACCGATAAGGAAAGACGTGTTCGTTGAAGCGAACATGCCGAGCAATGTAAATCCGATCCGTGGATGGATCAAGGCAGCGATAACCATGGTGAGCAGGGCTGTAGCCAAGAAAAACACATGGAGTAGACCGAAATTCAATTTTATGACGATTGTACGGACGAAGAAAAGGAAAAGATTGACAGCCAAAAACTCGTAAGAAAGAGTAATCAGGTTTACATTTGAAGACATGTTCAAAAGGGGATTTGTTGGATGAAACACGAGAAGGGATGCGATTTATGAGGTATACAACTGTTTCAAAGGCAAAGTTCCAAAAACATTGAGGAAGATTGGATTGAGGCAAGAGAGAGAGTCCAGTTTCCACAACGTGACGATGACGGCGTTCAACAAAGCCATTTTGCTCACTGGTGTGAGGACAAGATCATCGATGGATGATGCCAAGGGTGTGACAAAGATTGGTGAGAGGTTGAAATTCACCCCCCCAGTCAGATTGAATACATTTTAGTTTTGATGGGTTTTGAGCATTCTAACACTTCCTAAGTGTACATGCAACCCTAATAACCTTGGATCTATGTTTGTCTAATTATCATGCAAAGTTGAATTCCAAGGTTATATTCCTATCTAGCATACATGGGGAACAATTTTAACTTGAATCATAGATAGAATAACTTACCTTGTTGTTGCTTGTGTTCCTTGAAACCTTGTGAGCCTAGCACCCCAAGTGTGATGCCTCAAATGCTTCACACAACACCAAATGCTCTTGGAAAGACTCTTGAGATAACACACACTTCTCAAAATCGGCCAAGCCCTCTAGTTTCTTAGTAGTGCCGATTTTGGTGGAGAATGGGATCCTTATATAGTGTTGACACATCTAGGGTTACACCATGTAAACCCTAATGTGTCATGACTCTTCATTTTCATGACCCATGGGTTTGTAACTCCCATGGAGCATCCATGGAGCATCCTATGGGTAGAACCCAACTTGATAATCCATGGAGCCTCTTAGCCCACTATACAAGATATGGATGAACCCATATATTTAATTAGTTAACCTTTGATCACTTAATTAATTCCAAATTAATTCTTGATCAAACTAATCAAATAATATTATTAATATATTAGAACTTATAATATATTAATAATCTCCAAGTGTTATTTCTCTCATTTAGTCTAACCAATTGCATGGTGCCATGCAACCCAAATGGACCATGCCGGGTCGGGTCAAGTACAAGCCCGAAATAGTTATGGACTTAGACACCTTATCCAACAGTCTCCCACTTGGATAAGTCTAATAACTATATCTCTAGTACTTCAGGAACCGACCGGCAATCGTAGCTCTTTCAAGGTTTCTCGGAACTGAGAAGATGATAGTACGCCATTTAAGATAAGTGATCATATAATCCTCCGTTCTAGATATCAGCCGGACATATACATGGAACATTGTCTTGCTTATTGTCCAGCATTTGTTTCCCGATTTCCGATTTGTTTGACATAGAACTTAATTGAACACATCAACTTAGTTCTGACCGGGCCCGGTACATGGGTCAAAACAAAATCATCGAGGGGCCCAAATATCAGCTTCTAATCCAAGAAGGAACAGATAAACTTCGACTCATATGTTTGTTCTACCACTCATTGAATTACACACAAAAGTACGTTTTATAACATCGAGTTACCAATGCGGTTTCGTACAGTCAATGCATAACCAACTCGTAAGTAACAAATCATATCTCTAGGTTTGAAGACTTATATGATATTACCGTCTCACGATCACTCGAGATAGAATTCCATGAAGTGATTCCAGTGAGCGTGGGTTGAGTCCAATGCTCAGAACTTATGAGCACTCATGATTGTTGTAGCCTTGTCCAACATCTTAGACCTCTACAATCAATCATGACAGTCTTGATTCATATCTACTTCCAACATATGACCGACTGTGGAGGTTTGAATAATATGTTACACCAAACAAAATTATTCTGGAAGTCAAAACATGCAAAAGAAATATAGTAAACGATCGACAAGAGATAGCAACACTTTACTCATAAATAAAACTCCTTTTATTCATCATCAAATGTCAATTACACTTTACAAATTTCTGGGTTATCTAACTACTAAAACTTATATCATCCTTCAGCCCTATGCTCCGAGCATGCTGGAGATGCTTAACCCTACTCAGTCCCTTCGTGAGGGGATCTGCTGGGTTCTCATCCGATGATACCCTCTTTGCCACGAGGAGTCCTTCTTCGATCCGATGTCTGATGAAATGGTATTTTCTGTCGATGTGTCTGGATCTCCCATGATCCCTTGGTTCCTTAGCTAAGGCAACAACACTTTCACTATCACAGAAAATTTCCATTGGCTCTTTAATAGCTGGTACAACTCCAAGGTCTCCAATGAAGTTCTTCAGCCATATCGCCTCCTTTGCTGCTTCACTAGCTGCAATATACTCTGATTCACAAGTAGAATCAGCTACTGTCTCTTGCTTGGAACTCTTCCAAGAAATTGCTCCTCCGTTTAGGGTAAAGACCCAGCCCGACTGAGAGCGGAAATTATCCCTATCAGTCTGAAAGCTAGCATCACTATACCCTACAACTCTCAAGTCATCACTTCCACCAAGGGTAAGGACCCAGTCCTTAGTCCTCCGTAGGTACTTGAGGATATTCTTTACCGCAGTCCAGTGTGCCTTGCCAGGGTTCGCCTGATACCTGCTAACCATGCTCAAGGCAAAAGCTACATCGGGTCGAGTACACGTCATAGCATACATGATCGATCCTACAGCCGAAGCGTAAGGTGTTCGACTCATTTCTGCTATCTCATCCTCAGTGCTAGGGCTTTGTGTCTTACTCAATCTGGTGTTACTCTGGATGGGTAACTCTCCTTTCTTGGAATCCTGCATGCTGAATCGCTTCAGCACTTTATCCAAGTAGGTACTCTGACTAAGTCCAATTAGTCTTTTACT
Organism: Lactuca sativa; assembly: GCF_002870075.4. NCBI lineage: Eukaryota > Viridiplantae > Streptophyta > Magnoliopsida > Asterales > Asteraceae > Lactuca > Lactuca sativa. Next base: position 370,767,759 of record NC_056626.2, on the reverse strand, counting down.
CCGATCTCTCAAGATTCTTATCCCTAGAATATAGGCAGCTTCACCAAGGTCCTTCATAGCGAAACACTTCCCAAGCCAGGACTTTACTTCCTGCAGGGTTGGAATGTCGTTTCCTATGAGTAGTATGTCATCCACATACAATACCAAAAAGCTAACTATACTCCCACTAGCCTTGACATACACACAAGATTCATCTTCACTCCTAGAAAAGCCAAATTCCTTGACCTTTTCATCAAAGCAAAGATTCCATCTGCGAGGTGCTTGCTTCAATCCATAAATGGATTTCTCAAGCTTACACACTCTATTAGGGTACTCGTTGCTGACAAAACCCTCTGGCTGACTCATGTAAACATCTTCATCCAACTTCCCATTAAGGAAAGCGGTTTTGACATCCATCTGCCATATTTCATAATCATGAAATGCAGCTATGGCTAACAGAACCCGAATAGACTTAATCTTGGCTACCGGAGAAAAGGTCTCATCATAGTCCACTCCAGGAATTTGAGAGAAGCCCTTTGCAACCAGTCTAGCCTTATAAGTGTGTACTTTACCATCCATGTCGGTCTTCTTCTTGAAGACCGATTTGCACCCTACTGTCTTACGACCTGGTACATTTTCAACCAAGTTCCAAACTTGATTGTCATACATGGATTGTATCTCGCTATCCATAGCCTCTTTCCATTTAGCAGACTCGGGGCCTGCCATGGCTTCCTCGTAGCTGTTAGGGTCATCTTGACTTACTAGTGTCTCATCACTAATAAGTGTCTCACCTTCTGCAGTAATATGGAATCCATAGTAATGCTCAGGTGCACTCCTAACTCTCGTGGAACGTCTCAGAGGTACAGATTTGTCAATTTGCTCAACAGGAGTTTCCTCCTCAAGTTGAGGGCTAGAGTTTGAAGTTCCTTCACCGCTTGATTCTTGAATTTCTTCAAGATCAATTTGCCTCCCACTGTCTCCTTGGCTTATAAACTCTCTTTCTCGAAAGACTCCTCTTCTTGCTACAAAGACCACATTGTCACTAGGTCTGTAGAAGAGGTAACCAAAGGAATGCTGTGGGTAGCCGATGAAAATACACCTCTCGCTTCGGGGTTCGAGCTTATCATGAGTCTCGCGTCTCACGAAAGCCTCGCAGCCCCAAATCTTGATGTGGTCTAGTTTAGGTACTTTACCAGTCCACATCTCGTGAGGAGTTTTGGCAACTTTCTTTGTAGGGACTAGATTAAGAATATGGGCGGCAGTCTCTAAGGCATACCCCCAGAATGAGATTGGTAGCGAAGCTCGACTCATCATGGAACGAACCATATCCAACAAGGTTCGATTACGCCTCTCAGCCACACCATTCAACTGTGATGTCCTGGGAGGTGTCAATTGTGAGACTATCCCACATTCCCTTAGATAGTCGAGGAACTCTGAACTAAGATACTCACCACCACGATCGGATCGAAGCATCTTAATGTTCCTGCCCAATTGATTCTCGACTTCCTGTTTAAATTCCTTAAACTTCTCGAAAGTCTCTGACTTATGCTTGATCAAGTAGACATATCCATATCTACTATAATCATCAGTAAAAGTCAAATAATAACGATTAGCATCCCTTGTGGCATGTTTGAATGGTCCACACACATCCGTGTGTATAAGGTCCAACAAACCTTCACCCCTCTCACACGAACCTGTGAAGGGTGACTTTGTCATTTTTCCAAGTAAGCATGATTCGCAACTATCATCTGACTTTAGGTCAAACGACTCCAAGACTCCATCCTTTTGGAGTTGGCCTATGCGTTTCTTGCTTATATGTCCAAGACGACAGTGCCATAAAGATGCTTTATCCAGGTTATTATTAGTAGAATCAATGCACAAAACATTATTTCCCAAGTTATCTACAACAGATACAGCTTCATACACACCATCACAAGGTAATGCTTTAAAATAAAAGACATTATTATAGAAAACATCTATAGAACCAACTTCATTATTAAATGAAAAGGTAAACCCTTGTTTGTACAAAGCATGAAAGGAAATAATATTTCTTGCCATTCCTGGCGAATAACAACACTTATTCAAATCTAAACTAAACCCACTACTTAGCGATAAAGTATAAACTCCAATCTTGGTAACAGGTATAGCTTTCCTATTCCCCATGATCAAGTTTATCCTTCCTTGCTCCACATCCTCACTTCTTCTTAGTCCCTGCAAGTCACAACAAATGTGAATACCACAACCGGTATCAAGGACCCAAGAATTAGAATGGGGTGAGTTATTAGAAATGATAGTGTAAATACCTGCATGGTTGGGTTTAACTTTCCCATCCTTCACATCTTGCTGGTATTTTGGGCAGTTCCGCTTCCAATGAGCTTTTTCATGGCAATAGAAGCATTCAGCCTCTTTTGGGTCAGAAGAAGGAGTAATGAAACCTTTCTTGGTTCCACTTGAAGAAGAGCCATCAAGGGTCCGAACCTTGGTACCCTTAGAAGAGCTCTTTCTCTTCCTCCCTCGACTTTTCCCGATTGCCAAAACCGGAGTAGAGTTTTGATTAGGAGTGATAGCAACCGACTTCCCCTTAAGACCTGATTCTGCGGTCTTGAGAAGTCCCTGAAGTTTGCTGAGTGTGACTTCTTCCTTGTTCATGTGATATGTCATGCGGAATTGATCATAGCACGATGGTAAGGAATGCAAAATAATATCTATTGCAAGATCCTCCGGGAAGTTCACATTAAGCTTCAGCAAACGATCCACATACCTTTGCATTTTCTGCATGTGGCTCGTGACGGATTCCCCGTCCTTCATCATGGTTGTTATCATGGAGCTGATGATTTCATACCTCTCTTGTCTTGCACTTTGATGGTATCTTTCCATCAAATCTTGGTGCATTTCATAAGGGTAGAAATCCTCATAAGACTTTTGGAGTTCCGCTGTCATCGTGGCCATCATGATACAAGCCACTTTCGTAGCATCCCTTTCATGTGCCCGAAATTCAGCGATCTCCTGAGGAGTTGCAGTGGACTCATCAATCTCCTTAAGCTCCATGTCAAGGACATATTCTTTGTCCTCGTAGCGGGTAATCATCCTGATGTTTCTGATCCACTCATTGAAGTTGGATCCATCAAAGGTGACTTTCCCACACAAGTTCATAAGGGAAAAGGAGCCATTAGGATTAGAGCCAGAAGCATTGTTGAAAGACATCTGAAGGAAAGAGGACAAGATTAGTTTAGATATAAGAGAGTCCTTAATAAAACACCCAAATGTAATATTAAGGCTAGGATCCAATCACAATATAATATAACTTAGAAGAGGTATGCCGTAATCTAAGCTATATCATATTTGAAAGGTAGGTGAATGACGATTCACCAATTTCCACCACGAAAACCGCAATATTTTAGTATTAGGTTTTTGAATGGTTCTTAGAAATTCCTAGATTCTTTGAGATTCAATGAACTTTTCAAAGGCATGTTTCAATCTCGAGTGTGCCCTCCAAGTTTTGTGACTGGGATACCGAGGATCACAAAACGAGGTGTGAAGTAACCATGCAAATCACTTGGTACCCTTAAAGTTTATTACTCAATCGATGTGCCGGTTAACCACACACGCTCCATCGATACTATAATAAACCCTAAGTCACCCTTTACCTACCTTGTTAAGTCCAAGTTAGTGTGCCGGTTAACCACACACGCTCCACCAACGACTTAATCAAAGTGTAAAGTGTAATTTCATGGAATAGCACCTTATTCACATTTTTCCTAAAGTAACTAAGATTGGGAATTTAATAAAACATTTAGTTACTTTATAATATTCATCATACTTTGAATGAGAATTAATAAGTCCTTGTCTTACCCGTTCGGCTAACGACTCTCCACCGATCAAGCAAGCGGTGGGTGAGAGTGGACACCCATTAAGTCACCATTTTATAGGCAACAACCTTATACCCACCTTATAGACCGGCTTCGTGAATGAGGCGTACTAGCGGTAAGACGACTTTGTTCTTATACATATATATATATATATATATATATATATATATATATATATATATATATATATATATATATATATATATATATATATATATATATAATTATTAAATCATAATAATATAAGTATAAGGGTTGAATTTTAACTTTTAAAATTCTAGGGGTTGGAACTAAAGTTTTAACTTAACTTTACTTGTTCCAAAACTTGAGGGCAAGTTTTGTAATCTTTCAAAACTCTTCATTTCTTGTAACTTATGAGTTTAATAGAGTAATAAAATGAGGACTTTTCATTTTTCTAACTCTTGTGTTCTTTTAATGGTTTTTTTTAATCCAAGAGACTTTTGGTTTTCCATAACTTGAGGACAAGTTATGGACTCCATTAAAACACATTATGATCATGAATTAATCTACCACATAGGTTACAAATAATTCCTATGATCATCTAAACATCATAAGAACAAGAATATGAATATGAACACTTTCAAGAATCAAAATCACATTTAATCTTTGTAATTTTGATAATTTGTTGTTGTAAATGAGTTAGAAAAGACATTACACCTTCTAAAATAAGTTTTCAAGTACCAAAACATTTTAGGGTAATGATTCTAATCCATCTCCAGCAACACAAGTCGAAATTCTGCACTCTGTCGACCCTACTCGCCGAGTGCATAAACCTACTCGCCGAGTAGGTTGAAGATACACATGAACTCGTCGAGTCCTCCCCATGGACTCGCCGAGTCCATCAGTCAGACAGCAAGATTTTCGACTTTCTTCAACTTTTAAGCACAAATAACAAACAAACAAGCCTAGGCTCTGATACCACTGATGGGTTTTGAGCATTCTAACACTTCCTAAGTGTACATGCAACCCTAATAACCTTGGATCTATGTTTGTCTAATTATCATGCAAAGTTGAATTCCAAGGTTATATTCCTATCTAGCATACATGGGGAACAATTTTAACTTGAATCATAGATAGAATAACTTACCTTGTTGTTGCTTGTGTTCCTTGAAACCTTGTAAGCCTAGCACCCCAAGTGTGATGCCTCAAATGCTTCACACAACACCAAATGCTCTTGGAAAGACTCTTGAGATAACACACACTTCTCAAAATCGGCCAAGCCCTCTAGTTTCTTAGTAGTGCCGATTTTGGTGGAGAATGGGATCCTTATATAGTGTTGACACATCTAGGGTTACACCATGTAAACCCTAATGTGTCATGACTCTTCATTTTCATGACCCATGGGTTTGTAACTCCCATGGAGCATCCATGGAGCATCCTATGGGTAGAACCCAACTTGATAATCCATGGAGCCTCTTAGCCCACTATACAAGATATGGATGAACCCATATATTTAATTAGTTAACCTTTGATCACTTAATTAATTCCAAATTAATTCTTGATCAAACTAATCAAATAATATTATTAATATATTAGAACTTATAATATATTAATAATCTCCAAGTGTTATTTCTCTCATTTAGTCTAACCAATTGCATGGTGCCATGCAACCCAAATGGACCATGCCGGGTCGGGTCAAGTACAAGCCCGAAATAGTTATGGACTTAGACACCTTATCCAACAAGTTTAGTGTTGAATTGACGTTCAATCATAGTGATAAAGTTTGTAAGAATACGGTGAACATCTGATTTTTGAGTTAAAGGATAAATCCACATATAACGAGTACAATGATCAACACACAAAAGAAAATAACGATGACCATCAAAGGATGGTTCGGGAGAAGGACCCCAAACATCACAATAAACAAGATCTAAAATATTCGTGCTATGAAAAGTAGAATCAGGTAAAGATAGTTTTGATGATTTTCCACATTGACAAGAAGAACATAAATTATTTGATAATTTGTCTGAAACAGGTAAGGAACAATGAGAAATAATAGAACGGAAAACTTGAGCATGAGGATTTCCTAAACGTTGATGCCAAATGTTTGAAGAGGCTTTGACAGCAGTGAAGGCAACCTTGGGCAAAGACTTAAGTTGTGGAAGGCGAATGGAGTATAGGCCCTGCTCATTGGGGCCCGAAAGGAGGGTAGTGCGAGTAGACTCGTCCTTCACAACAAAATAAGAAGAGTGAAATTCAAAGAAAACATTATTGTCAAGACAAAATATTTGAACAGATAAAAGATTTTGTTTGAGTTAGGGAACATGAAGAATGTTAGATAAGGTAAAGGTTTTGTTTGGTGAGTGGATTTTAGATGAACCAATGTGACAGATGGGTATAGAGTTACCGTTACCAACAAGTAAAGAATCATTACCATAGTAGGCTTCGGAGCTATCCAAGCTAGATAGGTCTGGAGTGGCATGATGAGTTGCACCAGTGTCGGGCTTCCAAGTGGGTCTAGAAGATGTGGCAGCCTCTGAGCGTATTGTAAAGTTGGCTTGTGGTGCAGGTTGAGACTGGTTCGAATGGGTCGGACACTGAGATGGTAGATGTCCTATACCACACCTGTTGCAATGACCATAGACGGTGTTTTGGGTGGAGGCCGAAGAAAACTGTCGTGTGCTGCTGCTATCCCGAGAGCGATTAAAACTACCGCGAAAGTTGCCACGAGAAGTGCCACGAGATCCACGACCACCTCGGTTATTATTGAAAGACCGAGAACCAAAATGAGCTTGAGGCCGTGGAGATTGAATGGGGTTAAGTTGATAACCCAACTGAGTAGCCATCAGTTAAATGTTTTGTATTTGTTGTTGAAGATGATCAATATGCGGCTATTGAGCTTGTTGAAGTGAAGGAGTAGCAACCGATGGTGATTGTGGAACTGAAGAAGTATTTGCCAAGAAAGCTTGGGGAGTGGCGGTCATCATTTTTGTGAAGACATAATCATGATCACATAGAAGGCCATGTAATTCATTGAAGCTGACAGGAGGCACACGAGCCAATAAGTTGGCCTTGAGGCCATTGTATTCCTCTCGAAGTCCTGTAAGGGTGAGCATTACCAGATCCTTGTACTTGACTGGTTCTCCAATGTTAGCAAGAGCAGTAGAAAATTCTTGAGCTTTGCTAAGATATTCTGCTGGTTTTTCATCACCCTTCATGGTGATTCTCAGAAGTTGACTTTTAAGAGTAAATTCATGAGATAAAGTAACAGGAGCATAAGCCCGTTCAAGTGACAACCATACCTCACGTGATGTTTTTCCCTGAATATGCTGATAGGAGTCTTTAGACACTGTTGAGATGATCAGCATACAGATGTGGGTATCGTTACAGATCCATGGAACGTAGCTTGGATTATCAGTAGTGACAGATTCATTTGTGACTTTTTGTTCAGGGCAGGGTACAGTTCCATCAACATAACAGAAAAGATTGTGAGAGGTGAGGAAGGATTCAATCATGGATCTCCAATAGCCATAGTTGGTTGGTTTGAGAGAAAAGGAGAACTTGTGAGAGTTGTGAATGGTTTTCTCCTGATTTGAAAATTGAATTATTGTTGCCATGAGTTTGCAATCGGTGATTCAGGTTACCTAATTAATGTTAATTGGTAGGAACAGGACTGTTGTTGCAGTCGAAGATTGTGTCTGAGATATCAGACTCTAATTGTTGCTGATCGGTAGAACAGGGACTGTAATTGCAGTCAAGATTTTAGGGTTGCTGCTCCAACTGGGACTAGGGTTTGAAGAATGCTCTGATACTATAAAGAGAATAAGGAAATTGATATCGTTGGTTTTTCATTAACTGATTTGGTGAGCTTACAACCAAATATAAAGAAAATAATAATTACACTTTGATACCCTAAAGAATAATAGCAGTAACAAAATAATTCTAAAATATCAACTCAGGTTAATACTCTACAACTCTCTCCAATGTCTCTCACTCCCAAAGACGAAAACACAAAGTTTCTACCCTTCATGGCCCCGCAACACAAAGAAATCTGGAACTCCTAAAAAGGATGCTTCCAAACCCTCCAAACCCTCAAAGAAAAGAAAAACACCACCCGCAATCACTACTGTTGAACCCAGTCGTCATGACTCCAGCAGTGATTCTGAAGAGGACAACCAACCCATATCAATCCTCAAGAAACGAAAAACTGATCCTATTAGCCAAATGCATGACCGGACTGATACCTTAGCCTCTCTACAGGCTCCGATAGTCCTTGGGATGCCTGCACATCCATTCGAAACCACTATCTTTTTCCTTTCAGACTCAGAAAGTGAGTCTGATTCACAGCAAAAAGGAGACTCCCCAGTTAATTCCCAAAGGGATAATACTGGTTCTCGCCCTAAAGTCTCCAGGGCTTCCATACTGCATATCTTTTCACCTAAGGAGTTGAACTCCATCCTATTGAATGTCACCCAAACACTTCAAACACATTCCCAACTGCAGGGCACTTCTTCCGCCCATGCCAGAACTGAGTTGAGGCCAAACTTGACCATGGGTCAAGGAGACCAAGGAATCTCAAGAAATCCTACTCTTCTTTCATTAGAAACAGGTGGTTTAGGCACGGTGAGCACAAATGTGCAAGGATCCGTGAACCCAAGGGACACCTTGGTGCATTTATAAGGAATTGACGGTGAAAACTCTAGTGATCCTTGGAGAAAATATCAACCCTCAAACGAGGCTGAAGCCAAGAAATATGCCGCTTTTCATAGGGCATTCCAAGCTCGCAAGGATTAGCAAATCAAACAACAGCAGCTGAAGGAACAAGAAATACAAGTTCTGGCTAAGTATTGGGCAGATGCCATTAATAATGCCAATACCGTAGCCACCATCCTCAAAGTTCAAGATTGGATGACACAGATGGTTGAAACCTTCCACAAAACGCAGGAAGCCACTACTGATCAACATGTCTCCAAAGTTCCTCCCACTCCCACTGCTTAAGGTTCACAAGATGAAGGACCAGAAATCGAAGTGAGTTCTGATCCCATTTTTGGTTTCGATGATGTTGAACTTCAAGAGGTAAACAAACCCTCCCCTTCTGATGACGACCTAATGATGTTTGATGAAGACGAAGAGTCCAGTGGTTCTCATCACTCAACTTCTAAGCCCAAAGAGAAGAAGAAGAAGAAGAAGAAGAAGAAGAAGAAGAAGAATGTGGTAACCAGGAAGGAATTTCTCAGTCTACAGGCCAAGGTTGATCAAATCCTTGCTGCGGTCAAGCCTACTCAACCGCAACCAGAAGACATACATGGGCCGCAGTCCCTGATGGAAAGGATTGAATGCCTGGAAACAAGAGAGAGAATGGTTGCGGAGCGTATCCCTCTAAAGGTTGAAATGGGGATCATGTTTCTTGACAATAGTCGTCAAGCTGACCACAGAGTATTTATGGTTGTTGCGGAACGCCTCATCTCTGAGGTTACCGTAATCAAAACAGATCTCCAAGAAGCCATTATGGATCAAGCCTCACACTCTGAGAAGTTGATTGTTGAGAGTTATACTGCTTATGCGTCCGCAATCTCTGTTCTTCAAACTACAATCAATCGACTGCAGCGATCTTTGTCTGCCAACTTCCATGGTCCTGAAATTCTTCACCTCACCAAGGAGATCCACAGGCTACTCTTCAACCCCTCCATCCCAAATAATCAACAAATGGCTGACGCCCTCAAAGGTGTATGCCAAGGTTGATGGCCTTTGTCAATGGCTTGAGGAGCCTCCGGGTCTGAACTCCTCAAGAGGGGGAAGTGAAGACGAAGTCCATCATTCCAACCACTCCATCTCACAACATCAAACTCCCCCAGTCGCTACTGAAAAAATTCCCACACCACAACCTTCACCGCAACCATCTCATCACACTCCACCTCACAACTCTCCACTTCAAGTTGAAAACACTCCAGAAAAACCAGAGACTCCCCCTCACTTCAAAAACCTGGCGGAGTATATGTCTTTTCCGAGTTCAAATGACTCACCTGTCACTGCCCAAAGGAAAAGAGATTGGAAGGCAGTCAAACTCGCTGAAGAAGTATGGAGACTTTGTGGATTTGACACTATCATGGATGAGTCCTTGATAATTACTACATTCCACACCTCACCTATGCAGAACCCCCTTCAGATGGATACTGGGATGTCCCAATCTCTCCCAATGCCAGATACTTCACTGTATTTGAGCAGTTTGACCGCAGCCTTCCAGACGCCAAAAGACTGCCAATGGAATTTGAGAGACTTAGTCAATTCTATGCTAAGAATGCCTCTCCCGTTGAAAACATATGGTCTAACGATAGACCATTCACAGTCAACAATTACAAAATCCGGAAGTTTATGAAGGCTGATTTCATCCAGTACACTCTGACCAGAAGGGAACACGATTACAACCACACCCAGGCTGATTTTCTATGTATGAATCCTGAAGAAGTCTTTCTCATTGCTAAGGTGTTTCAACACAAGTCTGAGAAGCACCCAAAGATGAAGATTGCATTTGAAAGGGCTAGTACTTTCCTGAAGGAAACAATCTGTGATTTTGCCAAGATCGACGCAGACATTCACCCCACCATTTCCAAGATAGTCGATCTGCCACCACTTGACCCCGCACCGATGCCTACCGAAGGCTATGAGGAAATATCTTTAGGTGCAACCAACTATCCTGAAATTGGAGTCATTTTCAAGAGGAAGAATGATAATGTCAAATACTTTATTCCTATGACTGACATGCATCGTCTCACCAGGAAGCAACTTGACATCTGCCGAAACGCAGTTGAAAAATCCAAGCACACCACTGCAGACGTCAAGTTCGAGATCCTTAGAAGAATCAACTGGTTGGAGAACATCAGGAAGTTTTGGTGGATCCTGATCAAGTTCTTTAAACTTGATAGCTGATCAAAAGTTAAAGAGGTCACTTAGGGGGAAATTGTTGAATCATTAAAGTGACCCTCTTGAACTTCAGCTACCTCAGCCTCCAAGCCACCACAGTCAAGCAGCTTCATCAGCAGTCATCAACCGAAGTCTCTACTACCGCAGTCTCTAGCTAGATTGCCTTAATTTGTTTTTTCTGTAATACACTCTATTGTCCAGTATGAGTTCCATGGCTACTCTTAGAGTTGTAAACTTGTGATCTTTATGAGTCTCTATAAATAGAGCTCATTCTCATGTATTCAAATATTATCGCATCTAATTCTAATACACATCTCAGAAGTTATCTTTCTCTCTTACTTATTCACTTTTCTTACTCTCATAATCAATCACAACCTCTCTTCGGAGCAAGTCCTTTGTGACTTAATCACTAAGTTTGATCTTACATATTAACTTGGCTTGAATGCATTCCTCGTTATGAATCAGCTTATGTGTATACTTGATATAACAATTGTTATCATTTACATTTCTTTACTTTTCCGCAACTAACTCTCTAACTTCTAACCCTTAATATTATTGTTGAGATTTTAGATCCTTCGAGATTAACTATTCCGCTATATACTTGTTCTAACGTTTGTTCAAGTGTGTCTCAAAGTTTTTCTCTCAACAGATATACTCAAATTCCGAAAATGACTTCAATATGGCCCAAAAGTGACAACATACTACCCTAACTAAGGATCTAAGTAATAGAAAGCCAAGTTATCAACTTTATACCTCAAATGAGTCAGAAATGCATCTAAAACTCCGACTCTACTAGCTTCCTCTTGAATTCCCAAGTTTCTCCTTCCTTTTCAAGCTTCAAAATCACAAAGAATGCACAAATGGATTAAAACGCTCCAAAAGTGGATTATGGTTTCTTGGCTAGGGTTTGGGACATTGGAGGTTGCAAATGACGCCAGCCTTTGGAGGTTAGCATGTTTAAATACGGTTCAAAACCCTGAAATTTGGGTTTTACTCTGGCAACCCTACTCATCGAGTTGAGGCTCTCAACTCCTCGTGTAGACTTCATATCCCGCGTCCTAATTTCATTCATACTCGACGAGGTTATGGCCTCCAACTCATCGAGTCCTTTACAACACTGAATGAATTTTTTTAAAATACATTCCAGGAACCGTGTGTTACAATAAATCAACAAGCTGGACCCTCCGTTCATGTGTCTCAGTAAAGACCCTCTGGTCTCACGGCTTGGGTTGGACCCTCCAGTCCTGTATCTTAGTGAAAACCCTCCAGTCTCACAACTCAGTTGGACCCTCTAGTCCTATCTCAATAAAAGCCTAGAATAATATATAGCATAAATCACAAAAACAGAATGCATAATAACACATATCTCAGTATAAGCACATATGACCCTTCGTTCAGTAACACTAATAAGACCCTCTGGTCACACAGTAATTACCACTTAGGTAAGTATAATGAGGAGACTCACCTTATATGTAATGCGAGTATGTCTCGTACTCAAACTGTCGGTCTAAACTCCACCTACCTATATCACAATCATCACTAATTAACAATTTGCATTAACAACTCCAACGACGTTAAGCTAACTCCCCTATTAAATCTCCAAAGGGTGAAAGACCATTTTACCCCTCCATGGTCTCCAAAGTCCAAAACTTGACCAAAGCCTAAAAGTCAACACTCAAGTCAACAGTCCATGTTGACTCAACTCGTCGAGTGCATTTATGCGACTCGTCGAGTTCCCTCTCTTCTCAGAAAATCGGGAAGATTCGCACCAGCTCGTCGAGTTTGTACAATGTCCAGAATATTGGGGGAAACCCTAACTAACTCGTCGACTTCCTTCAGACCTTTCTCTCATTCAGACGCTTTTAAGCAAGCCTAAGGCCCTGAATTCTAGATCTAGCCTTCTAGGGCTGAGATACCACGTAAAGCTGCAAGCTTTACGTCCATGCATGGCATTTAGGGGCTAACTTTGCCAAAAACAAGTCTCAACAAGGGGTTTAAGGCATGAGGATTGGCCAACGCTTGATAAAGATTGACTCTTTAGGCCTAAATGGCCTAATAGTGTCCAGATCTGAAGTCTTACCTTCAAAGCATGCTCAAAATAAATAATGACTCAACAAGAAGCTAGAAATAACCATAAACTCTCTAATGAAGAGATCTAAGAAATAAGTGATCAAGGTAATAGCTGTTTATCTACAGGTGACTGCTACAACTAAATGGATGTCAGATCTAGAGACTCCTTCTTGTTCCAAGCCCTTTACTCTTAAACTTTCATCAAGGAATGCACCAAAAACACACACTCTTAGCCTTATACACTCTCTCAAAATGGAGGATAGCTCAATTAGGGTTTGTCTCTGGGTGATAAGGTGATGAGGGAGGCGGGGTAAAGGACTTAAGGTCCTTTAAATAGGGTGCAGACCCTAAAAGTTAGGGTTTCCACACTTAGCTCCAACTCGTAAAGTTCGGGCCACCAACTCATCGAGTTGGCTCTAAAATCATGCTGCTAATATCAGTCTCTGTTGGACGAGTTGGGGACTCCAACTCGTCGAATTTCCCTATCAATATGAATATAATAAACATTTAAATTTATACCTAGGAGTCAGGATGTTACACTAATCTTAGGTTTGTACCTAATATAAGCATAATGTTAGCATCTTTCTTCATTTCCTAAGTCAGCCTCCACCCTCTAAAACCCTAGAACTCGTCCTTAAGTCTTCATGGTGACATCTTTTGCATATGGTGTCCATTTTTGGTGTATTTGGTCCATTTCTATGAAGTCGAAGCTTGGTGCAAGGATGGGGATCAAGGAAGAGCTTTTTGATCTGGCTTATGTTACTCATTTCCAACTTGTTGGAGGTATAAAGCTTTGAACTTGAACATTGATGTCTTAGATCTACCATTTATCAGTTTTGGTTCATCTTGTTGGATTAGGTGTCTAAGCCCATAACTCTAATTGGTATGTACTTGACCCGATAGTAGCATAGGCCTTTTGGGTTGCCTTCACCATAACAACTTGACAGGATGAATTATGAGAAAGAGGTTGATAGATGATTTATTAGTATATTATAAGAATAATATATTAATTGAGAAATCGTATTATTAATTAGTATTGATCATAAATTAATTTGGAGATCAAAAGAGACTGATTAAATGTACGGGGACTAATATTGCAATTTATTGTTAGTAGCAAGTTGGGTTGTGGACTCCTAATAGAAGGGGCGGACGACTTCTATAGGAAGCCCATAGAAGAATTCATACAAAGGGCCTTCTAGAAGGGTTCCTTAGATAGCTTAAGGCCTAAGCAGAGAATTAGGGTTTCAGTCTAAAACCATAGCAGCACAACTATATAAAGACCCGTTGGCATTAGGTTTTCGGCCACTTGATTCCTAGAAGAAACCCTAGCTAAAAATCCTAGCCTCCATCTTCTCTCTCTTGTTCGTCTATTGCTAGTTGGTGTTTGTGACTCCATTAGAGGTGCAACAATTGAGACACTAAGCTCTTGAAGGTCAATATCAACCAATCAAGAAAGAAAAGGTATTCTTCTAAATATGTTTAAGTTATCAATTTCGAAAAGTATACGCTAGATTAGGGTTTATGCTTTGGATAGGAATTTACATGTATAACTTGAGAAAAACCTAAATCCAAAGCATTAGGGTTGCATGTGCACCATAGGAATGTTGTAGTGCTCAAAGCCCATCATTGGTATTAGAGCTTAGGCTATTTTTCTGCTGTGTGATGCAATTGTATTGTTTTCAAAGCTGAAAAAAATTTCGATTTTGGTCTCTGACTGGTGGACTCGACGAGTTGGTTCATCAGAAGTCAGATTTTTCGGATTTTTGGCCTAAGTTAGATTTGGATAATTACCATAAACTGTTTTAACTGTTAAAATTCTAATTTTCTGTTATGGTAATGATTATCCTCATCTAATTGAAGGATAATTGTCAAATTTTAAGATAATTACAAGTTTATGTGATAAATTAAATATTTGTAAAATTTGATTTGAATTTTCTTACCAAGTAAAATGGATAAGGTCAAATTTGTGATAAGGATAAGTTATATGATTAATTTAATTGCTTTAAAATTTGATCTTGAAGTTTTTAATAGTTTCAAAACTTTCCCTCAAGTTTTGGAATTTAAAATTTGATTAAAAGTTTTAATTTTGAAATACTAAATTCTAAAACCCTAGTGTTTTAAAAGTTTAAAATACAACCCTTATACTATTATAATATTAAAAGCTTCAGACTTATATATATATATATATATATATATATATATATATATATATATATGCATAATATGAGTCAGTCTTACCGTTAGTAGGCGTGATTCACGAAGCTAGTGTATAAGGGGTGTTTAAGGAAGCGGTCTGTAACGCCCACAGATTCGGGCTAGTCAATTTAGAGACAATGAGCGTCAAAAATGACATTTTTGATATAAGATAATTTAGACTAAATAATCTTGACCAAGTTATAGTATATGTCACAAGGGTTCTGTACATATAAAGAACGCTGAAATTTGAGTTATAACAAAGAAGTTATGACCCGTCGAAGTTTTACGGCTAAACCGGCACGACACCGGGAATTGTAAAAAGTGAATTTACGATAAAATACTTTTTGGCCTTAGCGATCTAAACGAAATTCATAGTATATGTTAAATCGAGAGTGTGCATAAAAAGAACGTCCAAATCTGACTTCGTATGAAGAAGTTATGATTTTTCTAAGATTTATCATAGCAGTACATAACCCGAAATTTGAATTTTAGATCGGTCGATTTTAGCCGAAATAATCTAAACGAGAAATAAAGATATCGTTAATAGGAGTTAAACGATAAAAAGACAGTCGAAAAGGGAGCTCGTATGCGAAAGATATGGACGAAGCTTAGTCCCTACTCTTCGAGCGCGGGGATTCGATACAGTTTTGTAAATCTGAGATAGAGTGAGAATTAGCCGACGGGATCTAAATGAAAGTTGTAGTACTAAAAAATACCAATGCGTGGAAATAAAGAACGTCGATAATAGAGCTCATATGCGAAAGATATGGACGAAAGTTAGTCCCTACTCTTCGAGCGCGATAAATTAGATACAATTTTGCAAATTGGAGATAGAATGAGAATTAGCCGACGAAACGAAAGTTGTAGTACTCGTAAATACCAACGCGTGGATATAAAGAACGTAGAAAACGGAGCTCGTACGCGGAAGATACGAACGAATCTTAGGGGCTACACTACGATAAAATCTGTATAAATAAAGGATGAATCCTTTATAATTTCTTCACACCATAACCTTTTTTCTCTCTCTAAATTCTCTCTAGACTCCTTAAACCCCTACCAAGTATAGGGAACCTCCCTAGCAAGAGAAGGAAGCCACGGAGTGCCCGACGGCTCCGAAAAGAAAAGCTTTCGACTCGGAAACGCTGCTCCAGCAAAGCCCATTTTTTTTTTTTTTTTTTTTAATAAAAACCCGCTGTAAGTGAGCTACGCCTACGCTATTTTTAATATAGTTTCTAATTAATTATAGTAACATTATTAGGACCTTAAAATAATTATTTGATCTATTATTATGAGTTATATAAGAGTGTTGTTTAACGCTTATATAATAGTAATAATAACTAGACTATTAATTAGTCGTGGTTAACGTTAGACTAAACCCTAGCGGTATTGATACTAGGTTTTTTCGAAGGAAATTGTTTTAAGAGTAACGAAGCACTGTCTGAGTTCGGAGTCACCACCTTACAAAGTGAGTGCATAGTTACTTTCATCTTACACATAGATATGAAGTATTTTATATAAATTACGTGCTATGTGTGTATACTATCTGAATGCTTGATGTCTATGCTGGATGAAACGTTTTATATATGTTTTAAATGATCTAAACTATATATGTATTTTATACCTACAAAATATGTTGGGTAAAACATGGGTAGATTAGAGGTGATATAAATGATGAGCGATGAAAGATGAGATAAATGATGAGCGATGAAAGATGAGATGAATGATGAGCGATGATATATGAGTGATAAAACATGATGCGAAGAGATGAGCCAAAACAATGAGCCAAACGATGACCTAAGCGATGGCCCCGTCATCTAGCAGAGTATGGATGACAACCACGAACTATTCTAGAAAGTCTATTGGAACACTAGCCGACTCGCAACCTGTAGGTGTTGTGAGCGATGTGTTCACCTGGTGTACTATAAAAACCCATTGACAGGTATTGCGAGTGGACTGTCGAAAACTATATTGTCAATAAACGAGATAAACCCTGGCAACTATGCAGACTTAGTGCCGATTCCTTGGGATACTCCTTAGGAATGAACAAACGAGGAATAGCTGAATATTAGGGTAGATCCTTAAGAGTAAAGAAGATAATGAGGATGGGTAATTGGGTTGATTGCTTGATGTTTAACATAATAATTATATTATTATGCGTTGAAAACCCTATGTACTCACTAGGTTTCTCAACCTAACCCACTCAGTTTATTTATATCACAGGTGTTGATATGAAGTCACATTACACTGAGAGATTAAGGATATATAAATCACTAGTGATAATGAATGTAAGTTCTGTTTACGCTTATATTACTGTATTGAGGATGACATCCCAAAAGTTTTAAAATTAATAAAAAATACTATTCTTCAGAAATGCTTTGATAACATATTTATCATGTTTTTGTTAGGAACAAATGCCGCAACATTTTTATTAAAAGCGGTACTCTGTTTTTTATAAAGCATAAACAAAATCGGTCTTTTTTTTGCCATGAAAATGGGGATGTCACATGGTCTGTAAAACGACCGCCATTGGGTATCCACTCTTACCCACTACAGTCTTGACTAGTGTAGGGTCGTTAGCTGAATGGGTAGGATATGACATTAATTCCTCATTAATAAGTATAATAAATATTATAAAGTAACTAAATGTTTTTATAAATTCCCAATCTTAGTTACTTTAGGAAAAATTTGGAAATGATGCTATTCCATGAAATTGCACTTTGCACCTTGCCAAGTCGTTAGTGGAGTGTGTGTGGTTAACCGGCACACTAACTTGGACAGACAAGGGTGGCGAAGGGTAGCTCAAGAATTATCATAGATCAATGGAGTGTGTGTGGTTAACTAGCACATTGATTAGGTGGTAAATGACTCGAGAGTGCCAAGCTAATTTGCATGGTTATTCACACCTTGTTTATGATCCTCAGTATCCCAGTCACAAACTTGAAGGGCATAATCAAGATTAAACATGCCATTGAAAAGTTCAATGAATCAAAAAAGAATCTAGGAATTTCGTTTCATTTAAACCTAATTGTTCATTTTTTTTTCATGGTGGAATTGGTAAATCATCATTTACCTACCTTCATATAATTTGCAATTGGATTACGGCATCCCTTTTCCGAATTGTGAATTATAGTGTTGGGTCTTAGCCTTAATATTTCATTTGGGTGTTATATTAAGGATTGCTTATCTAATCTAAACTTTGTTCCTTTTCTTTTTCAGATGTCTGGCTCAAACAACACTTCTAGCTCGAACTCCTCAAGCTCCTTTTCTCTTATGAACATTTGTGGGAGGGTCACTTTCGATGGGTCCAATTTCAATGATTGGATCTATAACATTCGCATGGCCCTTCGATACGAGTAGAAAGAATACATCCTCGATGAAAAGCTCAAAGAGATAGATGAAACCAAAGCTTCTGCTGAAGAAATAGCTTAGTATAGGGCTCACGAAAAGGATGTGACAAAGGTGTCATGTATAATGGTAGCCACTATGACTTTTGAGCTGTAGCGGTTCTACGAGGACTAGTGGCCTTACGAGTTATGCCAAGATTTAATGGAAAAGTACCATCAAAATATGCGTCAAGAAAGGTACGAGATTGTCACCTCGTTGATAACGACCAAGATGAAAGATGGAGTGTCCATCACGAGCCACTTGCAAAGGATGCAAAGGAATGTGGATCGTCTGCTCAAGTTGAATGTCAACTTTGACGAAGAGTTGGCGATTGATTTTATTCTCCACTATTTAACTCCCTGTTATGATCAGTTCAAGATGACTTATCATATGAAGAAGGAGGAAGTCACCTTGAGCAAACTTCAAAGTCTGTTGAGAACCGTTGAAAGTGGGTTGAAAGGCAAAGTTGTCGCAACCACTCCTGCTGCTGCTGCCCCAGTCCTGTCTATTGGACAATGTAAGGGGAAGTAGAAGAAAAATCCCACTAAGAATCACAAGGAAATGTCACATGATGGACCTTATTCAAAAGGATACAAAGGAAATGGTGGTTCTGCTGCTCCTTCTTCTGATCCGAAAGAAGCATAGTGCTTCTACTATCACGACAAAGGGAATTGGAAACAAAGATGCCCGAAGTACTTGCAGGATATCAAGGATGGGAAGATAAAGCCCTCCTTCATAGGTATTTATATTATTCATTCTAACAACTCATTACATGCTAGTTCTTGGGTCCTTGATACAGGATATGGTTTTCACATTTGTTTTGACTTACGGGGGCTAAGAAGAAGTAGGGATGTGGAGCATGGGAAGATAAAACTGATAATGGGGAATAGGAAATTGTTGCCTGTCACCAAGATCGGGATTTATTCTTTAGTGCTTCGTAGTAGGTTAGGTTTAGTGCATAATATCACATATCTCAGTATAAGCACAAATGACCCTCCGATTATTAACACAAATAAGACCCTCCAGTCGTACAGTAGTTACCGCTCAGGTAAGTATAATGAGGAGAGTCACCTCGTAAGTAATGTAAGTATGTATCATACTCAAACTGTCGATCTAAACTCCGCCTACCTATATCACAATCATCACTAATTAACAATTTGCATTAATAACTTCAAAGATGTTAAGCTAACTCCCCTATGAAATCTCCAATGGGTGAAAGACCATTTTACCCCTCCATGGTCTCCAAAGTCCACAACTTGACCAAACCCTAAAAGTCAATGAAAGTCAACACTCACGTCAACAGTCCATGTTGAATCAACTCGTCGAGTGCATCTATGCGACTCGTCGAGTTCCCTCTGTTCTTAGAAAATCGGGAAGATTCACGTCAACTCGTCGAGTTGTCTCGCCAACGTCGAGTTTGTACAGTGTCCAGAATATCGGGGGAAACCCTAACCATCTCATCAAGTTGGCTCACCAACTCGTCGAGTTCCTTCAGACCTTTCTCTCATTCAGACGCTTTTAAGCAAGACTAAGGCCCCAAATTCTAAATCTAGCCTTCTAGCGCTGAGATACCACGTAAAGGTGAAAGCTTTACGTCCATGCATGGTATTTATGGGCTAACTTTGCGAAAACAAGGCTCAACAAGGGGTTTAAGGCATGAGGATTGGTCAAAGCTTGATAAAGATCGAGTCCTTAGGCCTAAAGGGCCAAATAGTGTCCAGATCTGAAGTCTTAGCTTCAAAGCATCCTCAAAACCAATAGTGACTCAAGAAGAAGGTAGAAATGGCCATAAACTCTCTAATGAAGAGATCTAACAAATAAGTGATTAAGGTAATAGCTTTTTACCTTCAGGTGACTGCTACAACTGAATGGATGCCTGATCTAAAGACTCATTCTTGTTCGAAGCCCTTTACTCTTCAAGGAAAGCACCAAAAATACACACTCTTAGCCTTACACACTCTTAAAATGGAGGATAGCTCGATTTTGGTTTGTCTCTGGGTGATAAGGTGATGAGGGATGTAGGGTAAAGGACTTAAGGTCCTTTAAATAGGGTGCAAAACCTAAAAATTAGGGTTTCCACACTCAGCTCCAACTCGTCGAGTTCGGTCCACCAACTTGTCGAGTTGGCTCTAAAATCACACGGTCAATCTCAATCTCTACTTGACGAGCTGGGGCCTCCAACTCGTCAAGTTGGCCTATCGATATGAATATAATAAACATTTAAATTTATACCTGGGAGTCAGGATGTTACAATTCTCCCCCACTAGAATCAGACTTCTCCCTCGAAGTCATTCTTTGGAAACAAGTCCGGGTACTGCTCACGCATATCAAACTCTAGCTCCCAAGTCTACTCGGATCCTTTCCGATGCTTCCATTGAACTTTAACCAAGGGCACCTCCTTATTTCTTAAGATCTTCACCTTCTTATCCAAGATCGCCACCATCTTCTCAATGTAGTTCAGGAAATCATCAAACTGAATGTCCACTAAAGGGACCACTACCGTCTTGTCGGCTACACACTTCCTCAGCTGGGATACATGGAAAGTGTTATGAAGCTGGCTCAACTCTGCAGGAAACTCTAACCGATAAGCTACCTTACCCACTCGAGCAATCACTCTGAAAGGACCAATGCATCTAAGGTTCAGCTTTCCCTATTTCCTAAATTGAATCACCACTTTCCATAGGGATACCTTCAAGAGGACAAAATTGCCGACCTGGAACTCTATCTCGGAACGTCTCCGATCTACGTAACTCTTCTGATGACTTTGTGCCGTCAGAAACCTCTGTCTAACCTACTGGATCTGCTCTGTCGTCTTGAGCACTATCTCAGTGCTCCCCATCACTCTCTACCCGACCTCCCCCCAACAGATGGGAGTCCGACACCTCCTCCAATATAAAAGCTCCAAGGGAGGCATCCTAATACTGTAGTGATGGTTATTGTTGTATGAAAACTCAGCCAAGGTCAGGTAGGAATCCCAACTCCCACTGAAATCCATAACACATGCGTATAGAATGTCCTCGAGCGTCTGAATTGTCTGCTCACTCTGCCCGTTTGTCTTCGGGTGGTATGTGGTGCTGAAATGTAGCCGAGTACCCCACTCCTTATGAAATTTCTTCCAGAATCTGGAAGTAAAACGCACATCACGATCTGAAACTATCGATGTTGGCACTCCATGCCGTGCCATCACCTCTTGAACTTAGACTTCAGCCAATTTCTCAACAGAAGAGTTCTCACTTATAGCCAGAAAGTGAGCACTCTTTGTCAACCGATCTACAATCACCCATATCGCGTTGATACCCCTCACAGTTCTTGGTAATTTGGTAATAAAATCCGTGAAGATCTGTTCCCACTTCCACAGGGGAATCTCCAAAGGTTGCAACTGGCCATGGGGACGCTGGTGCTCTGCCTTGACCAGACGACAGGTCAAACATCTCTCGACTACCCATGCCACATCTCTCTTCATACATGGCCACCAATAATCCTTTTTCAAGTCCAAATACATCTTGGTGGCCCCAGGTTGGATCGAAAATCTCGATCTATGGGCCTCCTCCATCAAAATTCGTCAGGCTCCACCTGTATATGGCACCCATATCCGCCCATGGAAGGTCATAAGCCCCTGACTATCAGTCTCAAAATTAGAAATCTGTCCAATCACCTGCTATCTCTTATGGTTCTCTGGTCTCATGGCCACTTCTTAGGCCTCTCGGATAGTATCTAAGACTAGAGTCTTCACCGTCATCCTCATACACACGTCTCGGATCGGAGCACTCGCTGCTCTATGGCTTAGGGCATCGACTACCACGTTAGCCTTTCCAGAATGATACAAAATCTCACAGTCATAGTCTTTCACTACATCCAACCACCTCCTCTATCTCATATTCAGGTTGGGCTAATCCATAAGGTATCTCAGGCTCTTATGGTCTGTGTATATGGTACATCTGACACCATAAAGATAGTGGCGCCAAATCTTGAAGGCGAATACCACCGTCCCCAGCTCCAAATCATGGGTGGGCTATCTCTTCTCATGAGGCTTCAGCTGCCTGACGCATATGCTATCACGTTCCCCCTCTGCATCAACACGATACCCAATCCGGATATGGATGCATCACAGTAGACTACGAAGTCCTCTACTCCCTCCAGAAGGGCTAGCACTGGAGCTTCGCACAATCTCTGGCGAAGAGTCTCAAATGATGCCTGCTGCTCAGGACCCCAAGTGAAGTTCCTTCCTAGTCAATTTAGTGAGAGGAACAACAATCTTAGATAAATCTCTGATAGACCTCCGATAGTAGCCTGCCAGACCCAGAAAACTCCTGATCTCGGATGGGGACCTCGACACCTCCCAGTGCATAACTACCTCAATCTTGGCCGGGTCGACCAAAATCCCATTCTGGTTAATGAGGTGTCCCAAAAACTGAACCTCTCATAACCAGAAATCACACTTGGAGAATTTGGCAAAAAGCCTCTCCATCCTCAACACTCCAAGAATCTCCCAAAAATGCTCTTCGTGTTGTTCCCTAGACCTCGAGTACACCAAAATATCATCGATGAACACGATCACCAACCGATCCAATATGGGCCTATACACCCGGTTCATGACGTCCATGAATGTTTTCGGTGCATTGGTGAGCCCGAAAGGCATCACCACAAACTCATAATGCCCATAATGAGTCGGAAAGGTCGTCTTCTAGATATCCTCCTCGCAGACCCTCATCTGATGATACCCAGATCTCAAATCAATATTGAAAAACCAAGATGCTCCCTGCAACTACTCAAACAAAGCATTGATCATCGGTGGTGGATGACGGTTCTTGACCGTCAACTTGTTCAACTCCCGGTAGTCGATGCACATCTGGTGTGAACCATCCTTTTTTTGACAAAAATGATCGGTGCTCCCTACGACAAGCTACTCGATCTAATGAAATCCTTCCCCAACAACACCTGGAGTTGCAAGGATAACTCCTGCATATCTAGTGGCACAAGGTGATATGGTGCCTCGGCAATAGGCGCCGCCCCAGGAATCCGATCGATCCAGAACTCCACCTGTCTCTCAGGAGGCACACCCAACAATTCCTCGGGGAAAACATCCGGGAACTCACATACCACTGGAACATCGAAAACAGAAACTGGCCTCTCAGTGACAACCCGCGCATCCACCACATATGCTACAAAGCCCATGCAACCCTGTTGTAGACTCTTCCTTTCCTGGCGGCAGAGTCGAAAGCTAATCCCGATCTAGTTCCCTTGCCATAGACCTTAAGCACTCCTCCATTAGGGTCTCGTATCATTACCATCTGACACTCACAGTTAATCATGGCTCGAAACAGGCTCAACCAATCCATGCCTACTATGACAAAAACATCTCCCATCACTATCGGCAATTAGATCTATCGGAAACTCAACACTGAAGATCTCCAAAACACATCCCCAGAATACATCAATGGCAAAAACAACATGCTCGTCGGCTATAGAAACCCTCAATGGTCGAATCAGAACCTCGCGTCTAACACTAATGCGACGACTAAAGGATAAAGACACGAAGGATCGACTCGCACCTGAGTCAAATAACACCAAGGTAGACACATAATTCACAAGAAAAGTACCTATATAAAACACAATATAAGTATAATAGATAATAACAATACCATAAGTAAGGAGATACATACCAGAAACAACATCAAGTGATGTGTGGACCTCCTCCACAGTCAGCTAGAAGGCTCTCCCATGAGCTCTCGGAGCCTCGACCTTCCTCGACCGACCATCAGTAACTTACAAAGCAGCATGAGGCAGGAGCAGAATCCTGGGCTGATCCCTGAGTGAGTTGAGGACACTCGGCCTTCCGGTCGCCTGTCTGGTTGCAATGAAAGCAAACCGAAAATCCCTTGGGGCAGTCCTTCGCCATATGCCCCTCCTTGCCACATTTGTAGCAAATCCCTGCTCGACAAGATCCCTCGTGACTCTTGCCGCACCTGCCACAAGTATGACCCTTCTGGCCTCCTGCTCTCGTATCAGCGGGCTTAGCCCGCTTGGTCATCGGTTGTGACTGCACTGGTCTCCTGTCTCTATCCTGAGAATCTCCCTCCTCTCTAGTTTGAATCTCCAGCTTAACCTCCCTCCTCCTGGCATTGGTCTGTAGCTCAGCCAATGTCCGATATGATGAGTTTTCCATGAACTACTTAATATCTTGCATCAAAATGCTTAAGTACCAGCTTACACATGCTTACTCCGTAGACATGTGTTCAGGGCAGAACATTGTCCTCTCATGAAACATTCTCGTAATCTCTTTCATTGTTTACATCTTCTGCTTGAGAGACAAAAACTCCAGGGCCAATTGTTCACTCTCCACCTGGGGAACGTACTCATCTCAGAATAATTAGGTAAACCTCTCCCAAGTCACTACAACATGGTCTGCAGGAGAATAATTAGTCGTCACAAACTTCTACCAGTCCTTCGCTCCCAAGCGAAGCTGGTTCAGCGCAAATCGAACCCTCGGGTTCTCCGTGCATGAACAAGTATAGAAACATCCCTCGATGTCATAAATCCATCTGATAGTAGAAATAAGGTCTTCGGTCCCGTCGAACTCTGGTGGCTTCGTGTTGCTGAACTCTCGGAACAACAATGAGTCACCCCCTATGGCCTCGCAACTGCAAGGGAAGTGGCGGCTGCGGCAGCGACATCCTCTGTGGCAGCAGCATAACGCTTGTAAAAAGTCTCAATCAACATGGTCTTAATAGACCCGAACATCTCAGGAATGGCCTCCCAGTAGCTACGGCCACCTCCTTTACAATGATCCTACATATCTCCTCGTCACTGGTACTTCACCCCCCCCCCCCCCGGCAGGTTGTTGTGGGTAATCACCATAGTCTCTCTGCAGCACAACACATAAATCATCAGGGACTAGCTAAAATTCTCACACAATTACCCACCCCTACATGCTCCTTAGTATCCTAAGGTTCTTACTTGGGTCGCGTACAGATCCGGTGCTTTCAGTAGTACAGGTCCAATACTACCTTCCACACCAATCCGTAATTGTCCCAAGTCCTCCTCCTATTATCCTAATTCACAAGTACTCTATCCCTCACGAATATCTAGCTACTCTCTCAGTAGACTTCTCCAAATGAACAACTAGGTATCCCTCCTAGATTACTCGTCACACACAGAGCAAATAGCAGATAATGTGAATCAATAATATTCTGCTATGCAAAGTTGATATGTGCATATTTAGCCATATGTTTAGTATAGATTTTTATCAATTATTAGCTAATTATTTGCATAATATGGACAAAAGGTACTTACTAATGTCTTAATTATATTTTTAGTGACATGCTTGGAAGCAAAAAGGAAGTAGGAGAAGCAATCAGAAGCTGGAGAATGAAGAAAGAAGAACAAACCTGGAGCTACTTGGCGAGTCCAGAAGATTCTCGGCGAGTTCCAATGAATGTTCGCGAAGTAATGTCCAGAATCCTTGTCGTACACGTATTTCTCAAAGGAACTTGGCGAGTTGGATACCTACTCGCCGAGTTGCCCCTGTTTTGAGAAAACTATAAATAGGAGATCTAATTCCGAATTGGGGACTTTCTGGCTTCTCTGGAGAATAACTTGCGACTGAGGAAAACCTTGGAGACCTGAAGAACCCTAATCTTTGATCTCTAGAAGACTCAAGGCGAATTAGGTTAAATTTTCCCCTTATTCTTAGAAGTGAATAATGTATAGATCAACTAAATTCGTTTTTAGCCTCTCTTATACTGTAATCATGAGCTGAATTTTCGTAGTTTCTGTTTAGGAAAGACCAAATTACTCCTATGGTTTGATTCATACTTTGATTGATTGATTATTGGTGATTTGAATAAATTAAGTTTGTTAAAGACCCTTATGCATTAACCATAACTATTTTCTGTTAATTGGAAGACAATTAGGCTGCATGAATATCTCTTAATTGTTAACCTCATATGATTTATGTGAACACTTTATTATATGCCTAGGATTAGTGAATATGAAACTAGGATTAATTAGAGAATGGGTAAATTAATGTGTGAGCTTGTTTGAGAAACCAACAAACAAGAGGTTAGTGGAATTACTAATTTGATTAACCAATTACAAGTCTTATTTAATCCAAATAATTGAACTAGGGAATTAATTAGTTTAAACACTTGATCACTGCTTGAATTGATTAATTTTCTAAGGGTTGGTAATAGCGAATGCGAATCTAATCACTATAGTTGGTAACCAATAACAATTAATTTATTACTTTATCATAAAATTAACCATTGGAGTGAATTGGTTGGACCTAAACAGAAACCCTTTTATTAAATTTAGTGAATTTTTACTTGTTTTAGTTGATTAGTTAATTGCATGTTAGATGGTGTGCTTAAGTTTCTAGTATTGCAAAACTAGAGAAAACCCTCTTTCTATTACTTGTTTTATTTAGATAATATTAGCATTTATTTTAATTGTTTACCGTTCCTTGTGTTCGATACCCTACTTACCTGAACTCAACTGCTAATCGATAGGTACACTACCTTTCGTGTGTTTGTCTTTGTGTTTAAGTTAGTAGGATTAAAACTAGTTGGTTTTACACACAACAAGTTTCTGGCGCCGTTGCCGGGGAACGGTTCTAAATAGTGAATTTTATTTGCTAATTCTTATCATATATATATATATATATATATATATATATATATATATATATATATATATATATATATATATATATTATATAGATAGTTTAATTTTTATTTATTATGTATTTTCCAAATCTCGATGCTTTTGATGCTTTTCTTGAGGAAGTAGTATAGGAAATTGAGCAAGAAGATGTGGAGTATGACTCAAATGATGATTTGAAGAAATCTGGAAGATGGTTAGATAACTTCTTGACTAACAAACAAGAGCAATTTGAGTTACAAGAGCTAAAGTTACAAGATGAAGAATTTAATCCAGAAAAAGATTTGGAGGAGCTAGAAAGGTTGCTAGTAGAGAGGTCAGACGAAGAACAAGAACAAGCTGAATTGTAGGAACCAAGCCGTGGTTTGACCATTACCACGACATGGTCCCCTGTTCTTCCGGTTTGTGTTTTGAAGCATGCGGTGACAATTCCAACTTTGGAGAATGTTCTAAATCACGATGCATTTATGATTAGTATCCAACCGGTTCCAACCCTTGTCAATATTCTTGGGTTTTATGAATTCAAGCTCGTTTGGCCAATTTTTGAAGCAAAGAGCCAAATTTTACAATTTGGTCTAATGAAAATATTCAATGCAGTGGATGGATTGGCATTGAGTTTATTGGAAGTTTATTAAGTTGGGAGTCCAGCTCAAGACTCGCACAAAAAGAAGCGCTTGCAGGAGGCAACCCGTCATTAGAGTTTGCTTTTCTTTTTCTTTCTAAACTTCTAGTAATTTGGGATAATTTAGGATTTTTATTTTGATTTTTTTATTACTTGGTATTTGTTTTTGATCTTTTCAGAATATAGGGTGAGGGATAGAATGAACGAATAAAGCGTGAGGAATAAAACGTGGGATCGAGTCTAAAATGAGAAGAATGGGAGAATTGAGTCTAATTACGAGTCCGGTAATTAAACAGCTGAAGGGATGTGCTTTTACTGAAAAAAAATGAGGGGGAATATTGCTATAATAATCTCCTCAAACCCCATAAACAAACCTGAAGCAGGAGCTAATTTTATTTACTCAGTGTAGAAAACTTGTCGAGTTCCATTCAGATACTCGACAAGTCCATGCGAAAAAACCCGACTGTTACCACTTTTATCGACTTAACTCGACGAGTTACTCTTACCTTCAAGATTGGCGATTTGATTCCATTCGACATGGGCATTATCTATATTTTTGAAGATCATTTCCGAGCATTTCCAAGAAGCTTTTTCCTCGATATTTTGGAGTTGTCAACCACATGAGACGAATGAAACGCAAGGCATGGATGAGCTGTTTCCATGTCTAAAGTCAGCTGAAGATGGAGCTTTAACATGAAGAAGATCGACCTTGCCACTTCTATCCCAGGGGTGCTTGTTCCAATTCCCTCTTTACTTTATTTTTTCTTTATCATGCATAGTATGCAATGGGGACATTACATAAATTAAGTGTGGGGTAGGGGGTTGGTTACATTAGTTAAAATTTTAGTTAAATTTTGAAAATTTTGAAAATTTTGCATTAAAATTGCTAGGGCTAAATTAGAACATTTTGGTAAAAGCAATTAGGGTTCATGCTAGTATTATGTTTGATGACTTTATGAAGACCCAAATGTTTAGTTGAGCCAATATACGTTATAATGCATTTGTGGCCTCCCTTATTCTAGTGAAATCATGGGACAAAAACACAACCTTGTTTAGTTTGAGGGATGCAATATATTTAGCATCGTGTGCCAGAAATGTATCCATGAAAACTAATACTTTAACCAATAATGTTTGAAGTGGAGCACCCTTGCTTAAGCATGTAGGAATTGAGTGAAAAAAAGTGAGGTACATGTAAAAAAAAGGAGAGAGAATTACAAGAAAAAGTTTGAAGAATTTTTGGAGCATCAAATTCAACGTATGAAGATCAAAGATAAATTTTTTTTTGAAGAAATTCAAAAATTGAAGATACCTAAAAATCAAAGACAAATAATCAAAGAAGTGAAGAATTCCAAAGAGCTCCATAGTGGTATCGAAAAAAGTTGTAATTTTTTCTAGATTATGTATGCTTGGGTTGCTTGATCAAAAATACCTTGAGGTTAGGAAGTTTTCTGCAGATGGATTCGGAGGGATGCATAAAATGAGCGTTTTTCAAAAGAAGTGGGTGAGTGTTTATGAGGATTATGAGTATTTAGAGTATGGGGTTCCTTAGAAAAAATTTTAGACACAAATGCATGCGTTGCGGTCTTGGCACAATCGCTGGGTTTGATTGGGATTGTCTTATGTGGTATTAGTATATTAAAATTCAGTTTTGCTTGGGGGCAAGCAAAAGTCAAGTGTGGGGTATTTTGATATGTGCATATTTAGCCATATGTTTAGTATAGATTTTTATCAATTATTAGCTAATTATTTGCATAATATGGACAAAAGGTACTTAATAATGTCTTAATTATATTTTCAGTCCAGAAGACATGCTTGGAAGCAAAAAGGAAGAAGGAGAAGCAATCAAAAGTTGGAGAATGAAGAAAGAAGAACAAACCTGGAGCTACTTGGCGAGTCCAGAAGCTACTCGGCGAGTTCCAATGAATGTTCACGAAGTAATGTCCAGAATACTTGCCGTACACGTATTTATCAAAGGAACTCGGCGAGTTGGATACCTACTCGCCACGTTGCCCCTGTTTTGAGAAAACTATAAATAGGAGATCTAATTTCGAATTGGGGACTTTCTGGCTTCTCTGGAGAATAACTTGCGACTGAGGAAAACCTTGGAGACCTGAAGAACCCTAATCTTTGATCTTTAGAAGACTCAAGGCAAATTAGGTAAAATTTTCCACTTATTCTTAGAAGTAAATCATGTTTAGATCAACTAAATTCGTTTTTAGCTTCTCTTATACTGTAATCATGAGCTGAATTTTTGTAGTTTTTGTTTAGGAAAGACCAAATTACTCCTATGGTTTGATTCATACTTTGATTGATTGATTATTGGTGATTTTATTAAATTAAGTTTGGTAAAGACCCTTATGCGTTAACCATAACTATTTTCTGATAATTGGAAGACAATTAGGATGCATGAACATCTCTTAATTGTTAACCTCATATGATTTATGTGAACACTTTATTATATGCCTAGGATTAGTGAATATGAAACTAGGATTAATTAGAGAATGAGTAAATTAATGTGTGAGATTGTTTGAGAAACCAACAAAAAAGAGGTTAGTTGAATTATTAATGTGATTAAGCAATTACAAGTCTTATTTAATCCAAATAATTGAACTAGGGAATTAATTAGTTTAAACACTTGATCAGTGCTTGAATTGATTAATTTTCTAAGGGTTGGTAATAGCGAATGCGAATCTAATCACTATAGTTGGTAACCAATAACAATTAATTTATTACTTTATCACAAAATTAACCATAAGAGTGAATTGGTTGGACCTAAACAAAAACCCTTTTATTAAATTTGGTGAATTTTTACTTGTTTTAGTTGATTAGTTAATTACGTGTTAGGCGGTGTGTTTAAGTTTCTAGTCTTGCAAAACTAGAGAAAACCCTCTTTCTATTACTTGTGTTATTTAGATAATATTAGCATTTATTTTAATTGTTTACCGTTCCCTGTGTTCGATACCCTACTTACATGAACTAAACTGCTAATCGATAGGTACGATGCCTTTCGTGTGTTTGTCTTTGTGTTTAAGTTAGTAGGATTAAAACTAGTTGGTTTTACACACAACAAAAGTCATCTTGAATCAGACAACTCTAGCTCTAAATTCCTGAAATACCTAGCCTACCATCTAGCATGCAGTTATAATATCTCAAAAGTATCTCATCTCATAATATAAACAAGTAAGGGTATTTTGGGTAATCACCGTTCGAGCTCTGGCTGATTGTACACACTGCTTCATCTCGTTTCCTCTTAAAATCTTTTTCTCGTTTAGAAAATCATTTCTTTTTAGAAAATGTTTTCTCAAATCCTCAGTTTGAGTCCAGACGTTCCCACGGGTACATCTGAATCCCTTAAACCACGACTCTGATACCAACTTGTAACACTCTAAAATTTTTCGTTTTTAATTCCACACAAAACATGCTTTGACAACTTTCATACTCAATTTATAAATGTTTCCAAACACAATCATAAAAACTATTTGTCACATATATTAGAATCCTCAAAACATAAATCAACAAGTTGGTGTGTATGATCTTGCCGACGCCTTCCCGCGATCCAGAGATGTACCTGAAACACATTTCACATAACACTGTAGGCACACAGCTTAGTGAGTTCCCCAAAATACACACACAAATAATTGGTCATATGTCTCAATGAAGACCCTCCGGTCTCATGGCTTGGGTTGGACCCTCCAGTCCTGTATCTTAGTGAAAACCCTCCGGTCTCACAGCTTAGTTGGACCCTCTAGTCCTATCTCAATAAAAGCATAGAATAATATATAGCATAAATCACAAAAACATAATGCATAATAACAAATATCTCAGTATAAGCACATATGACCCTCCATTCAGTAACACAAATAAGACACTCCGGTCGCACAGTAATTACCACTCAAGTAAGTATAACGAGGAGACTCACCTCGTAAGTAATTCAAGTATGTCTCATACTCAAAGTGTCGGTCTAAACTTCGCCTACCTATATCACAATCATCACTAATTAACAATTTGCATTAACAACTCCAAAGATGTTAAGCTAACTCCCCTATTAAATCTTCGAAAGGGTGAAAGACCATTTTATCCCTCCATGGTCTCCAAAGTCCACAACTTGACCAAACCATAAAATTGAAAACTCAAGTCAACATTCCATGTTGACTAAACTCGTCGAGTGCATCTATGCGACTCGTTGAGCTCCTTATGTTCTCGGAAAATCGGGAAGATTCGCATCAACTCGTCGAGTTGTCTCACCAACGCGTCGAGTATGTACAGTATCCAGAATATCGGGGGAAACCCTAACCAACTCGTCGAGTTTATTCAGATGTTTCTCTCATTCAGACACTTTTAAGAAAGACTAAGACCCCAAATTCTAGATCTAGCCTTCTAGAGCTGTGATACCGCGTAAAGTTGCAAGCTTTACGTCCATGCATGGCATTTAGGGGCTAACTTTGCCAAAACAAGGCTCAACAAGGGGTTTAAGGCATGAGGATTGGCCAAAGCTTAATAAATATTGAGTCTTTAGGCCTAAAGGGCCTAATCGTATCCAGATCTGAAGTCTTAGCTTCAAAGCATGCTCAATATCAATAATGACTAAACAAGAAGCTAGAAATAGCCATAAACTCTCTAATGACGAGATCTAACAAATACGTGATCAAGGTGATAGCTTTTTACCTTTAGGTGACTACTACTACTGAATGGATGTCGGATCTAAAGACTCCTTCTTGTTCCAAGCCCTTTACTCTTTAAGTTTCTTCAAGGAATGCACCAAAAACACACACTCTTATCCTTACGCACTCTCTAAAAATGGAGGATAGCTCAATTAGGGTTTGTCTCTGGGTGATAAGGTGATGAGGGAGGCGGGGTAAAGGACTTAAGGTCCTTTAAAAAGGGTGCAAAACCTAAAAATTAGGGTTTCCACACTCAGCTCAAACTCATCATGTTCGGGCCACCAACTCGTCGAGTTGGCTCTAAAATCACACTGCTAATATCAGTCTCTACTCGACAATTTGGGGCCTCCAACTCGTTGAGTTTCCCTATCAATATGAATATACTAAACATTTATATTTATACCTTAGAGTCGGGATGTTACACTAATCTTTGGGTTGTACCCTATATAAGCATAATGTTAGCCTATTTCTTCATTTCCTAAGTCAGCCTCCACCCTCTAAAACCCTAGAATTCGTCCTTAAGTATTCATGGTGGTATCTATTGCTTATGGTGTCCATTTTTGGGGTATTTGGTCCATTTCTATGAAGATGGAGCTTGGTGAAAGGATGGGGATCAAGGAAGTGCTTATGGATTTGCCTTATGTGACTCATTTCCAACTTGTTGGAGGTATAAAACTTTGAACTTCAACATTGATGTCTTAGATCTACCATTTATGAGTTTTGCTTTATCTTGTTGGATTAGGTGTTTAAGTCCATAACTATAATTGGTATGTACTTGACTCGATAGTAGCATGGTCCTTTTCGGTTGCCTTCACCATAGCAACTTGACAAGATCAATTATGAGAAAGAGGTTGATAGATGATTTATTAATATATTATAAGAATAATATATTAATTGAGAAATCATATTATTTAATTAGTATTGATCAAAAATTAATTTGGAGATCAAAAGAGACTGATTAAATGTATGAGGATTGATATTGCAATTTACTGTTAGTTGCAAGTTGGGTTGTCGACTCCTAATAGAAGAGTTGGACGAATTCTATAGGAAGCCCGTAGAAGAATTCGTCCAAAGGGCCTTCTAGAAGGTTTCCATAGATTGCTTAAGGCCTAAGCAGAGAATTAGGGTTTCAGTCTAAAACCCTAGCAACACAACTATATAAAGACCATTTGGCATAAGGTTTTCGGCCACTTGATTCCTAGAAGAAACCCTAGCCGAAAATCCTAGCCTCCATCTTCACTCTCTTTATCATCTATTTCTAGTTGGTGTTTTTGACTCCATTAGAGGTGCAACAATTGAGGCACTAAGCTCTTGAAGGTCAAGATCAACCAATCAAGAAAGAAAAGGTATTCTTGTAACTATGTTTAAGTTATCAATTTCGAAAATTATATGCTAGATTAGGGTTTATGCTTTGGATAATAATTTGCATGTATAACTTGAGAAAAACTAAATCCAAAGCATTAGGGTTGCATGTGCACCATAGGAATGTTGTAGTGCTCAAAACCCATCAGTTGTATTAGAGCTTAAGGTTTTTTTCTATTGTACGATGTAATTGTATTGTTTCAAAGCTGAAAAAAATTTCGATTTTGGTCTCTGGCTAGTGGACTTGACGAGTCCTATGAAGGAACTCGACGAGTTAGACCAACTCAACGAGTCCATTCCCTGACTCGACGAGTTGGTTCGTCAGATGATAGATTTTTCAGATTTTCGGCCTAAGTTAGATTTGGATAATTACCATAAACTGTTTTAACTGTTAAAATTCTAATTTTCTGTTATGGTAATGATTATCCTCATCTAATTGAAGGATAATTGTCAAATTTTAAGATAATTACAAGATTATATGAGAAATTAATTATTTGTAAAATTTGATTTTAATTTTCTTAACAAGTAAAATGGATAAGGTCAAATTTGTGATAAGGATAAGTTATATGGTTAATTTAATTGCTTTAAAATTTGATCTAGTAGTTTTTAATAGTTTCAAAACTTTCCCTTGAGTTTAAAATACAACCCGTATACTATTATAATATTAAAAGCTTAATACTTATATATATGTATAATATGAGTCAGTCTTACCGTTAGTAGGCCTCATTCACAAAGCTGGTCTATAAGGGGTGTTTAAGGAAGCGGCCTATAAAATGACCGCCATTGGGTATGCACTCTTACCCACTACAGTCTTGACTAGTGGAGGGTCGTTAGCTGAACGGGTATAATATGACTTTAATTCCTCATTAATAAGTATAATGAATATTATAAAGTAACTAAATGTTTTTATAAATTCCCAATCTTAGTTACTTTAGGAAAAATGTGAAAATGATGCTATTCCATGAAATTGCACTTTGCACCTTTCCAAGTCGTTAGTGGAGCGGGTGTGGTTAACCGACATACTAACTTGGACTAACAAGGGTAGTGAAGGGTAGCTCAAGAAGTATCATAGATCAATGGAGCGTGTGTGGTTAACTAGCACATTGATTAGGTGGTAAATGACTCGAGAGTGCCAAGCTAATTTGCATGGTTATTCACACCTTGTTTGTGATCCTCAGTATCCCAGTCACAAATTTGAAAGGCATAATCGATATTAAACATGCCCTTGAAAATTGTTTAATGAATCTCAAAAGAATCTAGGAATTTGGTTTCATTTTAAACCTAATTTTTCATTTTGTTTTTCATGGTGGAATTGGTAAATCGTACTTTACCTACCTTCATATAATTTGCAATTGGATTACGGCATCCCTGTTCCAACTTGTGAATTATAGTGTTGGGTCCTAGCCTTAATGTAACACCTGTGTTTCTGGGCTTGTCATTAATGTTGATATAATAGTCTAGGTTAACCTTTGTAGCCCGTTTTGAAATAATAGAAGTGTATTATTTGAGTATTATGTGTTGTGTGCTTAATTTTGTGTCTTAATTTAATTAAGAATAAAAATAAGCATCAAAACGAAATTTTAGATAAAGCCGATATCTATGGATAATGTTGTAGTAGTTGAAACGAGGTTTCCGAATATATAAAGAATGCCGAAATCCGAGTTATAACGAAGAAGTTATGACCAATCGAAGTTTCGCGACAGAACCGGCAACGCTGAATGATGTAAAAAGTAAAATTTACATTAGTGCGATATTTAGCTTTATTGATCTAAACAAAAGTCGTAGAGTTCGTTAAACCGAGAGCGTTCATGAAAAGAACGCCCAAATCTGACTTCGTATGAGGAAGTTATGATTTTTCGAAGTTTCGAGTTAGCGGTATGCACCCCGAATACTCGAAATAGAGATCGAGTGATATTTAGCCAAAAATTTCTAAATGAGAATTGAAGATCTCATCGATAGTAGTCCAATGATAAAAGACAGACGAAAACGGAGTTCAGATGAAGGAGTTATGAATTTCAAATAGAGTTTTCCTGTCCCGGCATACTAAAAATAATATATAAGTAATATACTTATAATATATTAAAAATCAAGTCAAAATTAGCCAATGGAGTCTAAACGAGAGTTGTATAGCATAATCTCACCTTCGCATCGATATAAAGAACGTCGAAAACAGAGTTCGTATGCGAAAGTTATGAATTTCTGAAGTCCGAGGCGTGAAACCCCAAAACTGTCAGATACCACGACGTGGCAAGTAGTGCCACGACGTGGACAGTCTTCTGACACCTCCGGGAGTCCCCCAGATGCAACTTGTGATGACGCATGCAGTGACGACCAATCCCACGACGTGGAAAAAGGTGCCACGACGTGGCAAGGGCCAGTTTTGCCCTATAAATAGATTTGAAGTGCCAGCCGAGTTTGGTAGCTCATTCTCTCATCTCTCACCTGTATTGCATCGATTTACGTGCAAAGAAGTACCCCCGAATCCGCGGTATCAATCTCGAGCCCCGAAGCAAGTCTCGAAGCCCCGAAGATCCCGAGAAGTGCAATTCCCGAGCCGAAGCTCTGCTCGCGAGAAACCCGGTTTTTGTGAAGATCTTCCAGATCTACTGAAGAATACTACTTCTGCAAGTCGTAGTGCTGTCCGATCATCTTCTGATCAAGCGAGTGTGTAGTTACTTTCTTCTAAAGCATAACTATGAATTATTTTATACGATGTACGTGTTATGTGTATATTTTGTTGTTATATTATATTCAGTTTCTTCTATCTCATAGATATGATTTATTCTATATGAAATACGTGTTATGTGTATGTGTCTCATCTGTTGATTGGAATATGTATTGAATGAGAATGCTATACAGGTTTTAAACTATGTATAAAAATATATATTTTATCTACTAATATGTTGGGTAGAACATGGGTAGATAGTTGGTGTGTGATAGACAGATGAGAGGCCTCGATGTTGTTGTTGTTGATCTAGTTATTCAGCGGAGTATGGATAACGACCACAGACTCTTTCTAGACAGTCCTGTGGAACCCTAGCAGGTTCATAACTTGTAGCTGTTGTGAACGATGTGTTCACCGGTGTACTCTATCCCCCTCATGGTTGCCTTTAGGATATCTATTGTTGAGGAAACCCCTTAGCAGTAATGTCCGTCCCGATGAAAATCCTAGATTAGGTCCCTTGAGATAGATGTTGTTTTAGGGACGTAAAGTGAGGATAACGGGAATGGGTAATCGAGTTATTGTTGGTTGGTGAAATTAAATATAATTTATTTATTGTGGCTTGAAAACCCAATATGCTCACCAGGCTCCCAAGCCTGACCCACTCAGTCTTATTTGCATTACAAGTAGTGGCGCGAGGGCATAAGATGGTTGAATCATCAAATTGTTTTGTTTACAAGTCTGTATATGTATATATTTGTTGAATGACTTGTAATGTTATCGTTTATGCTTTATGGTCTGTATCGGAACATGACATCCCGAGTTTTGATTATATAATGAAAATGCATCTCTTGATGAAATGCTTTCATAAATATTATTTTATCATATTTTGTTTTGGGAACAAATTCCGCAACTCTTTTAAATCAAAAGGATTTACTCTGAAATTATTTTAAAAAGCATAAATGAAATCATTCTTTTCTGGCCGTGATTTTGGGGATGTCACAGTTGGTATCAGAGCATTTGTTTAAGCGAACTAGGAATTTGTAGGATTTCTAGACTTAAACTTAGAATGCTATGTGGAGATTGTGAGATGTGTGTCTGTTATAATATAGACACGAGCACTAGTTTATTTTAGGAAAGTTGCCTAAAATGCTTTTATGTGCTAAATGTTATATGTTGCCATATATGATAATATTTGTTCGGATCTATGGTCTGTTGCCGACCGGATCTGGAAACCTTATGTGTGTAGGATTCTAAGTGTATGTCTACGGTATTAGAACTAGCATGTAAACGTTTCGAAGTGATAAGGGTGATTTGAATATCTATCATGGATGAGGATCTAATTTCACCTTATTCAGTGTGTGGATCAAAAATGGTAAGAACCAGAAGTGGCGTTGGAAACGCGGATGAAAACAGGAATCAACCACCTGTGATTGAGCAAGCACCTATTGTAGCAGCAACACCAGAACCAATAACGATGGCTGGGGTGCAAGCCATGATTCGGGCTATGTTAGCCGAACAAAGGGATGAAATACGACAGATGTTGCATGATAATAGGGACGAACCTATCATACCTATTGAGGAACCCGAAATGATTCCCGAGCAATCGGAGGAGTGGAACAATAGTCGCATTATGAGTCAAGTTGGGACTCAAGGAGAACAAAGGAACGACCCGGAAAGGAGAAACAAAAAGGATGGGCGAATGTACAAGAATTTCTTGGGCGCCAAGCTGCCAAGTCTTTCTGGAAGCCCGAAGCCTGTTGAGATTATGGATTGGATCTCCGAAATGGAGATGGTATTTGAAAGTTGCGACTGTAGAAACAAACAGAAGACTGTCTTTGCAGTTAGACAACTGAAGACTGGAGTCTTGAGTTGGTGGAAGTTGCTAGCAGATACTATGCCACGAGGAGAAGCCCTGAAAATGTCATGGGAGGAGTTCTTGGAACAACTAAGGGTGCAGTATTGTTCAGAGATAGATGTGATTGATCTGAACAATGAGTTCCAAAACTTGAAGAAGGGGAGGATGAGCATAGATGACTATGCTACTACATTCACTGAGAAAATGAAGTTATTTCCGTACCTAGTGCCAACGGAACTCTCCAAGAATGAGAGGTTCTCTAATGGACTGCTTGCCGAATTTGGCCCGACAGTCAAGATGGCAACTACTTTGAAAATAGTTGTTCAAGCAGCTAAGAATGTGGAGGCTCAGCAGAAGGAAAAGGGTCTAGAGAGGATAGAGGTTGGTGAAAAGAGGAAGTTCGATGGAACTTCAGGGTCCAACAAGAAAAACAAGTTCTCGAAGTCTAGTTCGAGAGGAGGAGGAGGGGAAGCAAAATGGTGCGAAAAATGTAAGAAGAAGCATCATGGAAAATGTGAGGTAGTGGCCACATGCTTCAAATGTGGAAAGCCAGGGCACTATGCCCATGAATGCACCCTCACTAAGAAAGTTTGCTATGGTTGTGGTGAGGAGGGACACATGTCGAGGGACTACCCGAAAAAGAAAGAGGTAGCAAGACCCAACATTCCGCCAAAGCCGAAGGCGAGAGCATTCTAGATGACACTGGAAGCTGCTAAAGATGAAGCTGATGTCGCTTCAGGTACCTTTCTCATAAACAAATTGTCTGCCCAAATTTTATTTGATTCTGGAGCCAACTACTCCTTTATTTCGCATGAATTTGGTGGAAAACTAGCTTTGCCTGTCGATAGACTAGATAATGCTTTATTAGTCGAAGTTGCTAGTGGCAAGTTTGTACCTGTTAGCCATCGTATGAAAAACATCTTCATTGACTTAAATGGGAATAAGTTCCACGAGGAATTATTGCCTATAGAACTTAATGGTTTCAACATCGTGTTGGGAATAGATTGGCTTAGCGCCAATGACGCCGAGATATTGTGCAAGAAGAAGATTGTAAAGGTAAACCCGCCTGGGAAAGAGTCGTTTATGGTGTATGGAGATAAACGCAGAGTAAATTTTGGAATCATTTCATTGATGAAAGCAAGAAAGTGTTTGACCAAAGGATGTACGTCGTATCTAGCATTTGTGATAGATGCTAAGAAGGAGAAAAAGGCGATGCAGAGCATTCCTGTCGTATGTGATTATCCAGAAGTATTTCCCAAAGATCTTCCCGGATTACCGTCTGATAGACAAGTGGAGTTTATAATAGACTTATTACCAGGGATGACGCTAATAGCAAAAGCACCTTATCGATTATCACCGAAGGAGATGAAGGAGCTGATAATGCAACTTCGGGAGTTATTGGACAAAGGTTTCATTAGACCTAGTTCATCGCCTTGGGGAGCTCCAGTGTTATTCGTAAAGAAGAAAGACGGGAGCATGAGGATGTGCATTGATTACAGAGATCTTAATAAAGCAACAATAAAGAATAGATATCCATTGCCGATGATTGATGACCTATTCGATCAACTTCAAGGTTCGAGCTATTTCTCGAAGATCGATCTTAGGTCAGGATATCATCCGCTCAAAGTAAGAGAGCATGATATAGAGAAGACTGCATTCAGAACACGATATGGGCACTACGAGTTTTTGGTTATGTCATTTGGACTAACCAATGCTCCAGTAGCATTCATGGAATTAATGAACAGGGTTTGTAATCCGTTCCTAGATAAATTTGTGATAGTGTTCATAGATGACATTCTGATTTATTCAAAAAGCCAAGAAGAGCATGGCAGACACTTGCGAGAAGTGTTAGAAGTTTTGAAGAAGGAGAAGCTGTATGCAAAGTTCTCCAAATGTGATTTTTGGATTCGAGAAGTCCAATTCTTGGGTCATGTGGTCAACCAAGAAGGGATAATGTTTGATCCAGCAAAGATTGAAGCTGTGATGAAGTGGGAACAACCGAAAAGTCCCACGGAGATCCGAAGCTTTTTAGGATTAGCTGGATATTACCGAAGGTTTATCCAAGGCTTTTCTTCGATCGCTAGTCCATTAACAGCTTTGACCACAAAGGAGCTACTTATGCTTGGAGTGATAAGCATAAAGAAGCATTCGAGAAGCTAAAGAAGAGGCTATGTGAGGCACCAATACTTTCTCTACCCGATGGAGTTGAAGACTTCACTGTTTATAGCGATGCGTCTGGGGTTGGATTGGGTTGTGTTTTGACCCAAAGAGAAAAGGTGATAGCATATGCGTCTCGACAACTGAAGGAGCATGAAAAGAATTACCCAACTCATGATTTGGAGTTGGCAGCGGTAGTTTTCGCTCTGAAAATATGGAGGCATTACCTCTATGGCACGAAGTGTAACCTTTTCACTGATCATAAGAGTCTCCAATATCTCTTTAATCAGAAAGAGTTAAATATGAGGCAACGACGCTAGCTAGAGTTACTCAAGGACTACGACTGTGAGATACTTTACCACCCCGGTAAAGCTAATGTTGTTGCTGATGCTCTCAGTCGGAAAGTCAATGTTGAGAGGAAAAGGCCAAGAGCGTTGAGAATAGAAGTCCAATTCTTGGGTCACGTGGTCAACCAAGAAGGGATAATGGTTGATCCAGCAAAGATTGAAGCTGTAATGAAGTGGGAACAACCAAAAAGTCCCACAGAGATCCGAAGCTTTTTAGGATTAGCCGGATATTACAGAAGGTTTATCCAAAGCTTTTCTTCGATTGCTAGTCCGTTGACAGCTTTGACCCACAAAGGAGCTACTTATGCTTGGAGTGATAAGCATAAAGAAGCATTCGAGAAGCTAAAAAAGAAACTATGCGAGACACCGATACTTTCTCTACCCGATGGAGTTGAAGACTTTGCTGTTTATAGCGATGCATCTGCTGTTGGATTGGGTTGTGTTTTGACCCAAAGAGATAAAGTGATCGTGTATGCATCTCGACAGTTGAAAGAGCATGAAAAGAACTACCCGAATCATGATTTGGAGTTGGCAACGGTAGTTTTCGCTCTGAAGATATGGAGGCATTACCTCTATGGCACGAAGTGCAAACTTTTCACTTATCATAAGAGTCTCCAATATCTCTCTGGTCAGAAGGAATTGAATATGAGGCAACGACGTTGGCTAGAGTTACTTAAGGACTACGACTGCGAGATACTTTACCACCCCGGTAAAGCAAATGTTGTTGCTGATGCTCTCAGTCGGAAAGTTAATCTTGAGAGAAAAAGGCCAAGAGCATTAAGAATAGAAGTTGTCTCGAAAATTGTGGGGAGTATAAAGAAAGCTCAAGAAGAAGCTTCCGAGAAAAATGACCGGAAGGAGGAACGTTTGGGCAAAACGTTGGTGTTCGGTGTAAACAGTCATGGACTGAAGGTGTTCCAAGATCGGATTTGGATACCTAAGACAGGAGGAGTCAGAGATCTTCTGATGGAAGAAGCTCATAAGACCATTTACTCGATTCATCCCGGTAGCACTAAAATATATAGGGACCTGAAACCCTATTATTGGTGGTCGACGATGAAGCTTGATGTTGCAAAGTATGTGGCCGAGTGTGTGACTTGTGTGAGAGTCAAGACACAACATCAGAAACCATATGGGGGTTTAGAACCTTTACCTGTGCCTATGGGTAGATGGGAAAACATCGATGTGGATTTTGTCACTAAACTGCCCAGAACAAAGAATGGTCACGACATGATTTGGGTGGTCGTTGATCGATTCACTAAGAGTGCGCATTTCATAGCGCCCAAGGAGAAATGGTCTATGGATAAGCTTGCGAATTCTTAAGTCAAGGAAATTATGAGGCTTCACGGTGTTCCATTAACGATTGTGTCAGATCGTGATAGCCGTTTCACCTCACAATTTTGGAAAAGTCTACAAGAGGAATTAGGTACCAAGTTGTGTTTGAGTACAGCTTACCATCCACAGACTGATGGTCAGAGCGAACGGATGATACAAACACTTGAAGATATGCTGAGAGCATGTACCCTGGAATTCCAAGGTAATTGGGATGAGCATTTACCTTTGGTATAATTTTCCTACATTAATAGTTTTCACTCGAGCATAAAGATGGCACCTTATCAAGCTTTGTATGGACAAAAGTGTCGTATGCCGTCTTGTTGGCTTGAGGTTGGGGAAAAGCAGTTTATGGGACCCAAGATAGTCCATCATATTGTTGAAAAGTTGAAAATAATTAGGGAAAGAATGTTAGCAGCTCAGGATCGTCAAAAGAGCTATGCTGACAACAAGCGAAGACCGATGACTTTTGAAGTTGGAGATTCGGTTTTGCTTAAAGTCTCGCCGTGGAAGGGACTTATAAGATTTGGTAAAAGGGGAAAATTAAGTCCAAGGTTTAGTGGACCGTTTAAAGTTCTTCAGAGGATTGGGAACCAAGCTTACAAGCTCGAACTACCAGAAGAACTGAATGGAATTCATAACACTTTTCATGTGTGTAATTTGAGGAAGTTCACGGGAGAAGTTCCCGACATGATTCCACTTTTGGAGTTGAGAATCGATGAGAACAAAAGGTTGATTGAAGAACCAGAGGCAATCGTTGACCGAAATACTAAGAAGTTGCGACGCAAGATGGTCGAGTTAGTGCTTGTCCGATGGAAACACGCAAATGGGCCAAATCTCACCTGAGAGACGGAGAGTGACATGATGAGTCGCTACCCGCATTTGTTTGTTGATGTGTGATTCCAGGGATGGAATCATTCTAAGGTGGAGAGAATTGTAACGTCTGTGTTACCGGGCTTGTCATTAATGTTGATATAATAGTCTAGGTTAACCTTTGTAACCCGTTTTGAAATAATAGAAGTGTATTATTTGAGTATTATGTGTTATGTGCTTAATTGTGTGTCTTAATTT
The DNA here is from genome assembly GCF_002870075.4 of Lactuca sativa. Classification (NCBI taxonomy): domain Eukaryota; kingdom Viridiplantae; phylum Streptophyta; class Magnoliopsida; order Asterales; family Asteraceae; genus Lactuca; species Lactuca sativa. The sequence goes on along the minus strand of NC_056626.2, from coordinate 370,724,649 downwards.
AATTAAGAATAAAAATAAGCGTCAAAATGAAATGTTAGATTAAGCCAATATCTATGGGTAATGTTGTAGCAGTTGAAACGAGGTTTCTGAATATATAAAGAATGCCGAAATCCGAGTTATAAAGAAGAAGTTATGACTTGTCGAAGTTTCGCGACAGAACCGGCAACGCTGAATGACGTAAAAAGTGAAATTTACGTTAGTGAGATATTTAGCCTTAGTGATCTAAACGAAATTCGTAGAGTTCGTTAGAGTGTGCATGAAAAGAACCCTCAAATCTGACTTCGTATGAGGAAGTTATGATTTTTCGAAGTTTCGACTTAGCGGTATGTAGCCCGAATACTCGAAATAGAGATCGAGTGACATTTAGCCAAAAATTTCTAAATGAGAATTGAAGATCTCATTGATAGTAGTCCAACGATAAAAGGACAGACGAAAACAGAGTTCAGATGAAGGAGTTATGAATTTCGAACAAAGTTTTCCTGTCCCGGCCTACTAAAAATAATATATAAGTAATATACTTATAATATATTAAAAATCAAGTCAAATTTATCCAATGGAGTCTAAACGAGAGTTGTAGAGCATAATCTCACCTTCGCGTCGATATAAAGAACGTCGGAAACGGAGTTCGTATGCGAAAGTTATGAATTTCTGAAGTTCGGGGCGCGAAACCCCAAAACTGTCAGATACCACGACGTGGCCAGTCTTCTGACACCTCCGGGAGTCCCCCATATGCAACTTGCGATGACGCATGCAGTGATGACCAATCCCACGACGTGGAAAAAGGTGCCACGATGTGGCAAGGGCCAGTTTTGCCCTATAAATAGATTTGAAGGGCCAACCTAGTTTGGTAGCTCTTTCTCTCATCTCTCACCTGTATTGCATCAATTTATGTGCAAAGAAGTACCCCCCCCCCCCCCCCCGAATCCCCAGTATCAATCTCGAGCCCCGAAGCAAGTCTCGAAGCCCCGAAGATCCCGAGAAGTGCAATTCCCGAGCCGAAGCTCTGCTCGCGAGAAGCCTGGTTTTTGTGAAGATCTTCCAGATCTACTGAAGAATACTACTTCTGCAAGTCGTAGTGCTGTCCGATCATCTTCTGATCAAGCGAGTGTGTAGTTACTTTCTTCTAACGCATAACTATGAAGTATTTTATACGATATACATGTTATGTGTATATTTTGTTGTTATATGTGTGAATGTATATTCAATTTCTTCTATCTCATAGATATGATTTATTATCTATGAAATACGTGTTATGTGTATGTGTCTCATCTGTTGATTGGAATATGTATTGAATGAGAATGCTATACAGGTTTTAAACTATGTATAAAAATATATATTTTATCTACTAATATGTTGGGTAGAACATGGGTAGATAGTTGGTGTGTGATAGACAGATGAGAGGCCTCGATGTTGTTGTTGTTGATCTAGTTATTCAGCGGAGTATGGATAACGACCACAGACTCTTTCTAGACAGTCCTGTGGAACGCTAGCAGGTTCATAACTTGTAGCTGTTGTGAACGATGTGTTCACCGGTGTACTCTATCCCCCTCATGGTTGCCTTTAGGATATCTATTGTTGAGGAAACCCCTTAGCAGTAATATCCATCCCAATGAAAATCCTAGATTAGGTCCCTTGAGATAGATGTTGTTTTAGGGACGTAAAGTGAGGATAACGGGAATGGGTAATCGAGTTATTGTTGGTTGGTGAAATTAAATATAATTTATTTATTGTGGGTTGAAAACCCTATATGCTCACCAGGCTCCAAAGCCTAACCCACTCAGTCTTATTTGCATTACAGGTAGTGGCGCGAGGGCATAAGATGGTTGAATCATCAAGTTGTTTTGTTTACAAGTCTGTATATGTATATATTTGTTGAATGACTTGTAATGTTATCGTTTATGCTTTATGGTCTGTATCGGAACATGACATCCTGAGTTTTGATTATATAATGAAAATGCATCTCTTGATGAAATGCTTTGATAAATATTATTTTATCATATTTTGTTTTGGGAACAAATTCTGCAACTCTTTTAAATCAAAAGGATTTACTCTGAAATTATTTTAAAAAGCATAAATGAAATCGGTCTTTTCTGGCCGTGATTTTGGGGATGTTACACTTAATATTTCATTTGGGTGTTATATTAAGGATTGCTTATCTAATCTAATCTTTTTTCCTTTTCTTTTTCAGATGTATGGCTCAAAAAATGCTTCTAGCTCAAACTCCTCAAGCTGCTTTTCTCTTATAAACATTTTTGGGAGGGTCACTTTCGATGGGTCCAATTTCAATGATTGGATCTGCAACATTTGCATGGCCCTTCGATACGAGGAGAAAGAATACATCCTCGATGAAAAGCTCAAAGAGATAGATGAAACCAAAGCTTCTGCTGAAGAAATAGCTTAGTATAGGGCTCACGAAAAGGACGAGACAAAGGTGTCGTATATTATGGTAGCCACTATGACCCCTGAGCTACAGTGGTTTTACGAGTAGTACTGGCCTTATGAGTTGTGCTAAGATTTGATGGAAAAGTACCATCAACGTGTGTGTCATGAAAGGTACGAGATTTTTGCCTTGTTGATAACGACCAAGATGAAAGATGGAGAGTCCATCACGAGCCACTTGCGAAGGATGCAAAGGTATGTGGATCGTCTGCTCAAGTTGAATGTCAAGTTTGACGAAGAGTTGGTGATTGATATTTTTCTATACTCTTTAACTCCCTGTTATGATCAATTCAAGATGACTTATCATATGAACAAGGAGGAAGTCGCCTTGAGCAAACTTCAAGGTCTGTTGAGAACCGTTGAAAGTGGGTTGAAAGGCAAAGCTGTCGCAACCACTCCTACTGCTACTGCTCCAGTCCTAGCTATTGGACAAGGTATGGGGAAGAAGAGGAAAGCTCCCTCTAAGAATCACAGGGGAAAGTCTCATGATGGATCTTCTTCAAATGGATCCAAAGGAAAATGTGGTTCTGCTGCTCCTTCTTCTAATCCAAAAGAAGCAGAGTGCTTCTACTATCACGACAAAGGGCATTGGAAACGAAGATGTCTGAAGTACTTGCAGGAGATCAATAATGGGAAGATAAAGCCCTCCTTCACAGGTATTTATACTATTCATTCTAATAACTCATCACATGTTATTTCTTGGGTCCTTGATACAGGATGTGGTTTTCACATTTGTTCTAACTTGCAGGGGCTAAGAAGAAGTAAGGATGTGGAACATGGGAAGATGAAACTGATAATGGGGAATAGGAAATTGTCGCCTGTCACCAAGATTGGGATTTATTCTTTAGTGCTTAGTAGTGGGTTAGGTTTAGAATTGAATGATTGTTACTACTCATCAGTAATGATGAGAAATATTATTTCTTTTCATGGTTTGTACAAAGAAGGTTTTAGATTTTCATTTAATAATGAAATTGGTTCTATTAATGCTTTCTATAATGGTACTTTATATTTCGAAGCATTGCCTTGTAATGGTGTATATGAAATTGTGATGGCTGTAGACAACTTAGGGAATAATGTGTTACATATCGATTCGTCTAATGGTTTAGACAAGGCATGCTTGTGGCATTGTAATCTTGAACATATCAACAAGAAGCACATAGCCCAACTCCAAAAGGATGAAGTGTTAGAGTCGTTTGACTGAAATTTGGATGACACGTGCGAATCTTGTTTGCTTGGAAAGATAACTAAATCACCTTTCACTGGTACTTGTGAAAGAGTTGAGGGATTGATGGATCTCATACATATAGATGTGTGTGGGCCCTTCAAATCCACCACAAGGGATGCTAACCGCTTCTATTTTACATTCACCGACGATTATAGCAGATATGGGTATATCTACTTAGTCAAGCACAAGTCGGAAACCTTTGAAAAGTTCAAAGAATTTAAACAAGAAGTGGAGAATCAATTGGGCAGGAAGATAAATATGCTCATATCCGATAGGGGTGGTGATTATCTTAGTATCGAGTTCCACGACTATCTTAAGGAATGTGGAATTGTTTCACAATTGACGCCGCCAAGGACACGGCAACTCAATGGTGTGGCTGAGAGGCGCAAACAAACCTTGTTGGACATGGTCCATTCCATGATGATTCGAGCTTCACTACCTATCTCATTTTGGGGTTATGCCTTAGAGACTGTCACACATATCCTTAAGCTAGTTCCAAATAAGAAGGTTGCCAAAACAACTCACGGGATGTGGACAGGGAAGGTTCCCTCGTTGGAACATATCAAGGTTTTGGGTTGCGAGGCTTTCGTAAGACGAGAGACTCACGACAAGCTTGAACCTCATAGTGAACGGTGTATTTTCATCGGCTACCCACAAAAGTCTTTGGGATATCTTTTCTACAGACCGAGTGACAACGTGGTATTTGTAGCGAGGAGATGGGTTTTCCAAGAGAGAGAACTCATATGCCAAGAGGACAGTGGGAGGAAAATTGATCTTGAAGAGCTTCAAGAGTCAAGCGATGTAGGAACCTCTAAAACTAGCGCTCAACTTGAGGAAGAGATTCCTATTGAACCAGTTGACGAGTCCTTACCTCTAAGACGTTCCAGTAGAGTTAGTGTTCCACCGGTGTTGTATGGTTTCCATATAACAACTGAAGGTGATACGTTTATTAGCGATAGAACATTGATAAATTTGGATGAACCTAACAACTACAAGGAAGCCAAGGCGGGTAGAGTCTGCAAAATGGAAGGAGGATATGGACAACGAGATTCAGTCCATGTATGACAATCAAGTTTGAAACTTTGTTGACAATGTACCAGGTCGTAAGACAGTCGGGTGCAAGTGGATCTTCAAGAAGAAGACCAACATGGATGGGAAAGTGCATACGTTCAAGGCACGATTGGTTGCGAAGGGCTTTACTCAAACCCTGGGGTTGACTATGATGAGACCTTCTCACCAGTGGCCAAGATCAAGTCTATTAATTAGGGTTATGTTGGCTTTCGCTGCATTTCATGATTATGAAATTTGGCAGATGGTTATCAAAACCGCTTCCTTAACGGGAAGTTGGTTGAAGATGGTTACATGTGTCATCCAGAAGGTTTTGTGGATGCCAAATACCCCAATAGAGTGTGCAAGCTTGAGAAATCCATTTATGGATTGAAACAAGCATCTCGCGGATGAAATCTTTGTTTCGATGAGAAAGTCACAGAGTTTGGTTTTTTGAGAAGCAAGGACGAGTCATGTGTGTATGTCAAGGCTAGTGGGAGTATAGTTAGCTTTCTAGTTTTGTATGTTGATGACATACTAATCATAGGAAATGACATCCGGACCTTGTAGGAGGTTAAGTCCTGGCTTGGGAAGTGTTTCTCTATAAAGGATATAGGATAATCTACTTATATTATGAGGATAAGGATTTTGAGAAACAGAAGTGGGAGACTAATAGGACTTAGTCAAAGTACTTACTTGGACAAGATGCTGAAACGCTTTAGCATGGAGAATTCTAAGAAAGGGGAATTGCCGATCCAAAGCAATACCAAGCTGAGTAAGACTTAGAGTCCGAGTATAGATGTCGAGATAACGGAAATGAGTCGAGTTCTATATGCATCCGCGGTTGGCTCGATCGTGTACTCTATGACATGTACTCGTCCTGATGTGGGTTTTGTGTTGAGCATGGTTAGCCAATATCAAGGGAAACCGGGTAGAGCTCATTGGACTGCAGTAAAGAACATTCTTAAGTACCTACGAAGGACTATGGACTGGGTCCTTACCCTTGGTAGGAGGGATGACTTGAGAGTGACAGGGTATAGTGACGACAACTTTCAAACCGACAGAGATAACTTCCGCTCTTAGTCGGGCTGGGTGTTTACCCTAAATGGAGGAGCAGTTATATGAAAAAGTTCCAAACAGGTGACTGTGGCTGATTCAACGTGTGAATCAGAGTACATAGCAGTGAGCAAAGCGTCGAAGGAGGCAATATGGTTGAAGAACTTTATTGTAGACCTTGGAGTTGTACCATCCATAAAGGAGCCTATGGAGATTTTCCGTGATAACGAAGGAGCGATTGCCTTAACCAAGGAACCAAGGGATCATGGTAGATCCAGACATATCGACACAAAATACCACTTCATCAGACATCCGGTAGAAGAGGGACTCCTCGTAGTCAAGAGGGTATCGTCAGAGAAGAACCTAACATATCCCCTCACAAGGGTCTGAGTAGGGTTAAGCACTTACAACATGCGAGGAGCATTGGTCTAAAGGACGATATTAGTTTTAGTGATTAGATAGATGTTTAGAAACTTCTAATAGATAAATGTAATTGACATTTGATGATTAAATTAAGGGGTTTTATTTATAATTAAAGCTTACTATCTTGTGTCGATTGTTTACTATTGTTTCACTTTTGCATGTTTTACTTCCAGAATAATTAGATTGTTCAAATTATCCACAATCGATCACACTTTGGGAGTAAGTTATGAGGTTAGACTGTCATGAATTGGTTTGTGTATTGTCTAAGTGTTTAGACATAGCAAAGGTTTGCTGCAACATTCATGAGTGCTCTTGAAATAAGATTTGAGTATTGGATTAAACCGACGCTCATGTGAATCATTTCATGGAATTTATCATATGTGATTATGAGACGATAATATCGTATAATCTTTAAACCGAGATATATGAGTTGTTGTTTACAAGTTGGTTGTGCATTGATAACGCGTAAATGCATCAGTGGCTTGATGTTATAAAACGTGTAGTTGTTCATGATTTAATGAGTAAATAGTACAAGCATATAATTCAAAGTTTATATGTTCCTTTTATCCTAAGAGGGTAAAAGCGATATCATGGGCCCCTCGATCATTTTGTGTTGACTTATGTGTCGCGCCCGGTCAAGACTAAATTGATGTGTTCAATTATGTTCCATGTCAAACAAATCAGAAGTCGGGAAACAAATTGTTAGACATTGAGAATGATTATGTTCCATGTCTTTGTTTACACGATATCTTGCAAAACGGAGGATTATATGATCCCTTATCTAAAGGACACGTCATTGACTAGGTCAGAGTTCGACAACGACTTTTGAAAGCCATGATTTCTAATCGGATTTTGAAGTCGTAATTGCAAGTATAGTTATTAGACTTATCCAAGTGGGAGACCATTGGATTAGGTGTCTAAACCCATAACTATAATTGGTATGTACTAGACCCGATAGTAGCATGGTCCTTTTGGGTTGCCTTCACCATAACAACTTGACATGATGAATTATGAGAAAGAGGTTGATAGATGATTTATTAATATATCATAAGAATAATATATTAATTGAGAAATCAGATTATTTAACTAGTATTGATTAGAAATTACTTTGGAATTAATTTGGTGATCAAAAGAGACTGATTAAATGTATGGGGACTGATATTGCAATTTACTGTTAGTTGCAAGTTGGGCTGTGGAGTCTTAATAGAAGGGGTGGATGAATTTTATGGGAAGCCAATAGAAGAATTCGTCCAAAGGGCCTTCTAGAAGGGTTCCATAGATTGCTTAAGGCCTAAGCACAATTAGGGTTTCAGTCTAAAACCCTAGTATCACAACCATATAAATAAAGACTCCTTGGCATGAGGTTTTCGGCCACTTGATTCCTAGAAGAAACCCTAGCCGAAAATCCTAGCCTCTATCCTCTCTCTCTTGTTCATCTATTGCTAGTTGGTGTTTGTGACTCCATTAGATGTGCAACAATTGAGGCACTAAGCTCTTGAAGGTCAAGATCAACCAATCAAGAAAGAAAAGGTATTCTTGTAACTATGTTTAAGTTATCAATTTCGAAAATTATATGCTAGATTAGGGTTTATGCTTTGGATAATAATTTGCATGTATAACTTGAGAAAAACTAAATCCAAAGCATTAGGGTTGCATGTGCACCATAGGAATGTTGTAGTGCTCAAAACCCATCAGTTGTATTAGAGCTTAAGGTTTTTTTCTATTGTACGATGTAATTGTATTGTTTCAAAGCTGAAAAAATTTCGATTTTGGTCTCTGGCTAGTGGACTTGACGAGTCCTATGAAGGAACTCGACGAGTTAGACCAACTCAACGAGTCCATTCCCTGACTCGACGAGTTGGTTCGTCAGATGATAGATTTTTCAGATTTTCGGCCTAAGTTAGATTTGGATAATTACCATAAACTGTTTTAACTGTTAAAATTCTAATTTTCTGTTATGGTAATGATTATCCTCATCTAATTGAAGGATAATTGTCAAATTTTAAGATAATTACAAGATTATATGAGAAATTAATTAGAAAAGGGATTCTTCTAGCTATGTTTAAGTTATTAATTTAGAAAATTATATGCTAGATTAGGATTTATGCTTTGGATAATAATTTGCATGTATAACTTGAGAAAAACCTAGATCCAAAGAATTAGGGTTGCATGTGCACTATAAGAATGTTGTAGTGCTCAAAACCCATCACATCTTGGTCCCAAGTATGAGATTTAGTGGTCTTGATTTCATTCCATGAGCTTTTAGTTGCCCCTCTTAGTGTTTTCTGAGGTTTAAGGTCCATAAAGTTGGCACCTTTAGAGTTTGAATCCATCTATGCATGAGTTAGAACCATTTCCATGGTAGTAGAGTGTTATATTTTGAGCTTAGGTTCATTTGGTGCATGCAAAGTCATCAAGTCAGTGACTTTATGGGTCTAGACGCTATTTGGGACTCAAATCTATGGTTTGGACTTTTGGGCTAAGTATTAAGTGCTTAATGGCAAACATGCGATTAAAAGGGGAGTATGCTGGGTGTACAAGCCAATATGCGCATCATACAAGCCATTAAGCAAGTACGCGTGGCGTACTACTGAGTACGCCCTGCGTACTCAGTTAGATTGGACTTCACAAATGTGGGCCTCGGGTTGGGCCATTTCTTGTACTAAGTTGTGGGCCTTCGTGAACATCTGGAAAATAGGTTTTTAGACCAAGGAAATTATTAGGCTTTAGGATAAGGTCCGTTGGAGAGGTTTAGGCCCAATTTGGAAAATTGGGCTATTAGTGGACCATATTTGGGCTTTGAATGGTTATGTGCTAATGGGCCATCGGAATGCCAAGTGTTTTTAACTAGAAAGATGGTTAGACCTTAAGGTAAGACCATGTAGAGGTTTGGGCCCAATTTGGAAAATTGGGCCATGGATTAGTTGATTGGCCTTTTAGATTGCAGTTTGGGCCATTGTTTTGGTCAAGGCTAGGTTAGGGGTAAAATGGTCTTTTTACCCAAGGTTTGAAGTTATGATTATGGTTTAGGACCCAATTGTTAATTGGGTATTATTTTGTTATTGGTAGTTGAGGATTTGTCAGCCAGCAACAAAGGGTTTTCTGTATGTTTCAGCAGTGCGAGGTGAGTCTTCTCCTCACCATATCCACGGGTCAAAGTCGCTAATGTCGGCTCATTATGTGTTATGTGGTATGCTAGTTGTCTTTGTGATACTTGCATGAAAGACCCCGGGGGTGCTCGAGGCAATTGGATATCAGACCATAGGGAGGAGCCCATGGCATTCCAGGCTAAGACCATTTAGGGGTTCGCATAACAGTTCGTTAAAACCATGTGGGGGTTCCCATGGCACCGGAATAAGACCGTGGAGGGTTTCCATGACATCCTTATATATATATATATATATATATATATATATATATATATATATATATATATATATATATATATATATATATATATATATATGCATGATTTATGTGGACTTATGTAGTTTCATGTGTGGTATATTTTGGGGAAATCACTAAGCTTTGTGCTTACGGTTTTTAGTTTTGTTTCAGGTACTTAAGTTTTCAAAGGGCTTGGGATGATTACAGAGCACCCACCCCATGTTTTCGTTTCCTGTAAAGTACTCTGATTTATCAATGATATGTTAGAAATTAATTTACTCTGTTTTTTATGAGAATGACGTATTCTAACGATTTATTAATCTAAAAACAAAAAAATTTATGTCTTGATTTTTAGGGCGTTACACAACTCTTCTTCAAATGGAGAAATGCAAACGTAGTAGCAGTGCAGTTTAACAATATGTTTCGTAGGGTGAGGCGTGAAACAGTGGATGGTGAAATTAAAAATATTTTGTTTGTCAATACTCTTTAGGCTTTCCGTGAAGAAATTAACAAACTTAACTGGTTTCTTGAGTTTTGACAAGTTTTGAGACAGTGCGACAAGTGACACCAACATTGTGAATAATTATCTTGTGTGTTTTTTAATTTTAAGTTCGTTGTCTTTTAATTTCTATTGTCTTATGTGTTTTAATTTTAGGTTGTCTTGTGTGTTATTTTAATTTCAAGTGTATTCTGTTTTTTTTTAAATGCATTGTAATTTCCTTTTGAAGTTTAAGTTTCTATAAAAATAATTTGTTTAAATTGATAACTTTTTATATAAATAAATTTTTAAAAATTAACATTACAAGCATAACAACCAAAAGTCCTATAAATGACAAAATGTAGTAAATAATTTTATGATAAGCCAGCTCCTCGACCTTTTCCTCTGATGTAATGACAAAAATAAATAAATAAATTAATATATCATTAAGTATTATTTTCCTGCTTTATAAAACTTCATTCGTTTTCGATTTTCCCAACCTTATCCATACCCACGAATCACTTCCCGATAACGTCATTATTTTCGAATATATATATATATATATATATATATATATATATATATATATATATATATATATATATATATATATATATATATATATATATATATATATAAATTTAATAGAGAACCATAATTATTTGTTCTTCAAAGAACCAAACCTTTTTTGCAATTTCTAGAGTTTATTTTTCACCGAAAAAAAAAATCTATAAATATCTAAATTCATATATTAATATTGTGAATGTGAAAAATATTTTTCGGATTCACCCTGTGAATCCGAATTCACGTTGTGAATTTTCACAAATTCACATTGTGAATTTGACGTAAAAAAAAATAGAATTTGATATCATTGGAAAAAGGATAAAAAGTTATGAATTTCTGTATTTTTAGTTTTTTTGATAAAAATAAGTTCTAAAAATTGGAAAAAAAAAATTGGTTCCTTGGTTACCTGGTTAATAATGGTTCTCTGTTGAACATCACCTTATTTTATATATATATATATATATATATATATATATATATATATATATATATATATATATATATATATATATATATATATATATATATATATATATATATATATATATATATATATATATATATATATATATATATATATATATATATATATATATATATATATACTTTTTTTTATTGATGCCAGAAAATGGGCTTATCACTTTATCAACTGGTACACAGTTTTTTAGTTTCTGTGGATTTCTTTTTCAGTTGGCGCTATTGGCCCCACGACTACGCTGAGATAACTTTTTGATCAAATTGGAAACCTACATTGGACAACTTGTTTATGTGTTAAAGTCTTTAAGATATTTTTTCATTATTCTATTGCCAATAATAAGAAGATGGCCAAAGATATTTTCTTATTATTTTGCTATTTATATCTAGAGAGTGATCGATTGCTTCCAATAAGGGAGAGACATGCTACGTTTTTTGAAATTAAAATAATAAGTAACAATTACTTTTCCAAAGCTATTATTTATATGAGGGGTATGGTATATTTGAGCAATAATACGTAAAACTTTTTTTTTTTTTTAATAATTATTAAATTGTATTTATATATTTTAGCACTTTTAAGGAATAGCTGATACCGGGCAAACAAACTAAGGCCCTATTAAAGGCAAACAAAATGATAATATCATAACACAGCTAAAAATTGATGATAAAGAAATACTATTTTTTTATATATATTGCTTAAAGTTTAAACAACAGATGTTTTAAATTCATTTCTAAATTTAGAAACAATTTTATCGGAATGGCACACTATTATACAATTAATCGGTGCGAATCTTAGTCAAAAATCTAACGATCATCTAAGGAATTTTGAAATCATGACACTAATATCTCCATTTAGAACACTTTTGCAAACGGTGTAGTTGGGGGGAGAAACTAATCATTTTTTAATCTTGTTAATGATGAATCATATTATATTTCTATACAATTTTAAGTATTGTACCATGAAGACCGTTACAAGAGTCTTAGAACTTGTAAAAATAGATAAGTTTCGAGAAATATGCTCTAAAATATGAAGTGAGGATATTTTGTCTCTTGCATATATACAAAACATGGGTTGTCAGGTTTACCTTCATCATGAAGCTCTTGACAAGTTGGAACACATATCAAAGAGGCGTTACTTCATTGGATATCCTGTTAGGTCTTTTGGGTATTTGTTTTACAAAACTTATGAGAAAAAAAGCCTTTGTTGCTCGAAGGGTAGTCTTTTGAGAAAGGGAGTTGATTTCCAAAGAGGCTAGTAGGAGGCAAATTGATCTTAAAGAAATTCAATAGTCAACCAACAAAGAACCTCAACGAGAGGTTTAAATACCTATTAAGGAATTGACAAGACTCCATCTCTTCTCCAAAGATCCAATAAAGGACGTCATGCACCTAGTTATATCGATTTTATATTACTAAGGGAAATGAGTCGCTAATCATAGTCTACCGGCTATCGGAAGCTATAACATGCCCAAAAAGTTGCAAAATGGAAGAAAGTAATAGAGGGCAAGGTTCAGTCCGTGAATGATAACCAAGATTAGAATCTGGTTGATCGCACACTTAGCATTAAATAGTTAGGTGTAAGTGGGTCTTTAAAAGAAGACAAATATGGATAGAAATGCATACACATTCAAACCGAGATAGGTTTTGAAGGATGTGTAAGCTTAAGAAGTTCATTTATGGACTACAACAATCATCTCGTAGTTAGAATCTTTGCTTCGATTAGAAAGTCAAACAATTTAGATTTTTGAGAAATGAAGATAAGCTAGGTATATAAGTCAAAGATAATGGGAGAGTTTTTGTGTCTCTTGTATTGTATTTTGGTGATATACAACTCATACGAACCATGTTTAAACTTTGTAAAGTAGAAAACTTGGCTTAGGATTTGTTTCGTTGTGAAACACTTGGGAGAAGAAACATACATACTTAATGAAAGATCTATGGAGACAAATCTAAGCGACTCACTGGATTGAGCCATAATACATACAATCTTGAGGAAATTTAAGATGTGGAACCCTAAAGAGCTCATGCATATAAAACATGGTATGGCATTGAGCAATGCTCAATGTCTTAGTCCTAGTGATGATCTAAAGAAAATGATTCGATTACAATAAGCTTATGTTATAGGATCGATCATATTTTCCATGATATGTATTAGGTTTGATATCTCATACGCCTTGAGCATGAAGAGATAATATCAAATCAACTATGGGGGAAATCATTGAATCGAAATTAAGAACATTCATAAATATCCTAAGGTGAAAAAAGCGATGTTCTTGTAAATAAAAAAGAGATCAATGTAAGGGTTACAGTGATGCTAGTTTTAGACTAGTAAAGATAATTTCGTTTGCATTCAGAATTTGTGCTCTTACTGAATGGTGAAGCAATGACTTGGAAGAGTACCAAGTAATACACCATAGTGGAGTAAAAAACAGTGGTAGAGTATATTGTAGCCAACAAGACTGCAAAGAAGGCTAAGTAGCTAAAAGGTTCATCAATGGTCTTAGTGTTTTCAATCAATGATGATCTTGTTGAAGTATTTTGTGTCTGCAAGGGTCTAATCGCCTCGACTAAGGATCCCAAAATTACACAAGCACACAAGGCATGTACTCAGTAAATACCATCAAATTTGATAGTTACTCAAATGTGAAGACATCAAAGTCAGTAAATTCATATCGTAAAGGATATTGCCAATCCATTTACTAAGCCATTTTTACTCACCAAGTATGATTATCATACAAGGTAAAAAAGGCATAAGATTTCTAAATGAATTGGATTGAGCACATATAGTTTAGTTTTTTCAAACTTGGGAACTTAAGAAGTATAAATATTTATCTTATTTGGCGATTATTAAGTGTAGATCTTAATATATGCGGAGAGTAGTCATTTCTTTAGTTTATTATTGTGTTCCTTTTTGCATGTTTTGGCTAACTTCCAGAGTATTAATTTACTCAAACCTCCATAATGGAGTACTGGTAGATTGTTCATGGTGATGAACATAACATAGATATTGTGACTAATACTTATTAGTACTTAATAGACACTTTAAGTATTAGACTAACCCGCACTTAGATATTACTTCATGGATGTTATAATGATCCAAATTATCATCCATCATTGAGATTAATCTTCCGTTAAGTTTCATTCTTAAACTAACCATTTCCTTGGTTTAAAGTTAAGTTACGGGGATCAAAGTGTAAACATGATTCTTGATCATGTATATGGGTTAAGAAGTCATTTTGTGATATTTAGAGGGCCAAATATGTAACATCTAAATATTTACCCCAACATTTTTCATTTTTAATATAGAAAAAACCTCGAGGATTATAAAAACTAAGTTAATAAGATCTCAGGTGTATCAAATATAATCATCCAAAATCAGAAGCATCTGTAACATCTATGGAAATCATAAAAATCAAAATGCAGAAATCATAAAAATTTACAAGCCGAAGTGTACAGTCAAACCTTCACCTCCCGCGATTATCAGAAGTACTTGAAACATATTTAATCCACAACTTAAAGAACGAAGCTTATCGAGTTTCCCAAAATATCGTACATATAACAACATAATAAACACTTATGGATTATCAGCAACCCTGCATATTTTCAAAAATCCCAATGGGCTAACAACACGCCCTGTAGATTAACAGTACGCTTTAGGGGTTATTAGCAACCTTGGGGACTATCGACAGTCTTGTGGACTCACAGCTGTCTAAGAGTTACCAGCAATTCAAATTCACATATAACACCAATCAACAATTAGGACCCAGCTGGTCAATACACATACACTACCATGCATATAGATATAGTGAGAAGACTCACCTCACGGATAGAAGCTAAAACACAACAATTCACACATAGGATAGACAAGTGCAATGAGACACCTAACGACAATAAAGGAGAATTTGAACAAAAATCAACCATGGTCAAAAGTCAACAGTCAAAGTTATCCTTAACTGATTGTCACGTCGTGGCCACCCATTGGTCACGTTGTGATAGAGTTAGGACAAAGCAGTAGTGAAAGCGCTCGTCGTTATGTCGTGACACATAACTCGCCGCATTGTGAGAATCGATATGGATAGCTTAAAGCATTAATGAAACGTCCCAAAAATACAACATAAATATTTTGTTTTTAAATCATTATTAAAACCATAATATCATCGTCATAGTATAAAGTCATAAACCATGTGTCTCAAAATATCATAATATCTGTCAACATATCAAATATCAGAGTAAATCTCCCAAGCTAAAGATTGTGGTGTGTGCCATGCGATCATCCGGAGCCCTTCCCTTTGATAGTGGAAGTACCTGAAACCAAAACTGAAAATCGTAAGCGCGAAACTTAGTGTGACAACCTGAGATTTCCATTCTATACAAACCATATCAAGTCAGTAGAAGATTAGAATAGTTATAGTGAATTTCCAGACTTTTGGGTATAAGTTTCAGTATTTCAGGTTTACACTTAAGGAGATATCAGGAAAGTGGATGCACTAGGGTTTTGTGCAACTTTGTTATTCCAAAACTCTATAATATTAGAGTTCATTGTGTGAATAAAATATTTTCTGCCAAAAATCCCAGGACTATATAAAGGATTCTGAGCCATATTTATTCATTAGTTACATTTCCAACTTGAGAAAAGTCGAATTCTCTCTCAAGGATCTTTAGACTTTCGTCCCAGAACGTGAGTACTTCTATCTAGTTGTATTATATAGCTTAGATTGTGCTTAATAACATCAAAATCATATCAAAACAACAAGATTTGAGAGTTTACCGCCCAAGAACATCTTGGACCGTAAACCCTCCTTTAAGGCACAAATGGTGCCTAGTCCTTTCCTTATGCAATGAGAGTATATTAGGCTTGTATCTTAGTGTGTATAGGACTTGGAAAACATAAGAAATCAAGAGAATCAAGGAGTTTATGGCCAAGACATGTTCTTGGGCCGTAAACCCCTTTTAAGGGTGCAAATGTAACCCTAACCCTCTAGTAAGCCTTGATTTTTAGCATAGAACATTACACCATGGACCTAAGGACCAAGATTCATGAAATGGTACTCCTTACCATGAGTTTACGGTCGTAAACTCATGGGGGAGTGGTCCAAATGCTGTGAACATTAAATAAGGCCATTTTAGGGCCTTAAACCTACCCAAACACTTGTTTAAGCTTTGAAGCACTTAACCACTTAAGTTGTAATAGCTTTGAGCATCATTTAGAGACCCAATTGAGAGTTTACCACCAGGAGTTTACTCCCCTGGGCCGTAAACTCCAACACACATGGTCTTTGGACCATAAACTCCCGTACGAGGCTTTACACTCCTTTGTTGCGACCCGATAGCCTCCTAGCACTTGACCAAAGTGTTTTCCTCGCAATAGGATGTTTATACATGTTTAATTAGTGGTAAAATCACTAATTGGTTATATACATATGTCTTCATATGTATTTAGGTTTATTGTGTGTGTCTAAGTCTTCACTTGACACCAAGCACTGGTCCGACACTTCCTTCCGATCCGCTCACTGCAGGTGAGTTCATACCCCTTGAATTAACCTTTTAAATGTTTATAAATGCTTGGGGGGAATACATGTTGAATCATGATTAGTTATTATATCAATCACATGTGATTAATAATTAAACATGCAAATGACTTTACTTTACGTTAACTGTTTTGCCAATCAGTTTTCATCAAATGTTTATCTTGAATGTTTTTAAGTGTTTAAAACACTTTATTAAACTGTATATTAAACACAGTATGTTTCATTTAAAACCCTGTTACATTTGTGGGTCAAACAAAGGTTCCTTTATACTTAAATTGTTGTTATCAAACAAATACTTTCAAACCGTTTTATAAATTGACATCAAGTCGATCTCTTCTTAGGTATTAATTATTTTTAAAGGTTTTACAATGTGACATCCCCAAAATCTCGGCCAGAAAAGACCGATTTTCATTTATGCTTTTAAATATTTTCAGAGTAAATCCTTTTTATTTGAAAGAATTGCGAAATTTGTTCCCAAAAACAAAACATGATAAAACATTGTTTACCGAAGCATTTCATAAAAGAAATGTATTTTCATTATAATCAAAACTCGGGGTGTCATGTTCCGATACAGACCAATAAGCATAAACGAATACATTACAAGTCATATAACAAATATAAACATATGCAGACTTGTAAACAAAACAACTTGATGGTTCATCCATCTCATGCCCTTCCGCCACTGCCTGTAATACAATTTAAAACTGAGTGGGTCAGGCTTGGGAGCCTGGTGAACATATAGGGTTTTCAACCCACAATAAATATCATATTTAATTTTCACCAACCAACAATAACCCAATTACCCATTCCCGTTATTCTCACTTTAATGTCCCTAAAACAACTAACATAAGGGACCTAGTCTAAGAATATTTCATCGGGGCGACAACACATGCTTCGGGGGTACCTCAGCAATATAAGTCAAATAAGGCAACCATGAGGGGGATGGAGTACAGCGAATGAACACCCAAGTTCATTTAACACCTACAGGTGGCGAACCTGCTAATGTTTCCACAAGACTGTCTAGAATAGCCAGTGGTCGTCATCTAAACTCCGCTAGATGACTCAATCAAACAACAACGAGGCCTCTCATCTGTTTATTACACACCAACTGTCTACCCATGTTCTACCCAACATATTAGTAGATAAAAATATACATTTGTATACATAGTTTAAAGAAAACCTGTATAGCATGCTTTAATCAACACATATATCACATAACAGATGAGGCACACACACACATAACACATATCTCATAAAGAAATAAGCAGATCTATAAGATAGAAGAGAGTGAATACACATTCACACATAACACAACCAAATATATACACATAGCACGTATTTTTATATAAAATAATTCGTATTATTGTATTAGAAGAAATAACTACACACTCACCTGATCAGAAGATGATCGGACAGCACTACGGCTTATAAAAGTAGTATTCCTCAGCAGATCTGGAAGATCTCCTCGAAAATCGAACTTCTCGCGGGCAGAGCTTCGACTCGGGAACCGCACTTTTCGGGATCTTCGGGATCTCGGGACTTGCCTCGGGGCTAGAGTATGATACCGGGGCTTCGGGGTATTTCTGGCACGCAAAACGATGCAAAACGGGAGAGAGAAGAGAAGAAATTGGCAATTGGGTCGGCTGCCTTCGGTTCCTATTTATAGGAGGCTGGAGCCTCGGAGTACGCGGGGCGTACTGCGTTACGCGGGGCGTACTGCCCAAAACGTCATTGCTTACGTATCCGAAGTGCTCGAGTGCTAGTGTCGACATCCCTCGGAGTACGCGGGGCGTACCTCGGATCAGATCGGTGACTCCTTCGGATAATGCTTCCGAATTTTGATTTAAATTTAAATACAAAATGATTAATAAACTTCGGAAATTCATAACTTCTTCATACGAACTCCATTTTCGACGTTCTTTATATCCACGCGAAGGTGAGACCATGCTCTACGTCTTTCGTTTAGACTCCGTCGGCTAATTTTGATTTTATTTTTATTATTTATTTTTAATAGGCCGCGACAGAAAAACTTCGTTATAAATTCATAACTTCTTCGTTTGACGTCCGTTCTCGCCTAACTTTTTATCGTTTCAATACCAACAATGAGATCTTCGATTCTCATTTAGATTGCTTCGGCTAACAACCGCTCGATCTCAAATCGAGTAAAACAGGCTGTATATCGCTAAGCCGGAACTTCGATAAATCATAACTTCCTCATACGAAGTCAGATTTGGGTGTTCTATATATATTCGGAAACCTCGTTTCAATTACTACAACATTAACCAAAGATATTAAGTTTATTTTACACTTAAATTTTGACGCTTATTTTTATTCTTAATTAATCAAACCACATAATTAAGCAATTAAGCACAAAACACATAATACTCAAATAATACATTATTATTATCTCACAACGGGTTACAAAGGTTAACCTAGACTATTATATTGCTAAAAGTGGCAAGCCCGGAAACACAGGCGTTACAATTCTCTCCACCTTAGAATGATTCCGTCCCCGGAATCACACATCAACAAACAAATGCGGATAGCGACTCAACATGTCACTCTCCGTCTCCCAGGTGAGATTCGGCCCATTCGTGTGTTTCCATCGGACAAGCACTAACCCAACCATTTTGCGTCGCAACTTCTTAGTCTTTCGGTCAACAATTGCCTCTGGTTCTTCAATCAACCTTTTGTTCTCATCAATTCTCAATTCAGAAATTGGAATTATATCGGGAACTTCTCCCGTGAACTTCCTCAAATAACACACATGAAAGGTGTTGTGAATTCCATTCAGTTCTTCGGGTAATTCGAGCTTGTAAGCTTGATTCCCAACCCTCTGAAGAACTTTAAAAGGTCCAATAAACCTTGGACTCAACTTTCCCCTTTTACCAAATCTTATAAGTCCCTTCCACGGCGAGACTTTAAGCAAAACCGAATCTCCAATCTCAAAAGTCATCGGTCTTCGCTTCTTGTCAGCATAGCTCTTTTGACGATCCTGAGCTGCTAACATTCTTTCCCTAATTATTTTCAACTTTTCAGCAGTTTGATGAAGCATCTCCGGTCCCATAAACTGCTTTTCCCCAGCCTCAAGCCAACAAGACGGCGTACGACACTTCTGTCCATACAAAGCTTGATAAGGTGCCATCTTAATGCTCGAGTGAAAACTATTATTATAGGAAAATTCTACCAACGGTAAATGTTCATCCCAATTACCTAGGAATTCCAAGGTACATGCTCTCAGCATATCTTCAAGTGTTTGTATTGTTCTTTCACTCTGACCATCAGTCTGCGGATGGTAAGCTGTGCTTAAACATAACTTGGTACCCATTTCCTCTTGTAGACTTTTCCAAAACCTTGAGGTGAAACGGCTATCACGATCCGATACAATCGTTAACGGAACACCGTGAAGCCTCACAATTTCCTTCACGTAAGAATTCGCAAGCTTTTCCATAGACCATTTCTCCCTGGCCGCTATGAAATGCGCACTCTTAGTGAATCGATCAACGACCACCCAAATCATGTCGTGACCATTCTTTGTTCTGGGCAGTTTAGTGACAAAATCCATAGCAATGTCTTCCCACTTACCCATAGGCACAGGCAAAGGTTCTAAACTCCCGTACGGTTTCTGATGTTGTGTCTTGACTCTCGCACAAGTCACACACTCGGCCACATACTTTGCAACATCAAGCTTCATCGTCGGCCACCAGTAGTAGGGTTTCAGGTCCCTATACATTTTAGTGCTACCAGGATGAATTGAGTACATGGTTTTGTGAGCTTCTTCCATCAAAAGATCCCTAATTCCTCCTGACTTAGGTACCCAAATACGATCTTGGAATACCTTCAGTCCATGACCGTTAGTACCAAACACCAACGTTTTACCCAAACGTTCCTCCTTTCAGTCATTTTTCTCAGAAGCTTCCTCTTGAGCTTTCTTTATACTTTCCACAATAGTCGAGACAACTTCAATTCTCAACGCTCTTGGCCTCTTCCTTTCAAGATTGACCTTCCGACTGAGAGCATCAGCAACAACATTAGCTTTACCGGGGTGGTAAAGTATCTCGCAGTCGTAGTCTTTAAGTAATTCTAGCCAGCGTCGTTGCCTCATATTCAATTCTTTCTGATTAAAGAGGTATTGGAGACTCTTATGATCAGTGAAAAGTTTGCACTTCGTGCCATAGAGGTAATGCCTCCATATTTTCAGAGCGAAAACTACCGCTGCCAACTCCAAATCATGAGTAGGGTAATTCTTTTCATGCTCTTTCAACTGTCGAGATGCATATGCTATCACCTTTTCTCTTTGGGTCAAAACACAACCCAATCCAACACCAGACGCGTCGCTATAAACAGCGAAGTCTTCAACTCCATCGGGTAGAGAAAGTATCGGTGCCTCGCATAGCTTTTTCTTTAACTTCTTGAATGCTTCTTGATGCTTCTCACTCCAAGCATAAGTTGCTCCTTTGTGGGTCAAAGCTGTCAATGGAGTAGCAATCGAAGAAAAACCTTGGATAAACCTTCGGTAATATCCGGCTAATCCTAAAAAGCTTCGAATCTCCGTGGGACTTTTCGGTTGTTCCCACTTCGTCACAGCTTCGATCTTCGCTGGATCAACCATTATCCCTTCTTGGTTGACCACGTGACCCAAGAATTGGACCTCACGAATCCAAAAATCACATTTGGAGAACTTCGCATAAAGCTTCTCCTTCTTCAAAACTTCTAACACTTCTCGCAAGTGCCTGCCATGCTCCTCCTGGCTTTTCGAGTAGATCAGAATGTCGTCTATGAACACTATCACGGATTTATCAAGGAAAGGATTACAAACCCTATTCATCAAATCCATGAACGCTGCTGGAGCATTGGTTAGTCCAAACGACATAACCAAGAACTCGTAGTGTCCATATCTAGTTCTGAATGCAGTCTTCTCGATATCTTGCTCTCTTACTTTCAGCTGATGATATCCTGACCTAAGATCGATCTTCGAGAAATAGCTCGAACCTTGCAATTGATCAAACAGGTCATCAATCCTCGGCAACGGATATCTATTCTTTATTGTTGCCTTGTTCAGCTCTCTGTAATCGATGCACATTCTCATACTTCCATCTTTCTTCTTTACAAATAACACCGGAGCTCCCCAGGGCGATGAACTAGGTCTAATGAAACCTTTGTCCAATAACTCCTGAAGTTGTATCATCAGCTCCTTCATCTCCGTCGGTGCTAATCGATAAGGTGCTTTTGCAATTGGAGTGGTTCCTAGTAACAAGTCTATTCTGAACTCCACTTGTCTATCAGGTGGTAATCCAGGAAGATCCTCGGGGAACACTTCCGGAAAATCACACACCACTGGAATGCTCTGCATCACCTTCTTTTCCTTCTTAGCATCAATCACAAATGCTAAATATGATGTACATCCCTTGGTCAAACACTTTCTGGCTTTCATTAGAGAAATGATTCCAGAATTCACTCTGCGTTTGTCCCCATACACCATAAACGAATCTTTTCCAGGCGGGTTTACTTTAACTATCTTCTTCTTGCACAAAATTTCGGCATCATTGGCGCTAAGCCAATCCATTCCCAACACGATGTCGAAACCATTTAGTTCGATAGGCAATAATTCCTCGTGAAACTTATTCCCATTCAGATCAATTAAGATGCTTTTCATACGATGACTAACAGGTACCAACTTGCCACTAGCTACTTCGACTAATAAAGCATCATCTAGTCTATCAACAGGCAAAGCTAGCTTTCTACCAAACTCATGCGAAATAAAGGAGTAGTTGGCTCCAGAATCAAACAATATTTGAGCAGGTAAATCATTTACGAGAAAGGTACCTGAAGCGACATCAGCTTCATCTTTAGCAGCCTCAAGTGTCATCTGGAAGGCTCTTGCCTTCGGCTTAGGTGGAATGTTGGGCCTAGCTGCCTCCTTCTTCTTCGGACAGTCTTTCAAAATATGCCCCTCTTCATTACACCCAAAACACATCCTTTTGTTGTTCGGACATTCATTGGCAAAATGTCCGACCTTCCCACACTTGTAGCAGGTCACATCCTCGCTACATTTCCCAAAGTTCTTTTTCTTACACTTATCACACCACTTCGCTTCGCCTCCTTTTCCTCCAAACTTTTTCGAATCAGATTTCGAGAATTTGCTCTTCTTACTGGAACCAGATGTTCCTTCAAACTTCCTTTTCTCACCAACCTCAACCTTGACGGTGGTTCTCCCTTTGATCATGTTCTCCACAGACTTGGCAGCCCAGATAGCTGCCTCTAGAGTAAGTGCCTGACGTACTGGCACCTCATACTCCCATGGAAGTCCCTTCGCATACCGGTCCACCTTTGTCAACTCGTCTGGAACGATACGCAAGGCAAACTCCATCTTATCGGTGAAGTTATTGGTGTATTCATCAACTGACATGCTACCTTTCGTCAATGTCAAAAACTTATTCTCCAACTCCAACAGATTTTGAGCCGAGCAGAACTTACGCTTAAACTGCACCAAGAACTCTGCCCATGACAATTGCAGTGGCTCATTAGGGCTTAAGGTCTTCCCTAGAGTGTTCCACCAACGAACAGCTCCACCTCGGAATTGACGCACGGCATAGATAGTTTGCAACTTACCTCTGCAGCCACACGTCATGAAGGCTAGCTCCATTTCGGAGATCCAATCCATAACCCCAATCGGATCCTCCTTTCCATTGAAGGTCGATGGTTTACAAGTCAAAAAGTCCTTGTACTTGCATCCCATTCCATCATTCCTTCCTTCATGGTTATCTTGCCTAACTATCGGTGGGTTGGCTGGACCAATAGACCCACTGAAGTTTCCACCTTCCGAGTGCCCTTCATTCAGTTCAGGCTCTTCCACACGAATCGACAGTTCTTCACGATTTTGTTGAAGCAACCGTCTAGTTTCATCCATCTGACGATCCAACATCGTCTGAATCATCAATTGCACACCAGCCATGGTTATTGGCTCAGGTGCTGCTGCTACGACAGGTATTGGCTCAATCACTGGTGGTTGATTCCTGTTTTCGTCAGCATTTCCAACTCCACTTCTTGTTCTCACCATTTTGATCTACACACCGAATAAGGTGAAATTAGATCCTCAATCATGATGGATATTCAAATCATCCTTATCACTCCGAAACGTTTACATGCTAGTTCTAATATCGTAGACGTACGCTTAGAATCCTACACACATAAGGTTTCTAGATCCGGTCGGCAACAGACCATAGATCCGAACAAATAATATCATATATGGCAACATATAACATTTAGCACATAAAACATTTTAGGCAACTTTCCTAAAATAAACTAGTGCTCGTGTCTAAAACATAACAGACACGCATCTCAAAACTTCACTTAGCATTCTAAGTTTAAGTCTAGAAATCCAACAAATTCCTAGTTCGCTTAAACTAATGCTCTGATACCAACTGTGACATCCCCAAAATCTCGGCCAGAAAAGACCGATTTTTATTTATGCTTTTAAATATTTTCAGAGTAAATCCTTTTTATTTGAAAGAATTGCGAAATTTGTTCCCAAAAACAAAACATGATAAAACATTGTTTACCGAAGCATTTCATAAAAGAAATGTATTTTCATTATAATCAAAACTCGGGGTGTCATGTTCCGATACAGACCAATAAGCATAAACGAATACATTACAAGTCATATAACAAATATAAACATATGCAGACTTGTAAACAAAACAACTTGATGGTTCATCCATCTCATGCCCTTCCGCCACTGCCTGTAATACAATTTAAAACTGAGTGGGTCAGGCTTGGGAGCCTGGTGAGCATATAGGGTTTTCAACCCACAATAAATATCATATTTAATTTTCACCAACCAACAATAACCCAATTACCCATTCCCGTTATTCTCACTTTAATGTCCCTAAAACAACTAACATAAGGGACCTAGTCTAAGAATATTTCATCGGGGCGACAACACATGCTTCGGGGGTACCTCAGCAATATAAGTCAAATAAGGCAACCATGAGGGGGATGGAGTACAGCGAATGAACACCCAAGTTCATTTAACACCTACAGGTGGCGAACCTGCTAATGTTTCCACAAGACTGTCTAGAATAGCCAGTGGTCGTCATCTAAACTCCGCTAGATGACTCAATCAAACAACAACGAGGCCTCTCATCTGTTTATTACACACCAACTGTCTACCCATGTTCTACCCAACATATTAGTAGATAAAAATATACATTTGTATACATAGTTTAAAGAAAACCTGTATAGCATGCTTTAATCAACACATATATCACATAACAGATGAGGCACACACACACATAACACATATCTCATAAAGAAATAAGCAGATCTATAAGATAGAAGAGAGTGAATACACATTCACACATAACACAACCAAATATATACACATAGCACGTATTTTTATATAAAATACTTCGTATTATTGTATTAGAAGAAATAACTACACACTCACCTGATCAGAAGATGATCGGACAGCACTACGGCTTATAAAAGTAGTATTCCTCAGCAGATCTGGAAGATCTCCTCGAAAATCGAACTTCTCGCGGGCAGAGCTTCGACTCGGGAACCGCACTTTTCGGGATCTTCGGGATCTCGGGACTTGCCTCGGGGCTAGAGTATGATACCGGGGCTTCGGGGTATTTCTGGCACGCAAAACGATGCAAAACGGGAGAGAGAAGAGAAGAAATTGGCAATTGGGTCGGCTGCCTTCGGTTCCTATTTATAGGAGGCTGGAGCCTCGGAGTACACGGGGCGTACTGCGTTACGCGGGGCGTACTGCCCAAAACGTCATTGCTTACGTATCCGAAGTGCTCGAGTGCTAGTGTCGACATCCCTCGGAGTACGCGGGGCGTACTCGAGTACGCGGGGCGTACCTCGGATCAGATCGGTGACTCCTTCGGATAATGCTTCCGAATTTTGATTTAAATTTAAATACAAAATGATTAATAAACTTCGGAAATTCATAACTTCTTCATACGAACTCCATTTTCGACGTTCTTTATATCCACGCGAAGGTGAGACCATGCTCTACGTCTTTCGTTTAGACTCCGTCGGCTAATTTTGATTTTATTTTTATTATTTATTTTTAATAGGCCGCGACAGAAAAACTTCGTTATAAATTCATAACTTCTTCGTTTGACGTCCGTTCTCGCCTAACTTTTTATCGTTTCAATACCAACAATGAGATCTTCGATTCTCATTTAGATTGCTTCGGCTAACAACCGCTCGATCTCAAATCGAGTAAAACAGGCTGTATATCGCTAAGCCGGAACTTCGATAAATCATAACTTCCTCATACGAAGTCAGATTTGGGTGTTCTATATATATTCGGAAACCTCGTTTCAATTACTACAACATTAACCAAAGATATTAAGTTTATTTTACACTTAAATTTTGACGCTTATTTTTATTCTTAATTAATCAAACCACATAATTAAGCAATTAAGCACAAAACACATAATACTCAAATAATACATTATTATTATCTCACAACGGGTTACAAAGGTTAACCTAGACTATTATATTGCTAAAAGTGGCAAGCCCGGAAACACAGGCGTTACATACAAAACTCCTTATATACTTTTATATTGTCAATTGCATGTCGGTATATGTATAGTTATATAATTAATGTTTAAAGGACTTAGGAAGGCTAACCCGCTTTATTTCCTTTTTCCCGTTGGGATGGGGTCTGGTAGGGTATCGGGTATCCGTCCGAAGGTCGTTTAACTAGCAATTAAATATCATGTATACATATAGGGACATAAGAGTTGTCCTCAGTCAGTTCAGTACCTTTGGGTATCAAAGGTATTACTTCAGGTTACACACGTACATGGTTAGTAACTATTATAGGTTTAGTTAAGAGATACCACTTACCATTCCAAGTACAAGGAATCACACAAGAGTCAGTTCATTCATGAGTCTATACTAGTACATTACATGATACATGAGTACGTTTACATAGATATGCTTACATGAGTACATTTACATAGGTACGCTTACATGAGTACGTTTACATATGCTTACATGATACACGAGTACGTTTACATAGATACGCTTACATGAGTACATTTACATAGATACACTTACATGAGTACGTTTACATATGCTTATATGATACATGAGTACGTTTACATGAGTATATTTACATAGATACGCTTACATGAGTACGTTTACATGAATATTGTTACATAGATATTATATGATGGGTTACTGTTACATATTATATGTGTAGATACTGTCATATATTTCTCCTTCTTATCTTTATCTTGTGACTCAATCACATAATCGAGAGATAGATTGGACTTTACATCCTAGTACCAAAGGATACTTTGAGGGACTAACCATTCCTATAGCCACTGTTAGCTACAGAGGATAATGAACATCTACGGATGCCTACGGTTGATATCATTACATGTATACTTTAAGGGACTAACTATTCCTAAACCCAGTTGTTAGCAATAGAGGTAAATGTACATCTACGGATGTCTTAAGTTAGCACTGTTAGTTATCCTAGTGCAAAAGGATAGTACTTAAGTTATTATGTTATTTTCTTCCTTTACTTTATGACATATTCACATGAACGACGAGGTAGGATATATTTGATATAGATAACTATTTTCCTTATTACCTTTATATTGTGACTCATACACATAAACGATGAGGTATACTTTAGTTTTATACTAATAGTTAAACAGGGAAAAACCATCACATTTACAGAGATGCGTACTTTCAAAACAGTCGGGTCTTGGTAGAAGACTACTTTCAAAACAGTAGGGTCTGGATAGAAGACTTCTTTTATAGGGATCATAAGGATTTCTAGGGTTAGTCAAACGCTTTCCATTACTTACAAACGTTTACATACTTATATGAGCTTTCTTTCGAAACAAGGTCAAGACTTCCATTACAAGTTTTACACATCAAAGACACATTAATACTTATGAATTCACCAGCTTCTTGGCTGATACTCACTTTCAAAATAACTTGTATTCTCAGGTCACACATAGACAGGTACGACGACCAGGTTTGTGAAGACGGAGCAGTCCAGACTCGTCTTATTCTGATTATTCATTTTATTGTTGTATATTATGAAAGAACACACTTGTAATTAAAATTCATACTATTAATGCAATGGATGATGTTGTTGCTTGTTTACTACTTTACATTGTTGTGATACATTACATGACGTCCTCCGCCCTGAACGTTTCCGCAGTTCTCGGTTTTGGGGTGTGACACTTAGTGAGCTCCCCCAAACTACCACATACCATACATATAACATACAACTAGGAGACACGGTCCCCGCCCACTCTCATGGAGATTCGGCCCCCAACCACACTCCGCTGTCTAGGAGATTTTGGCCCCTCCTACACTATACTATCTAGGAGATTCGGGCCCCGCCTACACTCTGCTGTCTAGGAGATTCGGGTCCCACCCACACTGCGTCGTTTAGGAGATTCGGGCCCCACCCACACTCTGCTACCAACATGCATACAAGTATCACACAGACAACAAGTATATCTACCAAGCAATCACATAACTATACTCAAATAATACTATGAGATTCGGGCCCCGCCCACACTCGACTACTAGGATATTCGGGCCCCGTCCACACTCAGCCACTAGCATATCACATATATGGGCCGGCCTTGGTGCCTTTGACCCGTTCCTACTAAAAGGGAACTCACCTCGCAAGATTGACTGTTGAAAACTCGAGTGAGGAATCCCTGTCTGCTGCTCCGGTGACTCTCCGGCTATTAATTCCATACAACACTTAATCAAAATCTGATAATCCTTCTTAGGGTAAAATGATCATTTTACCCCTGGTCAAAAGTCAACATCCTGGTTAAAGTCAACATTCCAGGTCGAACTAACTCGTTGAGTCAGCCTATTGACTCGTTGAGTTCTGGAACTCAGAAACCCTAAAATTACGACTCAGCAAGCTGAGTCACCCTATAACCCGTCGAGTTCCCAGGCTACCCATCATCGCAATTGGACGAACTAACTCGTCAAGTCGTCCTCAAACTTGTCGAGTCCTAGCATAGTCAGAAAGGGACAAGATGATCCAACTCGTCAAGCTCCTTGACAACTCGCCGAGTTTCATGAACATCATCGAGGATCCTTGATCGCACTCGCCGAGTTCCCATATGAACTCGTCGAGTCCCTTGCAGATCTAACCTAAACAGCTGATTTCACACTTCTAAGGCTCCAAAATACAGATCTAGATCATTTCCATGGTCCATTTCTATAAAGTTGGAGACTTGATGGCCTTGCACACCTCAAATGGACCCAAAATCAAGTTATAGCAACGTATTTCCATGAACATGACCATTTCTTGGGAAAAAACGGGTTCAAGACCTCTTTTATGGTTCTAGAGGCTAAATATCACGGGAAAAAGGGATTGCTTGGCATACAACCCATGGAGAGTAACTTATTCTTCTCAAAGGGATAAAAAAGACCAAAAAAATCAACACTAAAAGAGATCTAAGCTATGGGTTATCAAGCTAAGAGCTTTTTACCTTAGAAGGTTTGCCAAAGATGCATGAAATCCTGGATCTTGATCTTCTCCACAAGCTTGATGGCTCTAAGAACTTCCAACTCTCTTCTATATCGCAAAAACACACTCAAAACCTCAATAATCTGTCAAGGATGAAGCTCACAACATATTAGGGTTTTGGAGGATAGTGAGGCTGGTAAGGGAGGCCCAAAAGAGGTTAAGTGGCTTAAATAGGGTGCAAAACCCCGACAATAGGGTTTCCACCTTACAGAACTACTCGTCGAGTCAAGGCATCGACTCACCGAGTAGACCATTTAAATTCCTGCGACCAATCTGTCATCTACTCGACGAGTTAGGCTATGAACTCATCAAGTAGATTTTACAAAATTAATATTAAATGAACTTATGCGTACCAGGAATGGGGCGTTACAATTAAGCTCTTAATCATTCAAGTACAACCTCCAAACTTTCCTGTTGGATTCCTCCAACCCAAAGGACCATAAAAATCATAGCTTTTTAGACATGCATGTCTTGAGTACAAACTAGGTCAGAATGAAGGGAAAATAAGACCATATCTCATGCATGGAATCTATGACTCACTAATCTTCTAGATTTTGAGGAAGGGATCACCAAGGAGTGTCAAGGACTGATAAAGTTGCCAAGTTTATGAGATCCTATCACTCAAGATTCCTCTAACATTGAGAAAACTGGACAAAACTCTAGACATTGAGGAGTTGAAAACTCTTTAGATCGGTTAGATCTTTGACAGGCAAATCAATAAGACTAAAAAACTCTTGAACACACAATGAATCAAACATATGTCGAATGATTAAAATATAGTCACACCTCAGAAGAGCTCGATTAAGAACTTCTATTGTAGAGATGTGCTATGGTTTACAGTACAATCAATACGATACTTATTAAAGCGTTAATGACAAGGATGAATGCATGCACCTTATATACTAAACCCTAGAAAGATTAACACAGTTGGATAGGCCCAAACCCGTGAAAAAACTGGACTATACAACAAAACCCAATGACGCAACACTTAAGGTCTCAACAATTTCCCCCCTTGCGTCCATTGAGGCGAGACTTCACTTCTGCTGAGTAAGAGAGGTTCGCTACACAACTTTGAACAACTTCGGTATAATGGCATGTAATGTTTGGCGAAAATTGATATACCATCGAAGCATGTCTGAAAAATACTTCTTGTCAGCCTCACTATTCCACTTGCCCCTGTGAATGATGTCGGGAATGTGCTCCAAACAGATTGTGGAGAAAAGGTGCTTGTCAACGAGAGCAAACAGACATTTTTGCCCTTCGCCTCGTGTAAACATCACAGTGTTGAACTTTGAATCAATCTTCCCCGTCTTCATTATGTTGATGTCACTCGACTTCCCTATAGGTTTGATCGTTGGCTTCTTTCTGAGGACAGTAGCAATTTCTTGATCCATCTTCACTACTTCGTGAATGTAGCAAACCAACATTCTCTTGATGTAATCAATGATAGGCTCACACTCTTCGGAATTGGTGAGTAGAATGTTGTTCAACAAGATCCAATCATGAGGGTTTAGGTTCGGTAGGTTAGCAAGAGAAATAGTATGCTCCGGGTTAGCAGAACCTCGGGTCACTTTGAACTTTATGTTGATAAACTTTCCTGCTACAGTAGGCTTCAACACTCTGACAGTAGTGATCTTCTGGGCACTCCATGTTTGGTATTGAGGCTGAGCTAAGGTGAGATAGAAATCAATTAAGTCTCTGTCAACCATCGGATCAGGAGAGGGAATCTCAACAATGGGTTGAAAGCAATGGAAGACAATCACTTTCCAGGTTATCAACATATCAAACTGTGAATCCTTTGAATTCACACAGTCTAGGGAAACAACCGGTTCAAGCCAGTGAGTGCTTGGAGAATCAATCGCTTCCTTGAAAAGCTTCTCTAATGATCATATAGAGGAAAAAGAGTTTTTTGGCTTTCCAACAGGTCGTGAGCCTCTTTCATTTTTCTCTCTTTTTCTTCAGCTTCTCTCGTTGCTCTATCATTTTCATCTAATTCCCGGTCATGTTGCTTCCTTTTCAGAGCGTCAACAATAGTTTCTTCTTCTTCATCACTATCCTCAACATGACCTTTACCTTTCTCCTGCATACCTGAACCCAAAGCTACATTACCCTTCGGTCCACTGTTGAGTTTTGGTTTTTGAGGTTCTCTTGTTGGAGGTGGTTGAGATTTGCTCTGATTTCCTTCTCCCCCTTGTTTCGGAGGGACAACCGTCTCCAAAACACCCTCTATTCTGCTCAAAATTTCAAGAGTAGGACCAAGCTTTTCAGTTAGATGCCGCCTGACCAAGAGAGTGAGAAGTGAATCATGGGCTTCCAAGACGTTGTAGAGAAGAGCGTGAACATCACTCGCATAGATCTTTACAACAGGCTGCTCAAACCGAAGGTACTCAAGTTCCTTGTTCGCCTGATTGAGTCGCGAGGACTTGGTTTTAACTTGAGTAGTCTTGAGTGCCAGTTCATCCATGATTTTGCTTTCGAGTGCCAGTACCTCCTGAAGCTTGGCAAGACGAGTATTGATGGAAGACTGCAAGTCAGCATTGTAAGCTTGAATGCTTTGGCGCATGGAGGCAAAGTGTTGCTTTTCATCTTGAAGAGAAGAGGCAAGCAATTCAACGGTGGCGTTGACAGTTGCTGCACTTTTTTGAGTAGCTGCCTGTAAGGAATCAAGGAAAAGATTAGCATCAGAAATTAGTTTTTCGACTTTTTCGGTCGCTTCCTTGCAGACTTTGGTAGATGAATCAATTGTTGATGTTGCTTTGGAGATGGAGGCTTTGTGCTCTTTGATGAAGGAATCCATCATGGATTTCATAGCAGCCTCGGAGAATGAATCCTGGGAAGATGAAGACGAGGCCATAAACTTATCAAGCTTTTCATTCAGTTCCTTAATCTGCCTCTTTGTGACAGGGGCATCATCATCGTCATCACTCTGTACTCTGTAGGGACTATAGTAGAAGGACTCATAATCGATGCCATCTCCACCAAGAACGGTGTTGGTTTCAGTTGATTGAGTAGGAGAAAGAGGTTAGAGGTAACTGGGGTTTCGAAAGTTTTGGTAGTGGTGGTGGTAGTTTCAGAGAAAATGGGAGTTGGAATGGGAATGGTTGATGTGGGTTGGGATGCGATGACAGGTGATATTAGAGGAATGGACATTGGGATTGAGATAGGTGGAGGAGAAGATGGGTTGGAGCGAACTGGTACCTTATGTGTAGGCGAAGGAGGAGGAGGGCCTCCTCAGACCGAACTCTCATCCTCTAAATCTTCGCTTTTGCTTTTGCTTTCACTTTCGCTTGAAGGTTGGATGGGTAGATGACCAGTAGGAACATAGTCTGAGTCACTTGTTGAAGGACTTCTGGGTTTCTTAGCCATCTTCTTGACCTTTTTCTTCTTCGACTGAGATGGAGCTGCTTTCTCTAGCTTTCGCTTCTTTGGTGTTGCAGCTTTTGAAGAAGGACCCTCCTTGTCACCTTTCTTAGGGTCGGCCTTTTTACCCCTCTTGGATGGTCTATCAGCATCTTCCATCGAACGTATCATCTCAGGAGTTAAATCCCTCTGCCCAGAAGAGGGTAATTGCTGGTACTCTTGAATAATTTGACTCTCATCTGAAACACACCGATACATCGAGGCAGGAATGGATCCATTGAAAGAAAACTTGGTTTGATCTGTGACGATTACCTTTGTAGTGTGAAAAGTGGCGATGGAAGAGAGCAAAGAATCCGCCATAATGGGAATGTGGAATTTTTCCATTGCCCAGTAGGTGACAACAGTCCAAAATATCCCACAAGAGATTTCAGAGTAGCGTGAGGCGGAGTTGAGACTTTGCACTAGTTCAGTCCAAAGAATGGACCCAAAGTCCAGGTTAATACCAATGCAGAGACCATATGGTTGTGAAGGATTTGCTCGCCCCATCAGAACCTGCAACTCTCTCCGATAAACCTTTGAAGAGGAGAGTGAATAAACCGTTCCATTCGGGTGGGAGACACGATTTCGAGAACTTCGTGATTGTGGAGAGAACTTCAGTGTATCCCATGTTGTAGAACATCGAGAACAATTGGTTTGTAGTGATTGAATCAGGGGTGATCAAGAAATCGCTGAGAGGAAGCCCTAGAAGAGAGCAGAAGTGATTCTTGGAAATCAACGTTTTCTAATCGAAGAGCTTGAAGAAAACTCTTTCTTTTCCTTTGTCGTAGGACGCTGTTGAGTACACTTTGGAGAGATGAGACATAGGAACTGCGTCGACCTTTGTTAGGGCAATCGCAAGTGGAGAATATCTCAGACATTCTACCACTTCGAGCATGTAAGAATCATACTGGACCGGTGAGAGATCGATGATAAGATTCTGGATCGCCTTGATAGTGAGAAGAGATGATCTTGCAGATGTATCCTGGACAGAAGATGAATCAACCATTGTTGAAGCTTGATGAAAGTGATCATGAACAGTAAAATCAAATCGCCAGATACTTCTTTTAAGAATATTGGAGGTAGTAAGGATGCAAAAGTAAGGTGATAGACACTTTTATATCATTTCCTAGGAGAGAGAAAAATCTGGTGCAATCATATCACATCTTCTGATTTGACGCCTGAAAAGGCACGATTCGACAACTGTAGCTCCGAAAAAGGTGTCAAATGACGCAATGGGTTGGTGGCCATTTCAAATTCACGCACCTTTCCATCCTTATCTCCTTTTCAAATTCTGAACCATTTCAAATCGACTCCACCATAATGAACCGAAGCTATATGTTTGAGATTAGCTTATTAGCAACCGAACAAGAGTTTGGAAAAATCATAAAGATTTTCGTGCAAGATCGTGTGAAAGATAAAGAAATAAAGAAAAATATATGTGGGATATAAGTAATGTCAAATAAGACATGAAGCAGTGGATCCCGGGCATGAATCTCCTCCTTCAAAGTCAATAGAGACTTCAAAGTGC
The DNA here is from genome assembly GCF_002870075.4 of Lactuca sativa. NCBI lineage: Eukaryota > Viridiplantae > Streptophyta > Magnoliopsida > Asterales > Asteraceae > Lactuca > Lactuca sativa. The sequence goes on along the minus strand of NC_056626.2, from coordinate 370,690,554 downwards.
TTGTGTGGCTCCCTATTAAAATACGATCAAATACTTGTTAAGAAGCATTGAAAGGCATCTTTTTATTATAAGGCTATTAATGGCGGCTAAGCTTCAATCCATGCTTTGGTGCTTGACATAAGACCGAAAGCGGACGAAGTACTTGTGAGACCAATGTAGCCTATTAGACAAGTAGGTTGGAATTATTTTCAGTGACTTGGTGATTGTTATATAAATCTCAAGAACAAAAAAATAAATGGATCTTATGGGAAGAAACGCCTTGGTGTTTAGACAATTTCATAAAGATCACACAAAAAGAAAAAGAGATTTCAGGGCACAGCCCACAAAAGTGGGTTCGTTAATTCATGGGTGAAATCTACAATGTTTGATTGGTCACCGTCAATTCATATAGGGTATTGAAGTTTGGGTTTCACTTAGTTCGGGGTGAAACGAAACTAAGATCATTAACACATACATTGTGTAACAATAAACCTCAGTGGTAAGCACTGAGGAGAGTCTCAAGAGTTATGATCATGAAACGAAAATTGATGGAGAAAAGTGTTGAGATGGTTAGAGAACCGAAGGTACCTCTGTTGTAATAGAGTGACTAAGCAGAAAACTCTTAACTCAATGTGAGAAGAGTAAGGTAGCTCACGACTAGAGTAAATTTTCCTAATTGGGATGATTTGTGTATATCAAGTCATTAAGGCTTCACTTAGAGTCTTTGGAGGCTTTGGTCAACATGCAGCAGCATGCTTCTAGGGACACTTAGCTAATATAAAGATCAAGAGTTATACTTGTCCCAGCTCCATCACAAGAAGTAGCCCATAAACATGTATTAGAACAAGACTTTGAAAAACAAAATTATTTTTGAACTTTTTGATATCTTGAAAGGCACTAAAAAAAAGAAAAAGAAATGAAAATATTTTTGAATTTTATGAAGTTTTCTGAAAAGAATTAAAAATAGAAATAAAAATATTTTTGTATTTTGTGAAACGAAGAACATAAAATAAATTACTGGAAAAGGTAGTGTACAAAAGATACAATTGAAACTTAGCGTTCGGTTCATTTCGGTTCCCGAAAAATTCGGACCCGAAATAGACCGAGCGTTCGCTCTATTTCGCTTTCCAACTTTTAATGAGGCGAAAACGATTTCGCTATTGACTCAGCTTCCATCATTCCTAAGCCTTGTAAAATTTTGTTAAATCTTGCTTTAGGTAAGGCTTTTGTAAAGATGTCAATGTGACATCCCCATTTTCACGGCCAGAAAAGACCGATTTTTTTATGCTTTATAAAAATCAGAGTACCTCTTTTAATAAAAATGTTACGGAATTTGTTCCCAGCAAAACATGATAAATACGTTATCAAAGCATTTCCGAAGAAAAGTATTTTTATTTATTTTAAAACATTTGGGATGTCATCTTCAATACAGAAACATAAGCATAAACAGAACTTACATTCATTATCACTAGTGATTTATATCTCCTTAATCTCTTAGTGTAATGTGACTTCATATCAACACCTGTGATATAAATAAACTGAGTGGGTCAGGTTGGGAAACCTGGTGAGTACATAGGGTTTTAAATCCACGATAAATAAGTTTATTAACTTTATCAAACCAAACAAACCCGATTACCCATTCCCGTCAAATAAGGCAACCAAGTGGGGATGGACCTAGTCTAAGGACTTTCATCGGGGTGACAACACATGCTTCGGGGGTTCCTCAGCAATTCATGTCAAATAAGGCAACCAAGTGGGGATGGAGTACTGCTGGTGAGCACACAGTTCAAATAAACACCTAAAGTTTGCGAGTCTGCTAGCGTTCCACTGGACTGTCTAGAATAGTCCGTGGTCATCATCTATACTCCGCTAGATGACTGGATCATCCATAACATCTATATCGAGGCCTCTCATTATTTTATTTGGTCACACAATAACTATTACATCTACCCATGTTTTACCCAGCACGTTTTGTAGATATAAAATACATATACAATTTAAATCATTTAAAACGTGTATAAAAATATTTCACCCAGCATAGACAACAAGTATTCAGACAATATGTACACATAGCACGTAATTTATATTAAATACTTCATATCTATGTGTACGATGAAAGAGACCATGCACTCACCTAAAAAGGCGGTGATTCCGAACTCATACAACGCTTCGCTTCTTAAAAATAATTTCCTTCGACGAAACCTAATATTATTACCACTAGAGTTTAGTCTATTATTCGTCGAGACTAATTAATAGTCTAGCTATTATTACTATTATATAAGCGTTAAAAAATACTTATATAACCCATAATAATAGCCCAAGTACTTATTATAAGTTCCTAATAACGTTACTATAATTAAATAAAAGTTTTATTAAAAATAGCGTAGGCGTAGCTCACTTACAGCGGGTTTTATAGAAAGCCGGGCTTTCCTTGGAACAGCGTTCCTGAGCCGAAAATCTCTTCTTCTTGGAGCTGTCGAGCACTACGGGGCTTCCACCTCGTGCTAAGGGGGTTCCCTAGGCTTTTCGGAGGGTTTCGGGGCTAGAGAGAGGTTCTAGAGAGAGAGAGAGAGAGAGTAAAGAGAAGAAAGAATGGGAAAGGTATGAAGAAAATGAGGGTGGGAGAGGTTCTATTTATAGGGAGAAAAAAGGCTGAACTTGGTGCCACACGTCACCATCTAGTGGCAAGATATGAGGAGAAAGCAATGGCCAAGATTGTGCCACATCACCCGTTTTCGCACAACACACTTCCAACTTCTAAAATTTGTAACTTTCACATACGACCTTCGTTTTTGACGTTCTTTATATCCACGCGTAGGTGAAAATAAGATCTACAACTTTCATTTTGACTCCATCGGCTAATTCTCGACCAATATTAAATTTAACAGTACGAGGAGATTATACTGTTAAATATCCATGTAAAATTCATAACTTCTACATACGAATTTTGTTTTTGTCTGTCTTTTTACCTTTGAATTCCTATTAATGAGATCCTCAATTCTCATTTAGGTTGCATAGGCCAAAAACCGATCGATCTAAAATTCGAGTTTCGAGCTATGCACTACTAAGCCAAATCTTAGAAAATTCATAACTTCCTTTTAGTCATTACCGAAACGATGGTAACGGCATATTTGAATAAAACGGTATCAATTATTGGGTTCTTGGTAACCTTGTGACTTTCCCTGATCCAAGCGTGAGTCCTATGCTCCCGGTAGTATAGGCCTCTACTACCTTTCATACCTAGTCATACTCGTCCCAAGTATTGTCTCGCAGTTCACCCAAGTCACCATACAAGAAAATCACATAACAACTTGACATATTAGATAACAAAACGAAGGTTTTATGTTATTCCTTGAAACGATTACATAGGTGTTCAAGTTCAACCTATACTATGCCTCTAATAGGCTACACCACGTGGTACTATCTACACGACTACTTCATAGATCCTTATTCCTGATCTCTTTCATTGCCATCTGCTTCGTCAAGGATCATATCGAATGCTCTTGCCTTTGGTTTTGGTGTAATGTTGGGCCTTGCCGCCTCTTTCTTCTTTGGGAAATCCTTAGCAACATGCCCTTCTTCACGACATTCATAACACACCCTTTTGCTGGCGGTGCACTCGTTGGCATAATACCCGGTCTTCCCACACTTGTAGTAGGTCACCTCCTCGCTACATTTCCCGAAGTGCTTCTTCTTGCACCTCTCGCACCATTTTGCTTTATTTCCTACTCCGAACTTTCCTGAACCAGACATGCTCTTCTTATTGGGCCTCGTAGACCCCTCAAATTTCCTCTTTTCGCCAACCTCAATCTTGTTGGCAGCTCTTCCCTTAATCATATCCTCCACAGACTTGGCAGCCCAAATAGCTGCCTCCAGAGTACGTGCCTGACACACTGGCACCGCGTACTCCCATGGAAGTCCCTTTGCGTACTTGTCGATTTTTGTCAGTTCATCTGGGACAATATGCAAGGCAAACTCCATCTTCTCTGTGAAGTTGTTGGTGTATTCATCAATTGACATGCTTCCTTTCTTCGAGGTCAGGAACTGGTTCTCTAGCTCTAGTATGTTTTGGGCTGAGCAGTACTTGCGTTTGAACTGCACAAAAAACTCTGTCCATGTCAATTGTAGGGGCTCATTAGGGCTCAGAGTCTTCCCCAGGGTATTCCACCAGCGCACAACACCTCCTCGTAACTGACTTACTACAAAGGTGGTCTGTAACTTGCCTCTACAACCACACGTCATGAAAGCTAACTCCATCTCTGAGATCCAATCCATGAATCCGATCGGATCTTCCTTTCCAATGAAATTTGATTGTTTGCAAGTCAGAAAATCCTTGTAATTGCATCCATTCCTCTCGACTCCGTCATACTGGTTGTTTTGTCGAACTATTGGTGGGTTGGATTGACCAACGGTCCCACTATAGTTCCTTCCTTCTAACTGCCCATCGTTCAATTCGGGCTGTTCAACTAGGCATCATCAGTTCCCCTCGATGTTGTTGAAGTAAATATCTTGTTTCCTCCATTTGACGATCCAACATCATCTGGATCATCGCTTGCACTCCGGCCATCGTGATTGGCTCAGGATCGGCTACTACAATAGGTATTTGCTTTATCACTAGAGGTTGATTTCTGTTTCCATTTGCGTTCTCAACTCCACTTCGGGTTCTTTCCATTTTGATCTATACACCAGATCCGATGTTCGGTGCGAAATGATGAGAATTAAGATAGGAAAGATTTTATTCACGATTGACGTGTAAATCTCCTTATTACTCCGAAAAATTACATGCCAGTTCTAATACTGTAATTATACATTTAGAAACCTGAACACATAAAGTTTCCAGATCTGGTCGGCAATAGACCATAGATCCGTTCATATAATGCATATCATAAATCATTTAGTACATAAAAGCATGTTAAGCATTTTTCTAAATAAGCTAGTGCTTGTGTCTATTCAAGTGTATTACCTAAATCCATTAGACACACTCCTCATAATCATTGCTTAGAATTCTAAGTTTAAGTCTAGAAATAAATCCATATTCCTAGTTCGATTAAACTAATGCTCTGATACCAACTGCGACATCCCCATTTCCATGGTCAGAAAAAACCGATTTTGTTTATGCTTTATAAAAATCAAAGTACCTCTTTTAATAAAAATGTTACGGAATTTGTTCCCAGCAAAACATGATAAATACGTTATCAAAGCATTTCCGAAGAAAAGTATTTTTATTTATTTTAAAACATTTGGGATGTCATCATCAATACAGAAACATAAGCATAAACATAACTTACATTCATTATCACTAGTGATTTATATCTCCTTAATCTCTCAGTGTAATGTGACTTCATATCAACATCTGTAATATAAATAAACTGAGTGGGACAGGTTTGGAAACCTGGTTAGTACATAAGGTTTTCAACCGACAATAAACAAGTTTATTAACTTTATCAAACCAAACAAACCCGATTACCCGTTCCCGTTATCCTCACTTTACGCCCCTAAAACATCTAACACAAGGGACCTAGTCTAAGGACTTTCATCGGGGTGACAACACATGCTTCGGGGGTTCCTCAGCAATTCATGTCAAATAAGGCAACCATGTGAGGGATAGAGTACTACTGGTGAGCACACAGTTCAAGTAAGCACCTACAGTTTGCGAGCCTGCTAGCGTTCCACTGGACTGTCTAGAATAGTCCGTGGTCGTCATCTATACTCCGCTAAATGACTGGATAATCAATAACATCTATATCGAGGCTCTCATTACTTTATTTGGTCACACAACAACTATTACATCTACACATGTTTTACCCAACACGTTTTGTAGATATAAAATACATATACATTTTAAATCATTTAAAACGTGTATAAAAATATTTCACTTAGCATAGACAGCAAGTAATCAGACACTATGTACCCATAGCACGTAATTTATATTAAATACTTCATATCTATGTGTACGATGAAAGAGACCATGCACTCACCTGAAAAGGTGATGATTCCAAACTCAGACAGCGCTTCGCTTCTTAAAAATAATTTCCTTCGACGAAACCTAGTGTTATTACCACTAGAATTTAGTCTATTATTCATCGAGACTAATTAATAGTCTAGCTATTATTACTATTATATAAGCGTTAAACAATACTTATATAACCCATAATAATAGCCCAAGCACTTATTATAAGTTCCTAATAACGTTACTATAATTAAATAAAAGCTATATTAAAAATAGCGTAGGCGTAGCTCACTTACAGCGGGTTTTATAGAAAACCGGGCTTTGCTTGGAGCAGCGTTCCCAAGCCAAAAATCTCTTCTTCTCAGAGCCATCGAGCACTCCGTGGCTTCCGCCTCGTGCTAAGGGGCTTCCCTAGGCTTTTCGGGGGGTTTTGGGGCTAGAGAGAGGTTCTAAAGAGAGAGTAAAGAGAAGAAAGAATGGGAAAGGTGTGAAGAAAATGAGGGTGGGAGAGGTTCTATTTATAGGGTGAAAAATGGACGAACTTGGTACCACACGTCACCATCTAGTGGCAAGACTTGGGGAGAAAGCAATGGCCAAGATTGTGCCACATCACCCATTTTCGCACAGCACACTTCCGACTTCTAAAATCTGTAACTTTCACATACGACCTCCGTTTTTGACGTTCTTTATATCCACGCGTAGGTGAAAACAAGATCTACAACTTTCCTTTTGACTCCGTCGGCTAATTCTCGACCGATATTAAATTTAACAGTACGAGGAGATTATATTGTTAAATGTCCGCGTAAAATTCATAACTTCTACATACGGATTCTGTTTTCGTCTGTCTTTTTACTGTTGAGTTCCTATTAATGACATCCTCAATTCTCATTTAGGTCGCATAGGCCAAAAACCGCTCGATCTAAAATTCGAGTTTCGGGCTATGCACTGCTAAGCCAAATCTTATAAAATTCATAATTTCCTGTTAGTCTTTACTGAGACGATGGTAACGACATATTTGAATAAAACGGTATCAATTACTGGTTTCTTGGTAACCTTGTGACTTTCCCTAATGCAAGCGTGAGTCCTATGCTTCCGGTAGTATAGGCCTCTACTACCTTTCACACCAACTCATACTCGTTTCAAGTATTGTCTCGCAGTTCACCCAAGTCACCATACAAGAAAATCACATAACAACTTGACACATTAGATAACAAAACAAAGGTTTTATATTATTCCTTGAAACGATTACATAGGTGTTCAAGTTCAACCTATACTATGCCTCTAATAGGCTACACCACGTGGTACTATCTACACGACTACTTCATAGATCCTTATTCCTGATCTCTTTCATTGCCATCTGCTTCGTCAAGGATCATATGGAACGCTCTTGCCTTTGGTTTTGGTGTAATGTTGGGCCTTGCCGCCTCTTTCTTCTTTGGGAAATCCTTAGCAACATGCCCTTCTTCACGACATTCATAACACACCCTTTTGCTGGCGGTGCACTCGTTGGCATAATACCCGGTCTTCCCACACTTGTAGTAGGTCACCTCCTCGCTACATTTCCCGAAGTGCTTCTTCTTGCACCTCTCGCACCATTTTGCTTTATTTCCTACTCCGAACTTTCCTGAACCAGACATGCTCTTCTTATTGGGCCTCGTAGACCCCTCAAATTTCCTCTTTTCGCCAACCTCAATCTTGTTGGCAGCTCTTCCCTTAATCATATCCTCCACAGACTTGGCAGCCCAAATAGCTGCCTCCAGAGTAGGTGTCTGACACACTGGCACCGCGTACTCCCATGGAAGTCTCTTTGCGTACTTGTCGATTTTTGTCAGTTCATCTGGGACAATACGCAAGGCAAACTCCATCTTCTCTGTGAAGTTGTTGGTGTATTCATCAATTGACACGCTTCTTTTCTTCGAGGTCAGGAACTGGTTCTCTAGCTCTAGTATGTTTTGGGCTGAGCAGTACTTGCGTTTGAACTGCACAAAAAACTCTGTCCATGTCAATTGTAAGGGCTCATTGGGGCTCAGAGTCTTCCCCAGGGTATTCCACCAGCGCACAACACCTCCTCGTAACTGACTTACTACAAAGGTGGTCTGTAACTTGCCTCTACAACCACACGTCATGAAAGCTAACTCCATCTCTGAGATCCAATCCATGACTCCGATCGGATCTTCCTTTCCAGTGAAATTCGATGGTTTGCAAGTCAGAAAATCCTTGTAATTGCATCCATTCCTCTCGACTCCGTCATACTGGTTGTTTTGTCGAACTATTGGTGGGTTGGATTAACCAACGGTCCCACTGTAGTTCCCTCCTTCTAACTGCCCATCGTTCAATTTGGGTTGTTCAACTAGGCATCGTCAGTTCCTCTCGATGTTGTTGAAGTAAACGTCTTGTTTCCTCCATTTGACGATCCAACATCATCTTGATCATTGCTTGCACTCCGGCCATCGTGATTGGCTCGGGAATGGCTACTACAATAGGTATTTGCTTAATCGATCACTGGAGGTTGATTCCTGTTTCCATTCGTGTTCTCGACTCCACTTCGGTTTCTTTCCATTTTGATCTATACACCAGATCCGATATTCGGTGCGAAATGACGAGGATTAAGATAGGAAAGATTTTATTAACGATTGACGTGTAAATCTCCTTATTACTCCGAAAAATTACATGCCAGTTCTAATACTGTAGTTATACATTTAGAAACCTGAACACATAAAGTTTCTAGATCTGGTTGACAACAGACCATAGATCCGTTCATATAATGCATATCATAAATCATTTAGTACATAAAAGCATGTTAGGCATTTTCCTGAATAAGCTAGTGCTTGTGTCTATTCAGGTGTATTACCTAAATCCATTAGACACACTCCTCATAATCATTGCTTAGAATTCTAAGTTTAAGTCTAGACATAAATCTGTATTCCTAGTTCGCTTAAACTAATGCTCTGATACCAATTGTGACATCCCCATTTTCACGGCCAGAAAAGACCGATTTTGTTTATGCTTTATAAAAATCAGAGTACCTCTTTTAATAAAAATCTTACGGAATCTGTTCCCAGCAAAACATGATAAATACGTTATCAAAGCATTTCCGAACAAAAGTATTTTTATTTATTTTAAAACATTTGGGATGTCATCTTCAATACAGAAACATAAGCATAAACATAACTTACATTCATTATCACTAGTGATTTAGATCTCCTTAATCTCTCAGTGTAATGTGACTTCATATCAACACCTATGATATAAATAAACTGAGTGGGTCAGGTTGGTAAACCTGGTGAGTACATAGGGTTTTAAATCCACAATAAATAAGTTTATTAACTTTATCAAACAAAACAAACCCGATTACCCATTCCCGTTATCCTCACTTTACGCCCCTAAAACATCTAACACAAGGGACCTAGTTTAAGGACTTTCATCGGGGTGACAACACATGATTCGGGAGTTCCTCAGCAATTCATGTAAAATAAGGCAACCTTATAGGGGATGGAGTATTACTGGTGAGCACACAGTTCAAATAAACACCTATAGTTTGCGAGTCCGCTAGCATTCCACTGGACTGTCTAGAATAGTTCGTGGTCGTCATCTATACTCCGCTGGATGAATGGATCATCAATAACATCTATATCGAGGCTTCTCATTATTTTATTTGGTCACTCAACAACTATTACATCTACCCATGTTTTACCCAACACGTTTTGTAGATATAAAATACATATACAGTTTAAATCATTTAAAACGTGTATAAAAATATTTCACCCAACATAGACAGCAAGTATTCAGACAATATGTACACATAGCACGTAATTTATATTAAATACTTCACGGATCATTGGACCATCTGGTCCGTTCTCTGTGAGGACCCTCCGGTCTCACTACTTGTTGGACCCTCTGGTCCGGTCTCAGTGAGGACCTTCCGGTCTCATGGCGCGTTGGACCTTCCGGTCTGGTCTCAGGAATACATAATATATCATATATATCACACAGACAAGATGAATAATATCACATAACTTAAATAAACACATAAGTCCCTCTGATCACACAAAAGTTACCATTCTAGGTAAAGTATAGTGAGAAGACTCACCTCGACAACAAGCAAGCATCCTCGTACTCGAATCTCGAACTAGCCACCGCCTAACACATAGGGTAGTTATCTCAAAAAATACTCGATTCTCGACTCCAAGCAACCAAATGTTATTCTTCTCTCTTTAACTCTTGAATTGGGTAAAAGACCATTTTACCCCTCCATGGTCTCCATTACTCATGTTGACCAAGCCCTAAAGTCAACAAAAGTCAAACTCGAGTCAACAGTCCATGTTTGACCCGAGTCGTCGAGTGCACTCTTGCGACTCATCGAGTCCCCTTGTTTCCTCAGAAGTCTCAAGATAGTCCGGCGCAACTCGTCGAGTTGACACCCAACTCGCCGAGTTATCGCACAATCAAACCCATTGGGACAAACCCTCACCGACTCGTCGAGGCGGCTCCTTGACTCGGCGAGTCCATTCAAACTCATATCTCATTCAGTCGTTTTCAAGGCAGAGAACCTCCCCAAATTCTAGATCTACACTCCTAAGGCTCATCAATCACCTAAAGTCATAGGCTTTAAGTTCATGCATGGCCTTTTGAGCTTAAAATGCCAAAACACATCTCAAAAATGGTTTTTCACTCAAGATCACTATTTTGGTTGGATAAAGCGGGGACTTTTGGGCTCTAGGGACCTCACATGGTCCAGATCTGTAGTTTAACCCTCTCAATGAACATAAAATACTCAATGTCCTCATATTTGGGTGGAAAAACCCTAGATTCATAAAATCATGAGATCTATACAAAATAATGAGAAAATGCAAGCTCTATACATTTCCCAGAAGCTCTGAAGAGGAACAATCTCAGATCCAGTAGCACCTTCTTGACCCTTGGCTTGGAATTCTTCTCTCCTCTTCACAAGATGCACCAAACACTCACAATTAGCCAAGCACTCTCTGTCAAAGCTCAAAGGTCATCTAGGGTTGTTCTCAGGGGAGTGTAGCCGAAAATGAGGCTATAAGTGCCTTTAAATAAGGCCCAACCTCTGCCCAGCACCTACTCGGCGAGTCAGCTCTCTGACTCGTCGAGTCCACTCATTAAATCCACATGGCCAACCCGACCCTACTCGGCGAGTTGGACTCACAATTCGTCGATCAACTCCATAAATCTCAAAGATAAACACACATTAATGCATCTGAAAGTCTGGATGTTACACCGAAAAGGCCAAAAATGCACTTTACTCTAGAAAAAAATGAAATTAGGGTGCATTAATACACAAATAAATGAATGTATGTTGGTATTTCATTCATTTACTTCCATCTAAAAATCGAAAAAAAAAAATTGCAAACCTTTGAAGCCAGATTGTGAACATAATAGTTGTATACTGTGGATTATTTTGTGGAGCCTAAGACCATCATATGTACATTAAAGAAATGTTAAAATGGATATATTCATATAACAATATGAGAACATAGCATCCATATTTTGGCTAAAAAAATCTTGAAACTTTGTATATGAATTTTCACCTAATGTTACATTTGGTATCTGATTTATGTTTGTAATCCGATTCACCACCTTTCGTTGCACAGTTGCATCAAATTTCGGGTGAGGGGTAATAGAGTAATTTTACGCACCTGATGATAAAGAAATGAAACAAATCCAAATCCCCACGATCGCCAGGTTTTCTGATCCCACATAACTCTTGCATCACTTACCAACAAAAAAAGAGAATAAAATAAAAAAGTGTTCACCATATGTATCAGAAAGAGTCCTTAGTACAAACAAATTAACGATAACAAAAAAAAAATTAAAGGCCAAATTTTAAGAAAGACAAAGAGATGATTTATCTGTAAATTCAATTCCTTGTTTTTCGTTGCCATTAGGTAGAATCAAATGAGTGTCGTTAGATAGAAGATCCTAAAGCAAAGAAGTGAAAGCAACAGACGTAGAAGCAGCTATGATAAAAACTGTCAACAGTGAAGGGAAAGGTTATATTCTAGAAAGATGTTTCTCTTTGTTTAAAAAAAAATCGAGATTTAAGCAGGGTAAATGTGGCAAAGAAAGGAAAACGTCTCATTAAGAAAATAAGCCCAAAGATGTCGATGTTTTTGCCCTAAAAATATATTGAACAATCAGGTAAGGTTATAAACCCTAAATTTTGGTTACCGATTTAGGTGTAGTAGCCAAGAAACAAACCTTCAAAATGTGAGAAAGAGCAGTGCTTAAGAATTGGGAGGAAACACCTTCATCCCTTGAGTGATCGATACCGACTTAGGCGTAGTAGCCAAGAAACAGACCTTGAAAATGTGAGAAAGAGCAGTGGTTAAGAATTAGGAGGAAACACATTCATCCCATGACTGAGCCTTCCAAAAATGCGACAATTTCGGTGGAAAGAAATCACCGGTGAAGGTAGAGGTAGAGTGAATAAGGAAGGGATAGAAATTGGGAGGGTGAGAGATGGCATTGGTTGCAAAATATGGAAGTTGTCGAGGCGTCTTCGGTAGTGGGCATCTGCTTTCTCTATTGTTCGTTGAAAGAGTAAGCATACAGATGCAATAGAGGTTGATTTTAGACACATTTATGTTATATCTTATAGGCAGTGAGTCGACCAGTCAGCGGAAGCGGATGGAGTGGGGAAGCAAGACATGGGGGGATATAACCTTTGCGGGATCGATTTCCATACATAAGAGTATAAGAGAAGATAGGAAGAATGATCAGAGACACACGTATGTGTAAATCGCCGCTTATAGGGAAGAAGACACATATGTGTAAAACACCTACATGTGTAAGGGTAAATGATCGGAAAAACCCAAAGAGTAAGAGAAATACAGACAGATTAAAAAAAATTGACCAATGAACATAAAGTACTGTTAGTGTTGCAAGGACCAAATTGCAATTTCAATAAAGAGCTAGACCAATTCCAATCTACACCAAATAGGCCCAATTGTGCCAAAACCTTAGGAACTTTACTGTTCCTAAGGGTTGTCCTAGTTATATATATATATATATATATATATATATATATATATATATATTAATGCTATGAATAATTAATTTTTGGTATCTATAAAGCATAATATATAACAATATACAATATGTTAAATTTTGAATATATGAGTAGAAGATGGGCCAGAATGTACTAAACTCGTCGTCTTTCTTTACCCCGATCGTGGTCCATAACCCATTTTACTGAGAAAAACTTCCTAAACGGACTCCGTTTCCTCCAAATTTGAAATCATATTCTTATCCATCTTAGGACACCACCCACTAACAAAATTACCTCATTAAGAGCATTTGGTATGAGCAACTTGAAGTGGTGTTATAACAAGAAAAACAACAAGAAGAAGGGGTGGTGTTCATGGTGTTATAACACCCATTAAGAGGAAAGAGATAGAGATAGATAATGTGTGCAACCAATAGATGATCTTGTTTCATCTAGTCATGGCCACAACAAGAAGTAACACAACGTGATACAACAAGAAGTGGGGGGGGGGGGGGGGGGGGGAATGGTGTTTATCTTGTTATGACTAGGTTATGAGGTGACACATCAGCAATAATAGTATTTCTCGTTGCCCATACCATATGCTCTAAGGTGCATATAGTTTCGATTCCTTCGAGGTTATAATCCCATAAGGGTATTGATATTTCCAAGGAATGTTTTAATACTTCTAAGGAATAATCAGTAAATAGACTACTCTACCCTTCAATTAATTTTGAATAAAAGAAGGTAATGAATTATAAAGTGATTCACCTTTTTTACCTGCTATATAATGTCATATATATATATATATATATATATATATATATATATATATATATATATATATATATATATTGTAACGCCCGGGTTTCAGGGCTAAGCATTTTTAGACAATGTAATAGTCTAGTTCAACTCTTGTAACTCTTTTTGAAGTAATAAAGATGAAATATTTGATTATTATGTGAATTATGTGTATTTATGTGTTTACTATTTAATTATAAATGTATAATTAATAAAGAATAAAAATAAGCGACAAAATTAAAGTGTGAGATAAGCCCGATATCTTTATATAAAGTTGTAGTGGTCGAAAGAAGGATTCTGGGAATATAAAGAACGCCAAAATCCGAGTTATAACGAAGACGTTATGACCCGTCGAAGTTTCGCGACAGAACCGGCACGATACCGGGAAGCGTAAATAGTGAATTTACGATAGAGCGAGATTTAGCCTCAGCGATCTAAACAAAAGTCGTAGAATTGGTAGATGTAATAGGTGATGTGTGATAAAATGATGAGAGTCCTCGATGTTGATGTTGTTGATTCTGTCATCTAGCGGAGTATGGATGACGACCACGGACTCTTCTAGACAGTCCAGTGGAACACTAGCAGGCTCGCAACCTGTAGGTGTTTGTGAACGATGTGTTCACCGGTGTACTCCATCCCCCACATGGTTGCCTTTAGGACATTTATTGCTGAGGAATCCCCTTAGCAGTAGTGTCCATCCCGATGATTATCCTTAGGCTAGGTCCCTTATGATAGGTGTTTAGGGACGTAAAGTGAGGATAACGGGAACGGGTAATCTGGTTATTGTTGATTGATGAAATTAATAAACTTATTTATTGTGGGATGAAAACCCTATGTGCTCACTAGGCTCCCCAGCTTGACCCACTTAGTTTCTTGTATTACAGGTAGTGGCGAATGAGCATAAATGTGATGTTTTGGATGAGGGATTACGAATATAGGCCTGTAGATACGAAATAATGTAGTAAGGCTTATATTGTACTATTTATGCTTTTGATCTATATCGAACATGACATCCCAAGTCTTTTAATGAAATACATTTCCTTGGAAATGCTTTTAATAAATCTTTATCATATTTTGTTTGGGGACAAATTCCGCAACACTTTTATTTAAAATGTTACTCAGATTTTCAAACAAAGCATAAACAAAATCGGTCTTTTCTGGCCGTGATTTTGGGGATGTCACAGTTGGTATCAGAGCATTAGTTTAAGCGAACTAGGAATTTGTAGGATTTCTATACTTAAACTTAGAAATGTAAGCGATGATTGTGAGGTGTGAGCACTAGCTTATTTTAGGAATTGTGCCTAAAATGTTTTTATGTGCTAAATGATTTATGCATGATATGCTGTTATTTGTTCGGATCTATGGTCTGTTGCCGACCGGATCTGGAAACCTTATGTGTTTAGGATTCTAAATGTATGACTATGATATTAGAACTAGCATGTAAACGTTTCGGAGTGATAACGATGATTTAAACGTCTATCCTAAATAACGATCTAAATTCACCTTATTCGGTGTATAGATCAAATGGCAAGGACCTGTAGCGGAAACGTAAACTCAAATGGAGATAGGAACCAACCTCCAGTGATTGAGCAAATACCAGTTGTGGAAGCCGCTGCTGAGCCGATAACGATGGCCGGAGTACAAGCGATGATCCAGGCGATGTTGGATCGTCAAATGGAGGAAACTAGACGTTTGCTCCAGCAAAATCGAGAGGAAGCGACTATTCAAATCGAACAGCCCGAGTTGAATGAAGCGAAGACTGAGGAAGGAAACTACAGTGGGACTGTTGGTCAAGCTAACCCACCGATAGTTAGGCAAAACCACCAGGATGGAGGAAATGACGGACGTGGATGTAAATACAAGGATTTCATGGCATCCAAGCCATCGAGTCTATCCGGAAGCCCAACACCGGTGGAAGTCATGAACTGGATCTCTGAGATGGAGACGGTGTTTGAGAGTTGCAAGTGTAGCAACAGGCAGAAGAACGCTCTCGCGGTTCCTCTGTTGAAATCTGGAGTATTAAGATGGTGGAAGCTACTAGCTGATTCAATGCCCAAAAGTGAAGCAAGCAAGATGTCGTGGGAGGATTTTCTGGTACAGTTGAAGATGCAATACTGCTCTGAACAGGATCTTCTAGAGATCAACAACGAGTTCCAGAATCTGAAGATGGGAAGAATGAGCGTTACTGAATACGCTGCAAGCTTTACTGAGAAAATGAAACTTGTTCCTCACCTAGTCCCAACTGAACTCTCCAAGGTTAACAAATTTGCCCTTGGATTACCAGCGGACTTCGGTCCCATGATCACGCAAACTACCACTCTGAAAGCCGCCATCTGGGCTGCTAAGAATGTAGAGACCCAGATACGAGAGAAGGGTCTGGAGAGAGCGGAGGTGGGAGATAAAAGGAAATTTGACGGATCCTCGAGGTCCGGTAAGAAAGGTAAATTCTCGAAGTCTGGTTCGAAAGGAGGAGGAACCGAAGCAAAATGGTGCGACAAATGCAAGAAGAAGCACCAGGGGAAATGTGATGGAGGAGTCACTTGTTTTAAGTGCGGAAAGCTTGGGCACTATGCCAACGAATGCACGTTCACTAAGAAGGTATGTTATGAGTGCAATGAGGAGGGGCACATTTCAAAGGATTGCCCGAAGAAGAAGGACGTAGGAAGACCCAACATACCACCGAAGCCGAAGGCGAGAGCCTTCCAGATGATGCTCGAGGCTGCGAAGGAGGCAGTAGACATCGCTTCAGGTACCTTTCTTGTAAATGGTTTGCCTGGAAATATACTATTTGATTCCGGAGCCAACTACTCCTTCGTGTCGCATAAATTTGGTGGGAAATTAGCATTGCCTGTAGAAAAACTTGATAATGCCCTGATTGTAGAAGTTGCTAGTGGCAAATTCGTACCTGTTAGTGATCGTATTAGGAACATCGTCATCGACCTAAACGGAAACGAATTACACGAGAAGCTATTACCCATAGAATTAAACGGTTTCGAAATTGTTTTGGGTATGTATTGGCTTAGCGCCAACGATGCTGAGATTCAATGCCGAAAGAAGATAGTAAGGGTAAACCCACCCGGAAAGGAATCATTTATGGTGTACAGGGACAAACACATAGTGAATTCTGGAATCATCTCCCTCATGAAAGCCAGGAAATGTTTGTCTAAAGGATGTGCATCATACTTGGCATTCGTAATCGACGCTAAGAAAGAAAAGAAAGAGGTGCAGAATATACCGGTCATATGTGATTATCCGGAAGTCTTTCCCGAAGATCTTCCCAGATTACCACCTGATAGGCAAGTGGAGTTTCGTATAGACTTGTTACCAGGTACAACACCGATAGGAAAGGCACCATACCGACTAGCACCGACGGAGATGAAGGAGCTTATGACGCAACTTCAGGAGCTGTTGGACAACGGTTTTATTCGACCTAGTTCATCACCCTAGGGAGCTCCGGTGTTATTCGTGAAGAAAAAGGACGAAAGTATGAGAATGTGTATAGACTACCGAGAGCTGAATAAGGCAACGATGAAGAACAAGTATCCATTGCCGAGGATTGATGACATATTCGATCAGCTGCAAGGTTCGAGCTACTTCTCAAAGATCGATCTTAAGTCAGGATATCATCAGCTGAAGGTAAGAGAGCAGGATATTAAGAAGACTGCATTTAGAATGAGATATGAACACTACGAGTTCTTGGTTATGTCATTCGGACTAACCAATGCTCCAGCAACATTCATGGATTTGATGAACAGGTTTTGTAACCATTCCTCGATAAATCCGTGATAGTATTCATCGACGACATTATCATCTACTCGAAAAGCCAGGAGGAGCATGGCAAGCATCTACGAGAAGTGTTGGAAGTATTGAAGAAGGAAAAGCTTTACGCTAAGTTCTCCAAATGCGACTTTTGGATACAAGAATTCCAGTTCTTGGGTCACGTGGTTAACCAAGAAGGGATAATGGTTGACCTCGTAAAGATCGAGGCTGTGATGAAGTGGTAATGTCCAAAAAGTCCCACAGAGATTCGGAGCTTTCTAGGATTAGCCGGATATTACCGACGATTTATCCAAGGTTTTTCTTCGATAGCTGCTCCATTAACAACGTTAACCCATGAAGGAGCTACGTATACGTGGAGTGAAAAACACGATGAGGCATTCGAGAAGCTAAAGAAGAAGTTATGTTAAGCACCGATACTTTCTCTACCCGATGGAGTTGAAGACTTCGCGGTTTACAGTGACGCATCTGGAGTTGGGTTGGGTTGTGTTCTGACCCAAAGAGAAAAGGTGATAGCATACGCATCTCGACAATTGAAAGAGCACGAAAAGAACTACCCCACTCATGATTTGGAGTTGGCAGCGGTAGTTTTCGCTCTAAAGATATGGAGGCATTACCTCTATGACACCAAGTGCAAACTTTTCACTGATCAATAAGAGTCTTCAGTATCTCTTTAATCAGAAAGAATTGAACATGAGGCAACGACGCTGGCTAGAACTACTCAAGGACTACGACTGTGAGATACTTTACCACCCAGGTAAAGCCAATGTTGTCGCAGATGCTCTCAGTCGGAAAGTCTATCTTAAAAGGAAAAGGCTAAGAGCATTAAGAATTGAAGCCGTCTCGACGATTGTGGAAAGTATCAGGAAAGCTCAAGAAGAGGCTTTAGAGAAGAATGGCCGAAAGGAAGAACGTTTGGGCAAAACGTTAGTGTTCGGTACAAACAGTCGAGGACTGAAGGTATTCCAAGATCGGTTTTGGGTACCTAATATGGGAGGAATAAGAGACCTTCTGATGGAAGAAGCACACAAGACCATGTACTCAATTCATCCCGGTAGCACTAAAATGTATAGGGACTTAATACCCTACTATTGGTGGCCGACGATGAAGCTCGATGTTGCGAAGTATGTGGCCGAGTGTGTGACTTGTGCAAGGGTTAAGGCACAACATCAGAAACCATATGGGAGTTTAGAACCTTTACCTGTACCCATGGGTAAATGGGAAGACATCATCATGGATTTTGTGACTAAACTGCCCAGGACGAAGAACGGACACAACATGATTTGGGTAGTCGTGGATCGTTTCACCAAGAGTGCACACTTCATAGCAGCCAGCGAGAAGTGGTCTATGGATAAGCTCGCAAATGCTTATGTGAAGAAAATTGTAAGACTTCACAGTGTTCCTCTTACGATTGTATCAGATCGTGATAATCGTTTCACGTCGAGGTTTTGGAGGAGTCTACATGAGGAGTTGGGTACAAAGTTGTGTTTGAGTACTGCTTACCATCCGCATACCGATGGCCAGAGCGAAATAATGATTCAAACACCGGAAGATATGCTGAGAGCATGTACCCTCGAGTTCCAACGTAGCTGGGACGAGCACTTACCTCTGGTAGAATTTTCCTACAACAACAGTTTCCACTCGAGCATCAAGATGGCACCTTATCAAGCCTTGTATGGACAAAAGTGTCGTACACCGTCTTGTTGGCTTGAAGCCGGAGAGAAGCAGTTTATGGGCCCCAATATAGTCCATGAGACTGCTGAGAAGTTGAAGGTGATTAGGGAAAGAATGTTAGCAGCTCAGGATCGTCAGAAGAGCTATGCTGACAAGAAAGACGACCGATGATCTTCGAAGTTGGGGATTCGGTTTTGCTAAAAGTCTCACCGTGGAAGGGACTTATAAGATTCGGTAAACAAGGAAAGCTAAGTCCAAGGTTTATAGGATCGTTTAAAGTTCTTCAGAAGATTAGGAACCAAGCTTACAAGCTCGAATTACCCGAAGAACTAGATGGTATTCATAACACCTTCCATGTGTGTTATTTGAGGAAGTTCATGGGAGAAGTTCCCGACATAATTCCAATCTCAGAGTTAAGGATGGATGAGAATAAAAGGCTGATCGAAGAGCCTGAGGCAATTGTTGACCGTACGACTAAGAAGTTACGACGCAAGATGATCGACTTAGTGCTAGTCCAATGGAAACATTCGAATCGGGCGAATCTCACTTGGGAAACAAAGGATGACATGATGAGTCGCTATCCACATATGTTTGCTGATGCATGATTTTGGGACGGAATCATCCTAAGGGGGAGAGAATTGTAATGCCTGGGTTTCAGGGTTAAGCATTTTTAGACAATGTAATAGTCTAGGTCAACTCTTGTAACTCTTTTTGAAGTAATAAAGATGAAATATTTGAGTATTATGTGAATTATGTGTATTTATGTGCTTATTATTTAATTATAAATGTATAATTAATAAAGAATAAAAATAAGCTTCAAAATTAAAGTGTGAGATAAGCCCGATATCTTTATATAAAGTTGTAGTGGTCGAAACAAGGATTCCGGGGATATAAATAACGCCGAAATCTGAGTTATAACGAAGAAGTTATGACCCGTCGAAGTTTCGCGACAAAACCGGCACGATACCGGGAAGCGTAAATAGTGAATTTACGATAGACCGGGATTTAGCCTTAGCGATCTAAACAAAAGTCGTTGAATGCGTTAAACCGAGAGTGCCCATAAAAAGAACGCCCAAATCTGACTTCGTATGAAGAAGTTATGATTTTTTGAAGTTTCGACTTAGCAGTAAATATTAGATCGAGCGGTTTTTAGCCGACACGACCTGAACGAGAATCGAAGATCTCGTTAAGAGTAGCGTAACGAGAAAAAGATGGGCGAAAACGGACATCGAATGAAGATGTTATGAGAATTTAACAGACCAATCATGTCCCGGCCTGTTAATAATATACATTTTTAAAATAGATTCAAAATTAGCCGACGGAGTCTAAACGAAGGTTGTAGAGTACGTTCCCACCTTTGCGTGGATATAAAGAACGTCGAAAATGGAGCTCTAATGCGATAGTTACGAATTTTTAAAGATTTCATTCGAATTTGCGAAGCCTGTTGCTCAATCGATGATGTGGCAAGATCACAGCCGTCGCTTGCGGCTCACGGTGCTTGCTTCGGATGATGACACGTCGCTTCGGTACGCCCCGCGTCCGAGGCCTAGTACGCCCCGCGTACATTCGCTTCTTATCCACTTCGAGAGTAGGCGCGTGCGAGCCAGCTGGATCCGACCTAAAAGCCTTATCCGAGGACTACGCCCTGTGTAACCTCCTTACGCCCAGCGTACTTGCGAGGCCTCACACCTATAAAGGGGTGCGAAGGCAGCCAGTTTTCTTGCACCAAAACTCATTCTCTCTCTAGTTTCTTTCTCTCTCTAGGGCTCCTAACCTCCCCTAAACCCTAGATAAACCCCCTAGCTCCCGAAGGAAGCCCCGAGGCTCCCGGAGTCCCGAGAAAAAGGGTCTTTCGGTTTCGAAACGCTTCTCCAAATAAAGTTCCAGTTTTCTTTAAAATCCGCTGTAAGTGAGCTATGCTTATGCAATTTTTAATATAGCTTTCAAATAATTGTAGGAATGCTATTAGGTCCTTAAAATGATTATTTGGGCTATTATTATGAGTTATATTGAGTGTTATTTAACGCTTATATAATAACAATAATAGTCAGACTATTAATTTGTCATGGTTATCGTTAGACTAAACCCTAGTGGTATTGGTACTAGGTTTTATCGAAGGAAAAATTGTTTTGGGAGTATCGAAGCGCTGTCCGAGTACTGAGTCACCACCTTGCAAGTGAGTGCATAATTACTTTCAGCTTACACATAGATATGAAGTATTTTATATAAATTACGTGCTATGTGTGCATATTATCTGAATACTTGCTATCTATGATGGATGAACGTTTTTATACATGTTTTCAATGATTTAAACTGTATATGTATTTTATATCTACGAAAATGTTGGGGAAAAACATGGGTAGATGTAATAAGTGATGTGTGATAAAATGATGAGAGGCCTCGATGTTGATGTTGTTGATTCTGTCATCTATCGGAGTATGGATGACGACCACGAACTTTTCTAGACAGTCCAGTGGAACACTAGCAGGCTCGCAACCTGTAGGTGTTTGTGAACGATGTGTTCACCGATGTACTCCATCCCCCACATGGTTGCCTTTAGGACATTTATTGCTGAGGAATCCCCTTAGCAGTAGTGTCCATCCCGATGATGATCCTTAGGCTAGGTCCCTTATGATAGGTGTTTAGGGACGTAAAGTGAAGATAACGGGAACGGGTAATCTGGTTATTGTTGATTGATGAAATTAATAAACTTATTTATTGTGGGTTGAAAACCCTATGTGCTCACTAGGCTCCCCAACTTGACCCACTCAGTTTCTTGTATTACAGGTAGTGGCGAATGAGCATATATGTGATGTTTTGGATGAGCGATTACGGATATAGGCCTGTAGATACGAAATAATGTAGTAAGGCTTATATTGTACTATTTATGCTTTTGATCTGTATCGAACATGACATCCCAAGTCTTTTATTGAAATACATTTCCTTGGAAATGTTTTTGATAAATCTTTATCATATTTTGTTTTGGGACAAATTCCGCAACACTTTTATTTAAAATGTTACTCTGATTTTCAAACAAAGCATAAAAAAAATCGGTTTTTTCTGGCCTTGATTTTGGGGATGTCACATATATATATATATATATATATATATATATATATATATATATATATATATATATATATATAGATTATTTTATTTTCACTATCTATTGTGTGCATGTATGATTGATTATGGACCAATTATTTTAGTTATTTTAATAAAATAATTAATGCATATTACATGTTGAAGATACAATGAGTATTAATTACATCTTCAGCATTTAATATACATTAATTACTTTCTTAAAATAACTAAAATGATTGGTCTAGAATCAATCATACATGCACACAATAGATGGTGAAAACATTTGAACCTAACTCTCTCTCTCTCTCTCTCGGGCTTTTCGGTTTATATATATATATATATATATATATATATATATATATATATATATATATATATATATATATATATATATATATATATATATATATACACTTTCTTTTCATTATTATACTTACCATATACTATTATAGTAATTTATAAACTATTCATATATATTATAATTAATTTAACAAAATATCATTATTATATGATGATTTTTTTAGCAAATACAAAAGTTATTATGTTTTAAAACTAATGATTGTTTATGTAACCATATATTTTCATCGACTCAAATATTTAAGTAATCAATAGAATAAATTCATAGCATCTATTTTATTTATTTATTTATTTTTGCATAAAAAATATTATAAACATATTAATTGGAAAAAAAATATTACGCGTTAAACCAATTAAAAAAAATACTACTTCAAACTAATTCATACTAAATCAGAAAATTATAATTCTTTTATATCTTCATTTTTATGTATTCAAAATATTCTGTTGGTGTAGTTAAATAAAGTTTGTTTCTAAATTATTTTATTTACTTTGATAGCAAAAGATAACTAAATAAAAAAGAAGAATAAGTATAAGAGAAGTTAAGAAATCACATAAGATGTGTGCTAGCGTTCGAAGTTTGGAGAGATAATATATGTTAATTTAATATTGAAAAGAATAAATTATATGTTAAATTGGTAATGAAAGAAGCGTGTAATTTGGTCTCCCATCAATCAATATCAATATCTAAGAATAAAGAGTGTTAAGGGTACTATTGTCAATGTATTAATCTTTGAGTGGATGAATAAAAATTGGCAGTAGCTCCCATCCCATAAATATAACTTTATTATGAAACTAAAACAGATGTTTCCTTGTATAATACGGATAGAGATTAACTGCATGCCACCGACTGAGTCCCTCAACCTGGTTTTACATTCCTTATATAAATCTTCATCACATTAATTAATTATCTATACAAACCTTAGCTAATCGATCAGCCGTTACTAATTTTATGGATATATCTTTGTATTGCGTCGTAGTCTTGGGCTCTTTGGCTGCATGCGTTGATCATTTGTGCTATACTTGCATCTACTCGTGCTACTGCTATCAATGTTGTGGCTTCGTCTTCCAAGATATTAAAACCGGAAGAATACGATCAACAACCACCCATGTCACCCACCATCTTGTGGTGACGATACAACATGCAGACCTTGATCTTCAAACTTAAGGACGACCTTGATGAAATTGTGCCGGAGCAAATATACGATAATAGTACATGCAAGAAGAGCGACTGTGTGATATGTCTTAAGAAGTTCAAGAAGGAGGAGAAAATTGGAGTTCTGGTATCCTGCCAACATTCGTTCCATGGCCATTGCATCAACCCGTGGTTATTCGTTAATCGAAGTTGCCCAATTTGTCGAGAACCCATCATCAGATCTTAAATTTACTTTATCGATTGAGTGAATATGGACCTTTAATTTTAATGCTAAAAATAAATAATCGTGGTGGTTCTGATCATTTGTCTTCGTGGGCAAAAAATCAGCTCATAGTTAACAATTGTAAACAACAATGAACTATGGTTTTCTTTAGCTCCATAACAATGGAGCACTTAGCATTATTCATGGACATGGAAAGGGTTGGTCCTAGACAACTTGGGGCTCGGGCCAAAAAAAATAGGGGCCCTTATAATTTTTTTTTGTAAAGGAGTGTGGCACCTTTAGAAATTTTTATTAATTAATAAAAATAATACAACTGAAGGCTGGGGATTGCCCACCTATAAAAAGAAAAGACTCCGGGACAGACCCTGGAAGCCAAACAACCTAGCATCTAGTACAAAATAACTAAATTAAAAGGTGTGCTCTGAACCATAATGCATAAACATCACAAAGAAAAACTAAAGAAATAAGTGATAAAAGGCAACCAACAAACAAATAACATGCAACAAATAGAAGAAATTGTTCTTTTGTACCTCCTGTTGTTGGCTGCCTGTGATGCTGATGTTGTGAGCTTGTAAATAATTTCTAAGCACTTGCCAAATGCCAATTGAAAAACCTCCACAGTCACAGTAGAAAATTCTGAAGTTAAAAAAACCAAAAAAAAGGAAATAAACATTCTTACATTGAAAAAACTTAAATTAAACAAATGAATAACAAATTAACTCTAAAAAAATCAAGAGGCCACTTACAGTGAGAGTTACAGGGATTCACAGTCACTCGTTCAGAAGGTCATAAACTTGGATTTGGATAAGTTGGATTCTCAGATTCTATACAACATAAAATTCTGAAGATTAAAAAATATTCATAAAAGAATATCAGTATATCACAGATTCACAAAAAAATTAGAAATTTCAATTCAAATCTAGAAAGTATAACTTATAGAAACATAAGAAATTTATAGCATACCACTTAGCATAAAGCTAACTACCATACCACATATCTTTACTACAGCTAGTGTACCACATAACATAAAATGGGTCGGCCTTGGTGCCTTGGACCCATTGGTATGGTGAGAAGACTCACCTTGAATGCAGAAGCTTCCTGAGGAAATCCTTAGCTGCTGCCCCCACCAGTTACCCGAGTTGTCACTACCAGTCAACATACCCAATTAAAAATTGGGTCCCTTACCATAATCCTTGGTCCATGCATGGGGTAAAATGACCATTTTACCCCTACCCAATATGATCCAAAACTAAGGGTCCAAACCCAAAACAAAAGCCCAATATCATAAGGTTCATAAGACCATAAATGGCTCAATTTTCCAAATTGGGCCCAAACCTTTCCAATAGACTTTAAACTAAAGCCCAATACTTTCCCTAGTAAATAATCCTGACCCAAATGGCCCACTAAGGCCCCCAACAACCTAGTCCAAGAATTGGCCCAAACCTAAGCCCATAATGCGAAGTCCATTTCTATATTGGGCCACAAGGCCTAATAGGCCCAACTATTCTATTATTGGCCCAAAGATGCATTCAGGCCCACCTATCAACAATTCCAGGCCCAAAACCATTAGGGCCCAAAGGTCTGAAGTCCACAAAGGCCCAAGTCCTCCTGAGAGCGTACGCCCAGCGTACCTCGTCTGTACGCTTAGCGTACAGAGCAAATGGACTGTACGCGCAGCGTACTACATAGTACGCCCAACGTACAAGCAGTTCATGCACAACATCCATTAAGTGCTTAATACTTGATCCAATACATCCAAATCACAGATATGAGCTATACTTAACATCTAAACCCATAAAGTCACTGACTTGGTGACTTTGCATGCCCCAAACAAACCCAAAACTCCAAGAATGGCTTTCTACTTCCATAAAAGTGACCCTAACTCAAGCGTGAATCCATTAAGACCATCAAGATGGCAACTTTCTGCCTTAGGGACTCAAATATCATCAAGGGTGGCAACCCCAAGCCTAAAATCGGATTTGGAACCATAAAGCTCCAATCTTGGGACCAAAAGATCCAAAAACTCAACATAGTAGATCTAAGCATTCAATGGTCAAGTTCAGAGCTTTATACCTTCATTAAGTTGAGAATGATTCCTAAAGCCAAATCCATAAGCTCCTCCTTGATTCCCATCCTTGCATCAAACTCCAACTTCTTGAAAATGGGTTAAACACCCTAAAAATGGACTCCATAATCTCAAAATGCCACCATGGATGCTATATGACGATTTCTAATGTTTAGAGGGGTGGAGGCTGAAGATGTTAGGGTTTAGTTATGAAATAGGGGGTTTAAATAGGGTCCAAGACCCTAAAATAAGGTTCTGATCTAACGGAATTACGCCCGACATAATTCTTGTACGCCCAACGTACTCTAGAGAACCTTCGCGACCAATCCTGTTCATTACGCCCAGCGTAACCCAAAGTACGCCCAACATACTCCCTTTTTCCCTAGTACGCCCAGTGTACTCCTTGTGTACGCCCAACGTACTTGGCTAAGCATGAAACTACTTAAACTTACGAAAGCCATAACTTCTTCGTTATAAATCCATTTTCAATGATCCTTATATCCACGGAAAGGTGATGAGAAGCTCTACACTTCTAACAACTCAAACTTTCCTTAATACCTTCTGAACCAAAATCCATTATACATAAAAGCCTGAACTGACACTTTACCAA
Source organism: Lactuca sativa (assembly GCF_002870075.4). Taxonomy (NCBI): domain Eukaryota; kingdom Viridiplantae; phylum Streptophyta; class Magnoliopsida; order Asterales; family Asteraceae; genus Lactuca; species Lactuca sativa. The sequence goes on along the minus strand of NC_056626.2, from coordinate 370,663,872 downwards.
ATTACCCCTAGACTCCAACACACAACTCGGACACCCGAAACACTTCTAATACATCACCCATACCCAAATGAGCCTAGATATTACCTTCTATAGAGCCATACTCCTTATGAAGACCAACCTTCGGTCCACAGCCTTAGACTAGAAGTCAATTCGGAACAGATCGTTACATGCTGCTATATATTTAATATAAGAAATATAAAACGGGGACCCTTAGGCATTTGGGGGCCCAAGGAGGTCGCCCAGCTTTCTTAGGCCCATGGGTCGGCCCTGTTCATGGAGGGAACATTTTTTACTTATATTGATTGGACAAAAATCAAATATCAAACATAATAGTGCATGCTTTCTAATTGGATGAGCTTTGTAGATTAACTAGTAAATCATGCATGTTTTAGATAAAAAAAAGGAAATGGTGTTCGAAAGAGGTAATGTTATGTCGCTTATACACCTAAAAACTTGTGTGGGAGAATTTCCATCCAAACCTTTTACTTGCCGCCGTTAATGCTACTTATATGTCACCGCTAATTTTTGTAGACCCATTCTCCTCCTCTTTTCTAGATTACACATTTTTTCTGAAAAAAAAAAACTCTTTGTCGGCGATAAATCCTTTGAACATGCAACAACATTTTCCTTTTTGGTTGTCGTTGACGACTCCCATCACTTGTGCTACCACCACCACTGGTACTGCATACCTCAACACACCATCACAATCACTTCTATGTTCTTCTCTATGTGGGAGACAAACACCAACGACGTTTGTAAAACTCGACTAAAAAATAAAAAATACAATCAGATTTTTACGATATTAAATTTTTTTTACAACCCGATGTACTTTCATATTAACAAGTAGCTTACAAGTAGTCATCAAAAGATATATAATACAATAAAAAAGGAAAATGTATCCAAGGATCTGATTCGGGCATAACAATCTATCAAAAAACAAAACTAAAAATTATACATCCAACTAGTAGCTTTTATCTGTCATTTACATCTCTTCCCCTCTCGTGGTTTCTTGATCTTGAAAAACATACAATAACAACAGGTAAGCTATACTAGCTTATTGAGAAACCAAACAACCATACAAGCATAATATGTTTTTTAAATAACATCTAATATCACATGATTATATTAAAATCAACAAAAATCACGTCGGTAAACACATAATGTATTGCATGAATAATCCAAGAACTAACAAATTCCAATGCATTCCAAGTATAACCTTCTTACATCTTTGTATAGTTTGTAACATCCCAAAATTCAGGTACATCTGTTTAACCCTTCTTCTTTACCAAGTTGTCAAGTTTAGCCCTTGAGTGGAAAATGTTGCAAATGAGTACGCTGGGCGTACTGAAGAGTACGCCACGTGTACTCATGTGCTTAATTTGGACGCGGACTCAATTAGGTACGCTGGACGTACCAAAGTTAAGTTGGGCGTAACTGGCTCAGATGCAAAACCCTAAATGAGATTTGAGGACTATAAAAGGAATGATAAGGCCCTTACCCCAACCACCATATTGCAATGAGTGAAACCCTAAGAGAGCAAAAACCCATTATAAGCTTGTGTGTGTGTTCTTAAGCTTGAAAGTGCCATTTTGTGGTGGTGAAGGAGAAGAGGAGGCCATTGTGGGAGCTAGAAGTTGGAGGACAAGTTTGGATCCAAGTTCTACAGAGTTTGGAGCTTCATTGGGAGGTAAAAAGCTCAAAGCTTTCCTTGCCATTATTGATTTGTGCTTTATGGACCCATTTTAAGGGTTTTTGGTACCAAGGTGGAGACTTTATGAGCAAAGAGTCTCCATAAGCTTAGATATGCCCTATTCCAGTGTAATATGTGTTGTAGGTTCATAAAAATCCAATCTTGGACGTGAATATTAAGTCATGCATGACATATAGGCTTAATAAGGAAAGAGGAAAGGTGTTTAGAGTGATTGGAGGCCTCTATAGCCATGCAAAGGCTTAAAGGTTTCGACTTTTTGGATTAAGTGGCCTTAGAATAGTCAGATCTGGAATTTGAGCTTATGTATTAACCGTTTAAGACCAAAAATAAAAAAGAGTATAAGACTGGAACTTACGCTAGGTGTAATCCGAGTACGCGCAGCGTAGGGGGTTGAGCTCCCCGATTCTGTGAAGTATCCGAGTACGCCCAGCGTACAGAATTGTTACGCGCCGCGTACTCCGGAGGCTGGACTTTTGTTAACTTTTAGGGTTTGGTCAATATTTGGACCTTTGAGCCAATTGAGGGGTAAAATGTTCTTTTACCCTTCTGAGGGAATTTAGAGAGGGACTAGTCTAGCCTTTGAGAGCCGTATTGATTAGGAGAATTTATTTTATGTGATTAGGCGGAGGCTAGATCAGTATTTCGAGTTCGAGATCATCCGAGTTACCCGAGGTGAGTCTTCTCACTATACTTTACCTAGAGTGGTAATTAGAGTTATGTGAGAGAGTATTTTGTATGCTTTCTGTAAGATGTGATTTCTATGTAATGTGTGCTATGTATGATTCAGAGTTTACAGAGTTAGGACAGGAAGGTCCACAGAGTTAGGACCAGAGGGTCCACAGAGCTATGGGACTAGAGGGTCCCACTGAGACACATTGACCAGAGGGTCATACAGAGTTATAGCCTCGAGTGGCTAATATGTGTTGTATGTGGTATTTTGGGGAACTCACTAAGTATTTATGCTTATATTGTTATGTGTTATGTGTTTCAGGTACTAGCGAGGATCGCGGGAAGGCGCCGACATGATTCGTACACGCTGACAGAGGATTATATTTTGATCTTGGGATATGTTTTATTATGATGACATTTTAAGAACATGATATTTGAGAATATTATATGAGTATTATGTTGTTTGAAAAATGAAAATTTGTTTTAAATTTTCATGTTGTTATAAGTTGGTATCAGAGCCTTGGTTTGAGGGATTCGGATGCACCTTCGGGCGTATCTGAACTAAAACTGAGGATTTGAGGAAATTTTTCACAAAAGAAACAAATTCTTTCTAAAAAAAAGTTAATGATTTTTTAGAAAGGCATAACGGAGCAGTGTGTACGATCAGCCAGCGCCCGAACGGTGATGTCCCAAAATACCCTTACATTATGTGTTATGATGAAATGAGTTATGCATGCTAGAGTAGGCTGGGTAATTCATATTTTAGGACTCGAGTGGCCTGATCAGTGATGCCTTAGCCTAGGAGTTCTGCTGCTGTGAGTTGCTTTGTATGCATTTAGGTATCAAAGAGTAGCTTATCAGAGGCTTGCTAGAGAGTAGACTGGATTCACAGTAGTATAGAGTACTTGTGAGTTGGGATCCTAGGAGGAGGACTTGGGGTGAATACTGATGTGGTGTGGAAGGTAGTATAGCGCCCGTACTACCGGAAACACCGAGTTAGTGCGCATTCCAAGTAATAATCCTTAGGGTACTAAGGAACAAGTAAGGTTGAGTTATCGAGTGCGAGTATACTCGAGCGAGTCTCTGATTTATTTATGTTGTATTTTAGAGGCATCATGGTTGGGACACGCAACACTCCAGAGAGTAGTGGTGTTAGCAATGAGGAGATTCGCCGATTGATTCATGAGGAGGTGGCCGGAGCCATCCGGGCGGAGATTTGGAGATGTTTAGGTCTATCAAGACAATTTTGATTGAGACGTTTGATGAGCAATATGCTGCTCTGTCGGAGGTTGCCGTTGTTGCAACCACCGCAGCTGTCACTGCCGCGAGGCCATAGGGAGGTGACTCGTTGTTGTACCGAGAGTTCAGCAACACAAAGCCACCAGAGTTTGATGGGATGCAGGATCCGATATCCGCGATGAGATGGATTTCTGACATTGAGGGTTTCTTCTACACGGGTTCATGTCCAGAGCATCTGAGGGTACGGTTCGCACTGAACCAGCTTCGCTTGGGAGCGAAAGATTAGTGGAAGTTTTTGATGGCGCATTTTACTTCTGGATATCTTACCTCGGTGACCTGGGACAGGTTCACCGCCATGTTTCGTGATGAGTACGTTCCCCCGATGGACAGGGAATGGTTGGCCCAGGAGTTCTTGTCCCTCAAGCAGGGAACAGAGTCTGTTACTGTGATCACTAGGATGTTTCACGATAGGGGGATGTTTTGCCTTGAGAATGTGTCTACTGAGCAGGCACGCATGAGTCGATATCTAAGTATACTGAGGTGAGACATTCACGAGCTCGTGGCGAACTCGACGTACCGAACATTTGTCGAGCTCCAGGAAAATGCTCGGAAGAGGGAGATTGAGCTCGAGACTCAGGCCAGGGAGGAGGCGAAGTCTCAGGGGAGGGATCGGCGACCGACACAGTCCCAGCCGACAGCCAAGCAGACAAAGCCCGCCAATTCGAGACCAGGGAACCATAGGGGCCGTACTTGTGGTTAGTGCGGCAAGAGGCATGAGTAGACTTGTCTAGCAGGGTCTTGCTACAAGTGTGGCAAGGAGGGGCACATGGCTACGGATTGCCCCAAGGGATTTGCAGTTTGCTTCCACTACAACCAGACCGGACATCGGAAGGTCGAGTGTCTGCAACTGCGGGGATCAGCATAGGGTGCACCGCAGGGATCTGCCCCTACTGCAGTACGAGCTACCGAGAGGCGCCAAAGGCTCGCGGTAGAGCCTTCCAGTTGACCGCAGAAGAGGTCCGCGCAGCACCTGACGTCGTAGCTGGTATGTGATTCTTGCTTACTCTTTTGTTTACGTATGGTGCTTATTTGTGTTATGCTTAGGTACTTTTCTCGTGAGTTCTGTACCTGCTTTGGTGTTGTTTGACTCGGGTGCGAGTCGGTCCTTTATATCGCTAGCTTTTAGTCGTCACATCAGTATCCAGCGAGAGGTGTTGAGTCGACCTATGAGAGTATCCATAGCTGATGAGCATGCAATTTTTGCGACTGATGTGATCCGAGGATGTGTGCTTGAGATATTTGGAGTCGATTTTTTGATATATTTGGTATCTATCGCTAAGGGGGATGTCAGTGTCATTGTGGGCATGGACTAGTAGAGTCGATTTGGAGCTATGATCGACTGTGAGCGTCAGCTGGTGACCATCCGAAACCCAAGTCGAGGAGTGATTATGGTGTTTGGTGAGGGTACCCGATCTAGGTTAGGATTATGTTCGGTAGCTCGCGCGAGGCAGAGCTTGCAGCAGGGTTGCATGGGTTTTCTAGCGTATGTGGTGGATATGCGAGATGTTTCAGATAGACCGAGTTCTGTTGCTGAGGTTCCGGTGGTGAGAGAATTTCCAAACGTGTTTCCTGAGGAGTTACCAGGTGTGCCTCCCGAGAGGCAAGTGGAGTTTTGCATTGATTTACTCCCGGGGGCGGCAGCTATCGCCAAGGGACCCTATCGCCTTACGCCGCCGGAGATGCAGGAGTTATTCTCGCAGCTCCAGGAGCTGTTGGGAAAGGGATTTATTCAACCGAGTAGCTCGCCGTGTGGAGCACCGATCCTTTTTGTCAAGAAAAAGGATGGTTCGCACCAGATGTGCATCGATTATCAGGATTTGAACAAGTTGACGGTCAAGAACCGTTATCCATTTCCAAGGATCGATGATCTGTTCGATCAGCTGCAGGGGGCGTCTTGGTTTTCCAAGATAGACCTGAGGTCTGGATATCATCAGATGAGGGTGCGGGAGGAGGATATCCATAAGACAGGTTTTAGGACTCGTTATGGGCATTACGATTTCATTGTGATGCCTTTTGGGTTCACCAATACACCGGCAGCGTTCTTGGACCTCATGAATAGAGTATGCAGGCCGATGTTAGATCGATCGGTGATCGTGTTCATCGACGATATTCTAGTGTACTCAAGATCCAGAGAGCAGCATGAGGAGCATTTGAGAGAGATTCTCGGAGTTTTGAGATCGGAGAGGCTTTACGCCAAATTCTCCAAGTGTGATTTCTGGTTACGAGGGGTCCAGTTCTTAGGGCATCTCGTCAACCAGAATGGGATATTGGTCGATCCGGCCAAGATTGAGGCTGTGATGAGATGAGAAGTGCCAAGATCCCCCACCAAGATCAGGAGTTTTCTGGGATTGGCCGGCTACTCTCAGAGATTTATCAAGGCTTTTTCCAAGATTGTCGTTCCTCTCACCAGGTTGACCCGGAAGGGCGTGACTTTTAGTTAGGGTCCAGAGCAGTAGGCCTCATTTGAGGCGCTTCGCTAGAGATTATGCGAAGCCCCAGTGTTAGCCCGTCCATAAGGGATGGGGGACTTTGTGGTGTATTGTGACGCATCGATATCGGCGTTGGGTGCGGTTCTTATATAGAGAGGGAACATGATAGCATATGCATTGAGGCAGCTAAAGCCTCATGAGACGAGGTATCCCACCCACGATTTAGAGTTGGGGGCAGTGGTGTTCACCCTCAAGATATGATGCCATTATTTTTATGGGGTTCGGTGTACCATATACACGGACCACAAGAGTTTGAAGTACTTGATGGATCAACCCAACCTGAACATGCGCCAGAGGAGATGGTTGGATGTGGTAAAGGATTATGACTGTGAAATCCTGTACCACCCGGGCAAGGCTAACGTTGTAGTCGATGCCCTGAGCCGCAAGGCGGAGAGTGTCCCGATACGAGACATTTGTATGAGGATGACGGTGATGACTCCGTTGTTGGATACCATACGAGAGGCCCAGGCAGAGGCTGTAAGACTGGAGAACCGCAAGAGAGAGTGGGTGATTGTGCAGGTATCTGAGTTCGTTACCAATATCCGAGGGCTTTTGACCTTTCAGGGTCAGATTTGGGTGTCGTTTGCAGGCGGGAAACGTACCATACTGATGGAGGAGGCACACAGATCGAGGTTCTCAATCCATCCCGAGGCCACTAAGATGTATTTGGACCTGAAGAGAGAGTATTGGTGGCCCTGTATAAAGAGGGATGTGGCGTGGTTTTTTGAGAGGTGCTTGACCTGTCGCAAGGTTAAGGCCGAGCACCAGCGTCCGCATGGCAAGTTTCAGCCACATGAGGTTCCCCAGTGGAAGTGGGAACAAATTTCTATGGATTTTATCACCAAATTGCTGAGAACTGCGAGGGGTGTCGATGCAATTTGGGTGATCATCGACCGGCTGACAGAGAGCACTCACTTCCTTGCTATCAATGAGAGCTCTTCCGCGGAGAGGCTGGCGGAGATATACGTGAGGGAGGTGGTGTCGAGGCTTGGGGTGCGAATCTCGATTGTGTCAGATCGAGACGTACGTTTCACTTTTAGGTTTTGGAAGAAGTTCCGTGAGGATTTGGGTACGAGATTACACTTTAGCACCGCTTACCACCCACAGACAGACGAACAAAGTGAGTGGATGATTCAGACGCTCTAGGACGTGCTTCGAGCATGTGTATTGAACTTCGGAGGAAGTTGGGACACATACTTGCTGTTGGCTGAGTTTTCCTACAACAACAACCACCATTCGAGCATTGGTATGCCTCCTTTTGAGCTTTTGTATGGGAGGAGATGTCGGACTCCCTTATGTTGGGGAGAGGTAGGGCAGCGAGTGATGGGTAGCACTGAGATAGTGCTTCAGACGACCGGGCAGATACAACAGGTCAGGTAGAGATTACTGACAGCTCAGAGTCACCAGAAGAGTTATGCAGATAGGCGATGATCCGAGTATGAGTTTCAGGTTGGAGACTTCGTACTCCTGAAGGTATCTCCTTGGAAAGGAGTGATCCGATTCAGGAAGAGAGGCAAGTTGGGGACCCGGTACATTGGTCCATTCAGGGTGATCACGAAGGTGGGTAGGGTAGCATATCGTTTAGAGCTACCCGCGGAGTTGAGCCACAAACATGATACCTTCCACGTGTCCCAGTTGAGGAAGTGTATAGCCGATGAGACGACAGTAGTGCTACTGGAGGATATTTAGATAAATGTGAACCTGAATTATGTTGAGAGGCCAGTCGCAATTGTGGATCAGAGGATCAAGGTTCTGAGGAACAAGGAGGTGCCCCTGGTTCAGGTCCAGTGGCAACATCAGAGAGGGTCCGAGCTAACTTGGGAATCGGAGTCGGAGATGCGGGAGCAGCATCCAGAGTTGTTTGCGGCTTGAGACTTCGAGGGCGTAGTCTGGTTCTATTAGGGGAGAAATGTAACATCCTAAAATTCAGGTACAACTATTTAACCCTTCTTCTTTACCAAGTTGTCAAGTTTAGCCCTTGAGTGGAAAATGTTGCAAATAAGTACGTTGAGTGTACTAAAGAGTACGTTGGGCGTACTAAAGAGTACGATGCACGTACTCATGTGCTTAATTTGGACGCGGACTCAATTAGGTACGCTCGGCATACCAAAGTTACGTTGGGCGTAACTGGCTCATATGCAAAACCCTAAATGAGACTTGAGGACTATAAAAGGAATGATAAGACCCTTACCTCAGCCACCATATTGCAGTGAGTGAAACCCTAAGAGAGCAAAAACCCATTATAAGCTTTTGTGTGTGTGTGTTCTTAAGCTTGAAAGTGCCATTTTGTGGTGGTTAACGAGAAGAGGAGGCCATTGTGGGAGCTAGAAGTTGGAGGACAAGCTTGGATCCGAGTTCTATAGAGGTTGGAGCTTCATTTGGAGGTAAAAAGCTCAAAGCTTTCCTTGCCATTGTTGATTTGTGCTTTATGGACCCATTTTAGGGTTTTTGGTACCAAGGTGGAGACTTTATGAGCAAAGAGTCTCCATAATCTTAGATCTGCCCTATTCTAGTGTAATATGTGTTGTAGGTTCATAAATATCCAATCTTGGACATGAATATTAAGTCATGCATGAGATATAGGCTTAATGAGGAAATAGGAAAGGTGTTTAGAGTGATTGGAGGCCTCTATAGCCATGAAAACGCTTAAAGGTTTCAACTTTATGGATTAAGTGGCCTTAGAATAGTCAAATCTGGAATTTGAGATTATGTCTTAACCGTTTAAGTCCAAAAATCAAAAAGAGTATAAGACTGGCACTTACGTTGGGCGTAATCCCAATACGCGCAGCGTAGGGGGTTGAGCTCCCCGATTCTATGAAGTATCCGAGTACGCCCAACGTACAAAATTGTTACGTGCTGCGTACTCCGGAGGGTTGACTTTTAGGGTGTGGTCAATATTTCGACCTTTGAGCCAATTGAGGGGTAAAATGGTCTTTTACCCTTCTAAGGGAATTTAAAGAGGGACTAGTCTATCCTTTGAGAGTCGTATTGATTAGGAGAATTTATTTTATGTGATTAGGCGGAGGCTAGATCAGTATTTCGAGTTCGAGATCATCCGAGTTACCCGAGGTGAGTCTTCTCACTATACTTTACCTAGAGTGGTAATTAGAGTTATGTGAGAGAGTATTTTGTATGCTTTCTGTAAGATGTGATTTCTATGTGATGTGTGCTATGTATGATTCAGAGTTTACAGAGTTAGGACCAGAGGGTCCACAGAGCTATGGGACTAGAGGGTCCCACTGAGACACATTGACCAGAGGGTCATACAGAGTTACAGCCTCGAGTGGCTAATATGTGTTGTATGTGGTATTTTGGGGAACTCACTAAGCATTTATGCTTATATTGTTATGTGTTATGTGTTTCAGGTACTAGCGAGGATCGCGGGAAGGCGCCGACATGATTCGTACACGCTGACAGAAGATTATATTTTGATCTTGGGATATGTTTTATTATGATGACATTTTAAGAACATGAGATTTGAGAATATTATATGAGTATTATGTTGTTTGAAAAATGAAAAATTGTTTTAAATTTTCATGTTGTTACATAGTTCATGTGGTTCTTAGCCACTATGTAACATCTTGTTTTTCTGGTATTCTATTTATGCCCTTGGTATGTAATTTGCATTTTGATCCCTTGTAGTATTTTTTTAGATGAAGCTTGTTTTCATCACATACGTTGGGCATATGTGGGTTGGAACAAACCTAAATATTTAGGGTTTCTGCACTATTTAAATATCCTTATAGCCCCAAAACACTTTCTTTCATCAGCCTCCACCCCTCATATCGACCCTTGCAAAGCCTAATCCATTTTAGAGCATATTTGAGCCTTAAGTGTGTATTTTGGTGATCTTGAAGGAGGGAGAACGAAGAGAATACCATCTTAGAAGAGTGAATCACTTTGGATCCAGGAGCACATAACTATTTTGCAGTTTTACTTAGATCTTGTCTAGCCATGGTTTGTGTTCATTTTGGTCCCACGAGCTTGATGTATTTGAGTATAGGTTACTCTAATCCATTTGAGCTGTCATTTCAGATTTTTTGGAGTGTTTAAAATCATAAAAATACAATCTTGGTCCCAAGCTTTCCTCCATGCATTAATTAGGATGTCTAAATGAGTTAAGAAGTTAGAGTTTTTGGTATTGAACACTTAATAGCCATGCAAGATCATAAAGTTGGAAACTTTATGATTAAGAACAACATTTCAGGACTAGATCCGGATTCTGGACAAAAGGGCTTAAGGGATTAAGCTCTTATTATAAAGGAAGGGTGGTAGACGCATACATCATGCATACAAATGGGGACGTTGTGCGTATGTTTTCCGCTCCCCAATTTTTGGTTAATGCATAGTATGCCATGCGTACGAGTTGAGTATGGCCAGCATACTCCGCTGAGTTGACCTAGTTGACTTTTGACTTTGGCCAAAATTTGACTAAGTTTGAACTAGGGGTATTTTTGGTATTTTGAGCTATAGTCTAACTATTACTGTTTTATGTAAAGGTTATCAGTAGAGTCGGTATTTAGAGCAACGTGTTGTTGCAACTATTTTGTTTATCCGTGAGGTGAGTCTCCTCACTATATCCATGGGTCGAAGACACCAATGTCGATCCGTTATTCAGTTACGTAGAATGCTAGATGTTATGTGGCATATATGTTTGTGTTGGTGTGATAGGGTTGAAATATACCCAGGGCTAGGCCCATTATGGAATTTCGGGTTGAATATACCCCAAGGCAGGGCCCATTATGGCATGTTAGGTTGAAATATACCCTAGGGCGGAAACCATTATGGCATGTCGGGTTGAAATATACCCAAGGGCGGGGCCCATTATGGCATGTTCGGGTTGAAATATACCCAAGAGTGGGGCCCACTATCGTATGATCGAGTTGAAATATACCCCATGGCGGGGTCCATATGTGCTTATTGGGTTGGAATATACCCTATGGCTTGGCCCAACAGTATGTTTGGTATGTTGTACTTTGGGGTATTTCACTAAGCCATGTGCTTACAGTTTATGTTTTGTTTTCAAGTACTTTCGGTACTAAGGGGAAGAGCCCGATGTGATGGCACAACATCCTCCCTCATGATTTTCGCCCTTTTTGGATACTATTACTTTGATGATTTTGATATTGTACTTTGTGAATGTTTTGGAACAATTTGATGATCAGAACTATTGATTTTAAAATGAAAAATTTTATCACTATTTTTGGGTTGTTACAAGTTGGTATCAGAGCCTTGGTTTGAGGGATTCAGACACAATTTCAGGTGTGTTAGGACTCAAACTGAGGAAATGATAATTTTTTCAAAAGAAAAAGAAATTATATTTTAAAAAGACTTTCACTAAGTGAAAAAGGGGTATGATGTGTGCAATCAGCCGAGCTCTGGTAAGTGGTTCCCAAATTACCCATACCTATGTATTATGATTAGTATGCTTGATATGAGGATTTCATGCTAGCTTAGAGCTAAGGATACCTTCAGGAATCATATGATAGAATTACATAATTTGTGTGATACCTTATAGCCTAGGAAGATTGGGTGTTATACTATTATGTATTACATGGAATTGATATTAGCGCAGTTAATTGCCAAGTGTATGTTTCAAAGTTGTATACGATTAGAATCGTATAGCCCTACAATGATCGATTTAGCCTCATTTCATGTTCCTTGTTTGGTTGTGGACTTATGGTAGAATCATCATTTGACATTCTATGTGATTCCATTTTGTGTATAACTTGCATGCATAAGGTAACTTGCGGTGTTGATTGAGGTTCTCGGTATTGCGAGAGGTGGGAGTTGAGGATTTCTAGGAAAGTGTAGGATATATATGATTTTTAGCATAGAATTGGTGTAGTTCTAGTGTGGTGACTTAGAGGAATCAGGATAGCTCTTGAGGAAGGTATAGATAGGTGTAAAATGTGGTATTGGGCCCGTACTACTAGAAGCACAGGATATGTACTTGAGACAAGAGCATTTCTGGACACTCTAAGGAGACATTTTAGTGAAAATTCCCTCGAGTCATATGTTGATTGTTTATATGTTTGTGTTTCCATTTGAGGATTGTGGTGATTACTCGAGGAGGAGGTTCCGATTTAGGTTCAGGTTCAGGTTCTGCTTCTGGCTCTGGTGTAGAACTAGATTATCAGAAGCGGCGAGAGCTCATAGCAACTGAGGTTACTCACGGTGTTTTGGATGCCACCCCCATGATGTTCGGTACCATCTAGGAGGGTATCATGGAACTAGATTATCACTAGCACACGACTTGAGGTTTATAACCTATTGTGTTGACATATTCTTGTTTTTGTGCCCATTCCAGTTAAAGTTGACTATGCATGTGAGTTTTATGAGTGCTCAATTGGTTGCATAACAACTTGGAAGCAATGGTAGGCCCTTGAGCTGCCAGGTGGCAAGAAATTAAGATGGAACAAGTTCAGTCCACATGAGTTTGGATTTTTCACTAACCTTGTCTTGTGATTATGGTTTTGACAAATTCACATGGATAGGAACACATATACCATAAAATCTAAGTGCCATAAGGTTTCTCTCCGATTCATGAAAATGATTGTGAGGAAACGCTTTCACTAAGTAGATTTTAAATAGTTAGCAATTGTGATATTTTCATTCTCAAATTCGATTATGATTACGACATCCCTTTCATAGTTCGAATTGTGAGAAATGGCAAAGGTCTAAACATTTGAGACTTATTGTTGTAAGTTCTAAAATTGTTTAGACACACATGTGAGCTATCTAAGGAAAGGTGTACGAATTTGACAAGCCTTGATAAAGTCTTATCAAAGAATCTCATATTAGAAATCTGAACTTTTGTAAGAAAATCAATAAGTATTGATTTCTAGAAGTCCAACTGATTTTTGGATACATGTAAAAGCTAGTGGGAGCATAAGTGTTATGCCAATAAGAATGTAATTATTATGCTAATGGGAGCACAATTATTATGTTAAGTGTTGTGAGTTAGCAATGTTAATTATAGAAAAAAAAAGTTTCAATTTGTAAAGTTGCAGGGTTTGAAAAGTTGTTTTGCTATAATCAAGGGAGAGGAATTTATACTTCATTTCAAATCTAAAATCTTAGATTGAGACTTTAATAAAATTTAGTCAAGGATATATATGAATGTTATGTTGAAAAGATTTGACATTAGGAAATTCTATATATGGAAATGTTATAGCAAGAGACTGGTAAAGTATTACGTCTTTGTGCAATACATTATGTATCGTATCGCATATGCTTCGGGTATAGGATCGATTACGTATGCTATAACATTAATCTGTTCTAATTTTCCAAATGCTTAAGGCATTAAGAGGAAAAAGGGACTAGAACGAGATATGACTAAAATGGTTAAGCAATTGTCGAGGACAATCTGAGGTTTACCAAAGATTGGTTGCTTATGGACAATTGGAAGTATATTGTAAATTTTGGAAGGATCATGTTGACATAATCTGAGAAGTGGTAACTCTTGTTCAGACGTGATAGTCAAAATGGGAATATGAAACTATTTCCACAAGTGGAGGTTATTCTTTAAATCTCTATGACTTTTGTGCATAGTCATTACAAGAGGATCATTGCATATAAGTTTAGAATTAAAACAAATTATAGCAAATGGAAAGAATTTGGTATTCTTACATTTATGATAAGGATTTGGAATTGTGAAATGAGCATCATTGAAATGCTTTCAATTGATCTATTTCACAAAGAAAGGACCATTGGCAAACATAGTAAGCATTCTTGGAGCATGACATAACCGTTGTTTTAATTCAAGTATTAAGTTGATTAATCAAAACATTATATAATGAATAATGTGTAATCAATATGGTGATTAAATAAAAGGTGTTTTATTTATATTCATAAGTTCTGAGACCATATTGGATTCGATTATTCTTGTGTTTCACTTTGCATGTTTTCACTTCCCGAAGAACTAGGTTATTCAAACTATCCACAATTGATCATACTTTGGAAGTAGGTATTGAGGCAAGACTGTCATGAATCTGACTGTAGATTGTCTAGTTGTTTTAGAGATATCACAAGTTTGCTGCAGTGGTCATGAGTACTCTTGGAATAAGATTCAAGTATTGGATTAAACCCATGCTAATTTGAATCACTTCATGAATTTTATCACGAGTGATTGTGAGACGATAATATCTTATATTCTTAAAATAGAGACATGTGAGTTGTAGCTTACAAATCGGTTGCACATTGATGATGCGTAAACGCACCAGTAACTTGGTGTTATAAAATGCATTGTTGTATGTGGTTTGATGAGTAAATATAGCAAGCATATGAGTTGAAGTTTATCCATTCCTTTTACTCTTATAGGGATAAAAGTGATATATGTGAGCCCCTCGATGATTTAGTGATGACACCCAAAGCGCTTGGCCAAGCCTGGACTGATCTGATTTGTTCAATTAGTCAGTTGTTATAAATCAGAAATCGGGAAACAACAGATGGACAGAGAGAATGATTATAATCCATGTCTCAGTCCATATTATATCTTGTAGAATGGAGGAATATATGATCCCTTATCTAATGGACGCGTCATTGACTAGGTCAGAGTTCGACAATGGCTTTTAAGAGCTACGATTACTAGTCGGGTTATGGAGTCGTACTTGAAATAATGGTTATTAGACTTATCCAAGTGGGGGCTGTTAGATTAAGTGCCTAAGCCTATAACTATAATTAGTATGTACTTGACCCGAGAGTATCATGGTCGATTTAGGTTGCCTTCACCAAAGCAATTTGATAGGATGGATTTTTGAGAAGAGGTTATTTATGATTTATTAATCGGTTATAATTTCTAATATATTAATATGAAGTCATGTTATTTAATTAGTATTGATCAAGAATTAATTTTGAATTAATTTATTGATCAAAAGAGACTAGGGTTTAACCAGGACTCTTAGAATCCTACAATATATATATATATATATATATATATATATATATATATATATATATATATATGTCACCCTATAGCTAAACTCGGTTACCCTAGTGTGTTCTTCGAGTTCCCACAACCGATTTGGAGTGCATAGAATCTCTCTCAAAAGTCCTCCTTTGTTCATGGAGTTTGTGAACCATTTGAGGCATCACATTTGAGGTGCTAAGCTCTTAAAGGCCAAAATTACAAGCTACAACAAATAGGTAATTCTATAACTCACTTTTATGTTGTTTATGTCAATTTTATGCTAGTTGTAGTCTTTATGCTTTGGAAACAATATTGCATGTATAATTAGAGAAAACATAGATCCAAATCATTTAGGGTTGTATGTGCACCATAGGATGTTGTAGTATACAAAACCCAACATTCACATCCTACCTGCTGATGGACCGAGCATGTGAATGGTGAGATGAGTTAGTCGAGCTATTGGATCTTCGACAGTGGCAGTCATGACTAGGGAGGATTTTGTTATGAGGCTCCAGAGGGAGTTTGCACTAGTGATCGAGGTACAGCAGCTGGCGAGGGAGTTCCAGGACCTTCACCAGACTATTGAGACTATGGTAGAGATTACTGCCAAGTTCTGGGAGAGGGCTCTTTTGGTTCCGTAGTACACTATAGATGAGGATATGAAGAAGACAAGATATCATGACATGCTGATGGATAATATCGGGGAGTTTGTGAGCTTTTTGGGGTACATGACCCTAAATGATATGATTGAGAGCGCCTATGCGCCAGAGAATAAGTTGGATCTTCGGACAAAGCGAAAGCCAGAGCAAGTGCAGACATCGTTGGGATAGGCTAAGAAGCCCAAGACTTCCAACTCACACATCAGAGGCCAGCAGGGCCAAAGCCGTTACGGTAAATGCGGTAAGTTGCGCAATGGGCGTGTCGATTGATGGGTTTAGTATGTTTTAGTTCTGGTCAGCCAGGTCACATGAGTAGGGACTGATGGGGTTTGAGCATTCTAACACTTCCTAAGTGTACATGAAACCCTAATAACCTTGGATCTATGTTCGTCTAATTATCATGCAAAGTTGAATTCCAAGGTTATATTCCTATCTAGCATACATGGGGAACAATTTTTAACTTGAATGAAAGATAGAATAACTTACCTTGTTGTTGCTTATGTTCCTTGAAACCTTGTGAGCCTAGCACCCCAAGTGTGATGCCTCAAATGCTTCACACAACACCAAATGCTCTTGGAAAGACTTTTAAGAGAACATACACTTCTTAAAATCGTCCTAGCCCTCTTGTTTCATATGTGTAACCGATTTTGGTGGAGAATGGGACTCTTATATAGTGTTGACACATCTAGGGTTACACCATGTAAACCCTAATGTGTCATGACTCTTCATTTCCATGACCCATGGGTTTGTAACTCCCATGGAGCATCCTATGGGTGGAACCCAACTTGATAATCCATGGAGCCTCTTAGTCCACTATACAAGATATGGATGATTTACATAATCAACCCATATATTTAATTAGTTATCTTTTGATCACTTAATTAATTCTAAATTAATTCTTGATCAAACTAATCAAATAATATTATTAATATATTAGAACTTATAATATATTAATAATCTCCAAGTGTTATTTTCTCTCATTTAGTCTATCTAATTTCATGTTGCCATGCAACCAAAATGGACCATGCCGGGTCGGGTCAAGTACTTACTAGAAATAGTTATGGACTTAGACACCTTATCCAACAGTCTCCCACTTGGATAAGTCTAATAACTATTACTGCAGTACTTCAGGAACCGATCGGCAATCGTAGCTCTTTCAAGGTCTCTCAGAACTGAGAAGTTGTTGATACGCCATTTAAGATAAGTGATCATATAATCCTCTGTTCTAGATATCAGCCAAACAAATACATGGAACAATGTCTTACTTATTGTCCAGCAGATTGTTTCTCGATTTCCGATTTGTTTGGCAAAGAACTTAATTGAACACATCAACTTAGTTCTGACCGGGCCCGATACATAGGTCAAAAAAAACATCGAAGGGCCCAGATATCAGCTTCTAATCCAAGAAGGAACAGATAAACTTCGACTCATATGTTTGTTCTACCACTCATTGAATTATACACAAAAGCATGTTTTATAACCTCGAGTTACCAATGCGTTTTCATACAATCAATGCATAACCAACTCGTAAGTAACAAATCATATCTCTAGGTTTGAAGACTTATATGATATTACCGTCTCATGATCACTCGAGATAAATTCCATGAAGTGATTCCAGTGAGCGTGGGTTGAGTCCAATGCTTAGAACTTATGAGCACTCATGATTGTTGTAGCCATGTCCAAAACCTTAGACCTTTGCAACCAATCATGACAGTCTTGATTCATACCTACTTCCAACATATGACCGACTGTGGAGATTTGAATAATATGATATACCAAACATAATTATTCTGGAAGTCAAAACATTCAAAAGAAATATAGTAAACGATCGACAAGAGAAAGCAACACTTTACTCATAAATAAAACACCTTTTATTCATCATCTAATGTCAATTACACTTTACAAATTTCGAGGTTATCTAACTAGTAAATCTAATATCATCCTTCATCCCTATGCTCCGAGCATGCTGGAGATGCTAAACCTGAGTCAGTCCCTTCGTGAGGGGATCTGCTGGACTCTCGTCCGATGATACCCTCTTTGCCATGAGGAGTCCTTCTTCTATTCGATGTCTGATAAAATGGTATTTTCTGTCGATGTGCCTGGATCTCCCGTGATCCCTTGGTTCCTTGGCTAAGGCAACAGTGCTTTCACTATCACAGAAAATTTCTATTGGCTCTTTAATAGTTGGTACAACTCCAAGGTCTCCAATGAAGTTCTTCTGCCAAATTGCCTCCTTTGCTGCCTCGCTAGCTGCAATATACTCTGATTCACAAGTTGAATCAGCCACTGTCTCTTGCTTGGAACTCTTCCAAGAAATTGCTCCTCCATTTAAGGTAAAGACCCAGCCTGACTGAGAGCGGAAATTATCCCTATCCGTCTGAAAGCTAGCATCACTATACCCTACAACTCTCAAGTCATCACTCCCACCGAGGGTAAGGACCCAGTCCTTAGTCCTCCGTAGGTACTTGAGGATATTCTTTACCGCAGTCCAGTGTGCCTTGCCAGGGTTCCCCTGATACCTGCTAACCATGCTTAGGGAAAAGGCTACATCAGGTCGAGTACACGTCATAGCATACATGATCAATCCTACAGGCAAAGCATAAGGTATTCGACTCATTTCTGCTATCTCAGCCTCAGTGCTAGGGCTTTGTGTCTTACTCAATCTGGCATTACACTAGATGGGTAACTCTCCTTTCTTGGAGTCCTGCATGCTGAATCTCTTCAGCACCTTATCCAAGTAGGTACTCTGACTAAGTCCAATTAGTCTTTTACTTCGGTCTCTCAAGATCCTTATCCCTAGAATATAGGCAGCTTCTCCTAGGTCCTTCATAGAGAAACACTTCCCAAGCCAGGACTTAACTTCCTGCAGAGTTGGGATGTCATTTCCTATGAGTAGTATGTCATCCACATACAATACCAAAAAGCTAACTATACTCCCTGTCACACCCCAAAACCGAGAACGGCGGAAACGTTCTGGGGCGGAGGACGTCATGTAAAGTACCACAACACAGTAATAGTAAACAAGCAAACAACATCATCCATTGCATTAAATATATAATTTTAATATAAGTGTGTTCTGTACAGTTATAGACACCAAAAATGTAAATCAAAATAAAGGGATGAGTCCTGAATGCGCTCCATCTTCTCAAAAGCTGGTCTCAGTACCTATCTACTGATGACCTGAGAATACAAGTTATTTTGAAAGAGTTTATCAACATTAAAGCTGGTGAGTTCATAAGTATTTAGTGTCAGTGTTTGTGTCAAAATGTTTAAACGTGATGTTGAAGTAAGAGTTTGTAATCATTTGTAGTAAAAGTATATGGATGTTTGTGGGGTTTGTAAAAGTTTGTAATCTCCTAGAAAATCCTATATTTTCTACCAAAAGTAGCCTTCTATCAAGGCATAACTATTTTGTGTGTTTGTTTCTTGTAAGCGTGTGTAATTTTCCCAAGTATAACTATCATTATAAAAATATAGTTTGTACAATATTGTTTAAGTGAAAAGATCACTAAATAATTGTAAAGGGTAAATTAATGTAGTATTATAGGAACTACTGCCGTACTAACTACCTTAAACCGGATTTATATCAAGGTATCATGTGATTAATTGTACCATACTATCGACTGGGTAACAACGACAAATGTAGGTCCTAAAAAGGTATGACGTTTGGCACCCGCAGACCTGCAGGTCCGGCTGTAGCTAGCAGCAAGGTGTAGGATAGTCAATCCAGTATAGATCTATACGCAAACTCACGCTCTCCTTCCAAGAGATTCTGGCTACAACTCGGGCCATGACATTAAAGGCATGCTCCGATACAGTGGATCACATTTATGTAAATGTATATATGTATATGTAATGTATTGTTACTCGTTCTAGTATCGTTGTGTATGTTCTCTTTCTAGTATAGTTGTATATGTTCTCTTTCTAGTATAGTTATGTGTTCTCTTTCTAGTATAGTTGTATATGTTCTCTTAGAAATATGTATTGACTCATGAATGAACTGACACATTGATCTAGCAATAGTAATAGTATAACCCTGTGCTACCCCGATGGTAGCTTACTAATGATGTAACTAGTATGCATGAATATGGAAGTACTTTTATGTCTATATATGTACGCATGATATATATAATTAATATTGAAACGACCTTCGGACGGCTACCCAATATCCCACCAGACCACATCCAAATCGAGGAAAAGGAAATAGGGCGGATGGCCTTCCTAAGCCTCTTAAACATTGCTTATATAAATATACATATACAGGCATGCAATTTATAATAAGTGTATCAAAGTTTAAATAAAAGTATTTGATGAGTACAAGGATTTGTAAAGCAGTTTGAAGTAAAATAGCTTGATAAACAGTTTGAACGAAAATAAAATCATTGGTTTGTAGTTATTAATCACATGTGATTAATGTAATAACTATAAGTATTCAACTTGTATTCCCCCCCCCCCCCCCCCCATAAAAGCATTTAAAACATTTAAATATTTGATTAATAGGGGTATGAACTCACCGATAATGAGTGGTTCTGATGACAATGTTGGATTCGTTGCTAGGTGTCAAGTGGTGACTTGAGTACACACGCGAATCCTATTTAGCATATATCGGCACATATATGAATATAATTAGTGTTATAAACAACTAATTAATGAATTTAGGACCATCTTAGGGACTAGTAAACACTTAAAATGAAGTGTTTGAATTATATATGATTGTATGAAGGGTTATAAGCGGCTGGAGGTGTGTGTGGTTGAGTGTGTGCGGCCGCACACACCTAACTTAGTGTGTTTGGCCCATTTTTCCAATGCTACACTCTATCTATCCCATCCTCCGACACGTATCTCAATTATATTGGGCTTTAAGCACTCATTTAGACTCAAAAACCTCATTATAGAATAGCAAAACGAAGCTAATCTTTGATAACAATGAAAAATGAAAGTTAGAAATTTCGGGTTGTCACATCATCCCCCTGCTAAAGGGAATTTCGTCCCGAAATTAGAATCTAAGTAAATAAGTTATTTACAGAAAACTAAGCGAATAAATGAGGATATTTCAATTTCATTTCATCCTCGCGCTCCCATGTGAATTCCGCCCCCCGCTTGGCGTTCCAGCAAACCTTCACAATCGGGATGCGGCTTTGTTTTGTCTGTTTGACTTCACGGTCCATGAACTCTACAGGTTCTTCCACGAAGTTGAGGCTCTCGTTGATCTCGATCTCGTCGAGTGGGATTACAAGAGTCTCGTCGGAAAAACACTTTTTCAAGTTTGAAACGTGAAAGGTAGGATGTATGTTACTAAGTTCGCTCGGTAGGTTGAGTTTGTAAGCTATTGGGCCAATTCTTGCGAGTATCTCGAAAGGCCCAATGTACCTTGGATTTAGCTTTCCATGCTTTCCGAAGCGTATTAAGCCCTTCCAGGGTGAGACCTTCAATAAAACACGGTCGCCCGCCTGGAATTCCAACGGTTTTCTACGTTTATCGGCGTAGCTTTTGTGTCGGTCTCTGGAGGCTTTCAATCGTTCACGGATCTGAACGATCTTCTTCGTCATTTCCCGAATGATTTCCGGGCCTGTGAGTGTACTGTCAGAAACTTGCCCCTTTGCTAACTGGGTGTCACCCACTTCAGCCCAGCACATAGGGGATCTGCACTTCCGGCCATAGAGGGCTTCAAATGGGGCAGCCTTGATGCTCGTGTGATAACTGTTATTGTAGGAAAATTCGACAAGAGGTAAATGAGTATCCCATGCCTTTCCAAAGTCAATCACGCAGGATCTCAGCATATCTTCCAGTGTTTGAATGGTCCTCTCACTTTGCCCGTCGGTCGGAGGATGGTAGGTTGTGCTCATGTCTAGCCTTGTTCCTAGGGAATGTTGCAACGATTGCCAGAATCTTGAGGTAAACCTACTATCTCTATCGGATATAATGGATATAGGCACACCATGCAGTCGAAGGATTTCTCTAATGTATGTTCTCGTGAGCTTCACCATCTTATCAGTTTCTTTGATAGGCAGGAAGTGTGCAGATTTGCTCAATCTATCGACGATGACCCATATGGTATCAAGTCCACCCGTTGTCTTGGACAACTTGGCTATGAAGTCCATAGTGATCCGCTCCCACTTCCATTCTGGGATCTCTGTTTGTTGCAGTAAACCAGAGGGTTTCTGGTATTCGACCTTAACCTTTGCGCAAGTAAGGCATTTACTTATGAAGGTAGCAATCTCTGCTTTCATGTTAGGCCACCAGTATAACTTCCTAAGATCCAGATACATCTTATCTGAACCTGGGTGGATGGAATATCGAGTTTTGTGCGCCTCGGTCATGACCAAGTCTCGAAAACCACCGTGTTTTGGGGTCCAGATCCGGTCCATGAAATATAGGGCTCCGCCACCCTTGGTTTCTAAGTTCTTGTCCATTCCTCTGAGGTATTCACTCACCACATGTTCAGGTTTCAAGGCTTCAAGTTGAGCCTCCTGAATTTGTGTAGACAAGTATGAATGGATCGTCATCGTCAATGATTTGACTCTTCGACCAGAATATTCTTTCGAACTTAGGGCGTCTGCTACTACGTTGGCTTTATCCGGATGATAACGAATGTCGCATTCGTAGTCATTGAGTAGCTCGACCCATCGTAGTTGGCGCATATTGAGCTCCTTCTGATCGAATATGTGTTGTAAACTCTTGTGGTCAGTGAAAATGGTGCTTTTTGTGCCATACAGGTAGTGTCTCCAGATCTTCAGGGCAAACACAACTGCTCCTAGTTCAAGGTCGTGTGTGGTGTAGTTGACTTCGTGTGTCTTCAGCTATCTCGAGGCGTAGGCGATGACCTTACCCCGTTGCATCAGAACACAACCGAGCCCTTGATTTGACGCGTCACAGTAGACAACGAAATCTTCTATCCCCTCGGGGAGGGATAGTATTGGTGCCGTGCACAAAGCTCGCTTGAGAGTTTGGAACGCTCTCTCCTGTTTCTCTTCCCAGTCAAAGGCCACACCTTTCTGGGTCAGTGTTGTAAGGGGTTTCGTAATGCGGGTGAAGTTTTGTATGAATCTGCGGTAGTAGCCAGCAAGACCTAAAAATTGACGAATTTATGTAGGCGTCTTCGGTGCTGACCAGTTCTCAATGGCTTTAATTTTGGATGGGTCCACATGGATTCCCTCTTCGCTTACCACATGTCCTAAGAATTCGACTCTTCGGATCCAAAATTCACATTTCGAGAACTTCACATAGAGCTTCTCCATTCGTAAAGTTCCTAGAACTTGTCGCAGGTGATCGCCATGCTCTTCCTTACTTCGGGAGTAGATTAGGATGTCGTCAATAAAGACAATAACGAACTGATCCAAGTAAGGTTGGCATACTCAATTCGTCAAATCCATGAAGACTGCGGGCGCATTGGTCAATCCGAATTGCATCACCACAAACTCGTAGTGTCCGTAACGAGTTCGGAAGGCTGTCTTCGGAACATCCTCCTCTAGTACTCGTAACTGGAGATATCCGGATCTCAGATCAATTTTGGAAAAATAATTCGCCCCTTGCAGTTGGTCAAATAAATAGTCGATGCGAGGCAGAGGGTAACGATTTTTGACCGTCAGTTTGTTGAGTTCCCTGTAGTCGATACACATACGGAATGATCCGTCTTTCTTCTTAACGAACAAGACCGGTGCTCCACAAGGTGAGAAACTCGGTCTTATAAATCCTTTGTTGAGAAGTTCGTTAAGTTGACCAGATAGTTCCTACATCTCAGCTGGTGCTAATCGATATGGCGACTTGGCTACTGGGGTAGCTCCTGGAATTAAGTCGATTCTGAACTCGACCTGTCGTTGCGAAGGTAAACTTGGTAGCTCTTCTGGAAAGATGTCTGGAAAGTCGCTCACTACTGGAATGTCTTTTATTTCTTTTGTTTCTAGGCTTGTATCGACAACGTGAGCAAGGAATGCACGATATTCCTTAGGAAGATATTTTTGTGCTTGAATACTGGAGATAATACGAAGACTTGTACCGGGTTTGTCACCGTAGACGACTAGAATTTTGTTAGACGGGAGGTTTAGACGGACTACTTTCTCATAGCACATGATGTCGGCGCGATGAAGACTCAATCAATCCATGCCGATGATAACGTCGAAGCTTTTAATTGGAACCGGCATGAGGTCGATTGGAAATGAATGGTTATCTAGAGTTAGAGTACATCCTAAGTATATGCTCCTGGTGCTTTCTATTTTCCCATTAGCCATTTCTACCGTGAATTGTTCTTTAAGTGCGTGCGGTTGTTGTTTAAGTATGTGAGCAAATTTATGGTTCATGAAGCTTCGCTCCGCTCCACTATCGAACATAATACATGCATAAGAGTTATCGAGAAGGAACGTACCAGTCACCACCGTCAGGTCAGCAACCGCTTCCCCATGGCCTATTGCCAGTACTCTCCCCGCTCCACCTGCATTCTTTGCTTTGGGGCAGTCCCTCTTATAGTCGCCCACATCGCCACAACCATAGCAAGCCTGGCTTACGCCCGTACCGGGGACTTGGTTA
Organism: Lactuca sativa; assembly: GCF_002870075.4. Taxonomy (NCBI): domain Eukaryota; kingdom Viridiplantae; phylum Streptophyta; class Magnoliopsida; order Asterales; family Asteraceae; genus Lactuca; species Lactuca sativa. Next base: position 370,639,611 of record NC_056626.2, on the reverse strand, counting down.
ATCGGCCTTGCCGGAGATTTACAGAAACGGACAGTGTGTCCTTTCTTGTTGCAGTTAGAGCACTGCATTTCACGGCAGGGGCCGTTGTGGTGAAAGTTGCATTTGTTGCACTGAGCTAAACTTCCAGCTACTGCTTCACCGGAGCAGTAGCAGCTGCAGGGGTTATCGCAGCATGTACAGCCACAATTTGCTGCTTTTTGGTAGCTCGCTGCTTCTTCTTGTCATCCCAGAACTTCCGCTTAGTGTCAGCGGGTTTGGAGGGTTCTGCGATGACTAGGGTTGTTGTTGCTGTTGGGGATTGGACTCCATGCTCAATGAGTCGCTGTGCCAGTCGTTTGGCATTGTCGAAGGTAGCAGGGTTTGATGATAGGACATTTCCCTGATACGGAGGCACCAGCCCCCAGATGTACCTCTCGATCTTCTTCCCTTCAGTGGGAACCATATTGGGGCAGAGAGCCACTAGTTCGCTGAATCTGGCGGTATAAGCGACTATGTTGGAGCCCTTCATGGTTAGGCCCCACAGCTCCTACTCCAATTTCTGGATTTCATCCCTCGGACAGTACTCCTCAATCATGAGGTCTTTCATTGTTTCCCAGCCCATGTCGTTGGCTCCGACAAGAGTTAGAGCCTTAACGTGGCCGTTCCACCACGTCAGAGCTTTTCCTTCAAAGGTGCATGCAGCATATTTAACCTTGCTCGCCGCAGGGCGTGAACAAATTTCGAAGACCGATTCCGTCTTCTCGAACCATTGCGAGAGGGCAATGACTCTGCCGGTCCCATGAAAGGACTTCGACTTGCAATTGGTGAAATCCTTGTAGGAGCACTCTCTCGTGCGCACAGGGATCTCAGCGTGAGTAGATTCAACAGGGGTTCCACCTCAGCTGTTGTCAGTTGAGTGATATTGAGCCATGGCAGTTGCCACTACTGTAGCTACGGCAGCATTCAGGGCTGCTGTATCGATGACCGGAGGAGGAGGAGGTGGTGGTGGGGGTGGAGGATTACGTCTTGTTGACTTGCGAGGAGGCATCTTTCAGCTATAAGTTTATAAGGACAAATACAGTGGTAAGAATCAATTGTAAGTAGGGTGAGAGTGACACATGGACTAAACAGCCATCGTCCAACAGTTGAATGAGCGTACAAGTTGAGTTTACAATAGGGAATAATAGTAGGAAAACACAAGTGCAAGGATTTTCCCACAGAATAGATGGCTGTCAATATTACTGGTATTATTGATGTAATAAGTTCGGGGAAAATCGACCTAGCGGTAGGTCTTACATCATACCATACGGAAAAGTTGACAGTTTCTAGATTCCTAATTAGAGTACTGAAAGTTAGAAATATTTTACCGACAAGTGCTACTTAAAGCCCAGATACTAAAGGCTATTCCTTAATCAAAAGATAAAGATGTACTAGACATCTTCTAACGACGACGAGAATTCCTAGGGCGAATCCTCATATCTGCCAGTTGACGAACCACTTCTTGGAGGTGTCGTTCGTAAGCTCTCTGGCGAACTCGAAGTTCTGCGACTTCGGTGGTTAATTGTTATCGCAGTGCATCATTGGATCTCCTCGTCCCTTCGAGTGCTTCTTCCAGATGTCGAATGCGGACGGTGTTAATGCCTGAGTTGGCATCAATTTCCATGACCTGGTCGAGGGCTTCTCGACCTTGCTCGACGTTACGTGAAATTCTACGGACCATGACGGGCAGAGCTCTATCCGCAGAACCACCTTCGCTAACGTTGTAAAAGCTTCGGTCCCCAAAGTAAGGTAAGGGTTGACCCTGTTTGTCGCTCCAACGATTCAAGTTGTTTACCCACAAGGGTGTGGGACCTGGAAAAGCTGGTCGGAGATTGTTGTTTGGGGCTTGACCTACGGGAGGTAGATTGTTGACTTCGGGTTCCGAGTCAGAACCATCAGAAAAGCCTTCAGCTTCATGATCATCCAAAGGAATCGGGTGATCATCTTCTAGTTCCTCTTCTAGCCATCCTACATTGCCGTGGTTAGGGAAGTACGGGTCTCCGGGGATATGGAATCCAACCATTTAATCTATGCGAGAATAGGGATAAGGAAGTAAGTAATAGACAAACTAACTCGATAATTATTAGATGATCTTTATCGGTTACTCCAATACTTGTTTAGTGCATACCAGCTATATATACTCATGACAAGATAGCCCTTCGAATAAGTGAATCCTAACTTTAAGCCTACAATCAAACAAGAACAGGAAATAAAGCAAATACAGATTCTTAGGCAATGACATCCTAGGCAAATATACCCATAATGTATCCACTAAGCAACAATTGACATACAAATAAAGATCTTTAATCCTCAGATAAGTGATTATTGTAATCACAATACTCCTAAAGTATTTTAAACCTATGCTCTGTTCTAGTGTTCCTATTGTAGTAGTGTTGGTAAGTTTTTAGACTTGTTACTATATCACAACCATTCTAGGTCATATTCTAATCACTCCTCGGACCAGCATAGTTGATCAGACTATGCCATTCCCAAGACTGACCATACATCCTCGAGCTCACTTGTGATATCTAACAATCGCAATACTTTTGTTTTTGTCATTGTGACACTGATTTTAGTATAAATGCAGACTTGTATACTTAGTTAAATATTTTAGTATTTAAAGTATAGACTCTTGGTCAGAGTGTTTTAATCCCAAATGGGTTTATAGTTAGTATATCTTTTATGGATTGATATACTCAATTCACTATAAACAATGCTCTGATACCAATCTGTCACACCCCAAAACCGAGAACGGCGGAAACATTCTGGGGTGGAGGACGTCATGTAAGTACCACAACACAGTAATAGTAAACAAGCAAACAACATCATCCATTTCATTAAATATATAATTTTAATACAAGTGTGTTCTGTACAGTTATAGACACCAAAAATGTAAATCAAAATAAAGAGATGAGTCCTGAATGCGCTCCATCTTCTCAAAAGCTGGTCTCGGTACCTGTCTACTGATGACCTGAGAATACAAGTTATTTTGAAAAAGTTTATCAGCATTAAAGCTGGTGAGTTCATAAGTATTTAGTGTCGGTGTTTGTGTCAAAATGTTTAAACGTGATGTTGAAGTAAGAGTTTGTAATCATTTGTAGTAAAAGTATATGGATGTTTGTAAGGTTTGTAAAAGTTTGTAATCTCCTAGAAAATCCTATATTTTCTACCAAAAGTAGCCTTCTATCAAGGCATAACTGTTTTGTGTGTTTGTTTCTTGTAAGCATGTGTAATTTTCCCAAGTATAACTATCATTATAAAAATATAGTTTGTACAATACTGTTTAAGTGAAAAGATCACTAAATAATTGTAAAGGGTAAATTAATGTAGTACTGTAGTGTTGTATTATAGGAACTACTGTCGTACTAACTACCTTAAACCGGATTTATATCAAAGCATCATGTGATTAATTGTACCATACTATCGACTGGGTAACAACGACAAATGTAGGTCGTAAAAAGGTATGACGTTTGGCACCCACAGACTTGTAGGTCCGGCTGTAGCTAGCAGCAAGGTGTAGGATAGTCAATCCAGTATAGATCTATACGCAAACTCACGCTCTCCCTCCAAGAGATTTTGGCTACAACTCGGGCCATGACATTGAAGGCATGCTCCGATACAGTGGATCACATTTATGTAAATGTATATATGTATATGTAATGTATTGTTACTCGTTCTAGTATCGTTGTGTATGTTCTCTTTTTAGTATAGTTGTATATGTTCTCTTTCTAGTATAGTTATATGTTCTCTTTCTAGCATAGTTATATATGTTCTCTTAGAAATATGTATTGACTCATGAATGAACTGACACATTGATCTAGCAATAGTAATAGTATAACCCTGTGCTACCCCGATGGTAGCTTACGAATGATGTAACTAGTATGCATGAATATGGAAGTACTTTTATGTCTATATATGTATGCATGATATATATAATTAATATTGAAACGACCTTCGGACGGCTACCCAATATCCCACCAGACCACATCCAAATCGAGGAAAAGGAAATAGGGCGGATGACCTTCCTAAGCCTCTTAAACATTGCTTATATAAATATACATAAATAGGCATGCAATTTATAATAAGTGTAACAAAGTTTAAATAAAAGTATTTGATGAGTAAAAGGATTTGTAAAGCAGTTTGAAGTAAAATAGTTTGATAAACAGTTTGAACGAAAATAAAATCATTGGTTTGTAGTTATTAATCACATGTGATTGATGTAATAACTATAAGTATTCAACTTGTATTCCCCCCCCCCCCCCCATAAAAGCATTTAAAACATTTAAATATTTGATTAATAGGGGTATGAACTCACCGGTAATGAGTGGTTCTGATGACAATGTTGGATTCGTTGCTAGGTGTCAAGTGGTGACTTGAGTACACACGCGAATCCTATTTAGCATATATCGGCACATATATGAATATAATTAGTGTTATAAACAACTAATTAATGAATTTAGGACCACCTTAGGGACTAGTAAACACTTAAAATGAAGTGTTTCAATCATATATGATTGTATGAAGGGTTATAAGGCTATACAAGAAAGTGTATGGCCAAAATACACACTACATGTGTGTGCGGCCATGTGTGCTGCCAGCACATGTGTGCGGCCAGGTGTGCTGCCAGATGGTGTGTGCTGCCAGAAACATGGTGTTCTTGGTGTTCTTGGTGAAAGTTGTTACCTTTTGGATGATACTTGAGAGGATTTTGAGTCCTTGCTTTGAAGAAATGTAAGAAATGATCAAGAGACCAAGGATTTCATATATATAGGAGGTGAGTGCGGCTGGAGGTGTGTGTGGTTGGGTGTGTACGGCTGGCTGGCCGCACACTCTAGTGTGCGGCCGCACACACCTAACTTAGTGTGTTTGGCCTGTTTTTCCAATGCTACACTCTATCTATCCCATCCTCCGAAACGTATCTCAATTATACTAGGCTTTAAGCACTCATTTAGACTCAGAAAACCTCATTATAGAATAGCAAAACGAAGCTAATCTTTGATAACAATGAAAAATGAAATTTAGAAATTTCGGGTTGTCACACTCCCACTAGCCTTGACATACACACAAGATTCATCTTCACTCCTAGAAAAGCCAAATTCCTTGACTTTCTCATCAAAGCAAAGATTCCATCTGCGAGGTGCTTGCTTTAATCCATAAATGGATTTCTCAAGCTTACACACTCTATTAGGATACTCGTTGCTGACAAAACCTTCTGGCTGACTCATGTAAACATCTTCAACCAATTTTCCATTAATGAAAGCGGTTTTGACATCCATTTTCCATATTTCATAGTCATGAAATGCAGCTATGGCTAACAGAACCCTAATAGACTTAATCTTGGCCACTGGAGAAAAGGTCTCATCATAATGAACTCCTGGAGTTTGTGAGAAGCCCTTTGCAACCAGTCAAGCCTTATAAGTGTCTACATTACCATCCATGTCGGTCTTCTTCTTGAAGATCCATTTGCACCCTACTATCTTACGACCTGGTACATTCTCAACCAAGTTCCAAACTTGATTGTCATACATGGATTGTATCTCACTGTCCATTGCCTCTTTCCACTTGGCTGACTCAGGGCCTGCCATGGCTTCCGCATAACTGTTAGGTTCATCCAGACCTATCAGTGTCTCATCACTGATAAGTGTATCACCTTCTGCAGTAATATGGAATCCATAGTAATGCTCAGGTGCATTCCTAACCCTTGTGGAACGCCTCAAAGGTACGGACTTGTCAATGGGCTCAACAGGAGTTTCCTCCTCAAGTTGAGTGCTAGGGTTTGAAGTTCCTTCACCGCTTGACTCTTGAATTTCTTCAAGATCAACTTGCCTCCCACTGTCTCCTTGGCTTATGAACTCTCTCTCTCTCTCTAAAGAAAGCCCTCCTAGCTACAAAGACCACATTTTCACTAGGTCTGTAGAAGAGGTAACCCAAGGATTGTTGTGGGTAGCTGATGAAAATACACCTCTCGCTTCGAGGTTCGAGCTTATCATGAGTCTCGCGTCTCACGAAAGCCTCGCAACCCCAAATCTTAATGTGGTCTAGTTTGGGTACTTTACCAGTCCACATCTCATGAGGAGTTTTTGCAACTTTCTTTGTAGGGACTAGATTAAGGATATGGGCGACAGTCTCTAAGGCATACCCCCAGAATGAGATTGGTAGCGAAGCTCGACTCATCATGGAACGAACCATATCCAACAAGGTTCGATTATGCCTCTCAGCCACACCATTCAACTGCGGTGTCCTGGGAGGTGTCAATTCAGAGACAATCCCACATTCCCTAAGATAGTCGAGGAACTCTGAACTAAGATACTCACCACCTCGATCGGATCGAAGCATCTTAATGTTCCTACCCAATTGATTCTCGACTTCCTGTTTAAATTCCTTAAACCTTTCGAAAGTCTCTGACTTATGCTTGATTAAGTAGACATATCCATATCTACTATAATCATCAGTAAAAGTCAAATAATAACGATTAGCATCCCTTGTGGCATGTTTGAAGGGCCCACACACATCCGTGTGTACAAGATCCAACAAACCTTCACCCCTCTCACATGAACCTGTGAAGGATGACTTTGTTATTTTTCCAAGTAAGCATGATTCGCAACTATCATCTGACTTTAGGTCAAATGACTCCAAGACTCCATCATTTTGAAGTTGGCCTATGCGTTTCTTGCTTATATGTCCAAGACGAAACTGCCATAATGATGCTTTATCCAAGTTATTATTAATAGAATCAATACACAATACATTATTTCCTAAGTTATCAACCACAGATATTGTTTCATACACGCCATCACAAGGTAATGCTTTAAAATAAAGAACATTATTAAAGAAAGCATTAATAGAACCAACTTCATTATCAAATGAAAAGGTGAAACCTTGTTTATACAATGCATGAAGGGAAATAATATTTCTTGCCATTTCTGGCGAATAACAACACTTATTCAAATCTAAACTAAACCCACTACTTAGCGATAAAGAGTAAACTCCAATCTTGGTGATAGGTAAAGCTTTCCTATTCCCCATGATTAAGTTTATTCTTCCTTGCTCCACATTCTCACTTCTTCTTAGTCCCTGCAAATCAGAACAGATATGAATACCACAACCGGTATCAAGGACCCAAGAGCTAGAATGGGGTGAGTTATTAGATAAGATAGTGTAAATACCTGCATGGTTGGGTTTAACTTTCCCATCCTTCACATCCTGCTGGTATTTTGGGCAGTTTCGCTTCCAATGTGATTTTTCATGGCAATAGAAGCATTCAGCCTCTTTTGGGTCAGAAGAAGGAGTGACGAAACCTTTCTTGGTTCCACTTGAAGAAGAGCCATCAAGGGTCCTAGCCTTGGTACCCTTCGAAGAGCTCTTTCTCTTCGTCCCTCGACTTTTCCCGATTGCCAAAACCGGAGCGGAGTTTGTAGTAGGAGTGTTAACAACCGACTTCCCCTTAAGACTTGTGTCTGCGGTCTTGAGAAGACCCTGAAGTTTGCTGAGTGTGACCTCTTCCTTATTCATGTGATATGTCATGCGGAATTGATCATAGCACGACGGTAAGGAGTGCAAAATAATATCCATTGCAAGCTCCTTAGGGAAGTTCACATTAAGCTTCAGCAACCGATCCACATACCTTTGCCTTTTCTGCATGTGGCTCCTGACGGATTCCCCGTCCTTCATCATGGTTGTTATCATGGAGCAGATGATTTCATACCTCTCTTGTCGTGCACTTTAATGGTATCTTTCCATCAGATCTTGGTGCACTTCAAAAGGGTAGAAATCCTCATAGGACTTTTCGAGTTCCACTGTCATCATGGCCATCATGATGCATGCCACTTTGGTAGCATCCTTTTCATGTGCCTGGAAGTCAGCGATCTCCTGAGGAGTTGCAGTGGTCTCATCAATCTCCTTAAGCTCCTTATCGAGGACATATTATTTGTCCTCGTAGCGGGTAACCATCCTGATGCTTCTGATCCATTCATTGAAGTTGGATCCATCAAAAGTGACTTTCCCACACAAGTTCATAAGGGTAAAGGAGCCATTAGGATTAGAGCCAGAAGTAGCATTATTTGAAGACATCTGAAGGAAGAGGACAAGATTAGTTTAGATATTTAAGAGAGTCCTTAATAAAACACCCAAATGTAATATTAAGGCTAGGATCCAATCACAATATATTATAACTTAGAAGAGGTATGTCGTAATCCAAGCTATAACATATTTGAAAGGTAGGTGAATGACGATTCACCAATTTCCACCACGAAAACCGAAATATTAAATATTAGGTTTTTGATTGGTTCTTAGAAATTCCTTGATTCTTTTGAGATTCAATGAACTTTTCAAAGGCATGTTTCAATCTCGAGTGTGCCCTCCAAGTTTTGTGACTGGGATATCGAGGATCACAAAACGAGGTGTGAAGTAACCATGCAAATCACGTGGTACCCTTAAAGTTTATTACTCAATCGATGTACCGGTAAACCACGCACGCTTCACTGATACTATGATAAACCTTAAGTCACTCTTTACCTACCTTGTTAAGTCCAAGTTAGTGTGCCGGTTAACCACACACGCTCCACCAACGACTTAAACAAAGTGTAAAGTGCAATTTCATGGATTAGCACCTTATTCACATTTTTCTTAAAGTAACTAAGATTGGGAATTTAATAAAAGTATTTAGTTACTTTATAATATTCATCATACTTTTAATGAGAATTTATAAGTCCTTGTCCTACCCGTTCGGCTAACGACCCTCCACCAATCAAGCAAGCGGTGGGTGAGAGTGGACACCCATTAAGTTGCCATTTTATAGGCAACAACCTTATACCCACCTTATACACCGGCTTCGTGAATGAGGCGTACTAACGGTAAGACGACTTTGATCTTATACATATATATTATTATTAACTTATAATATTATAAGTATAAGGGTTGAATTTTAACTTTTAAAATTCTAAGGGTTGGAACTAAAGTTTTAATCAAGACTTTACTTGTTCCAAAACTTGAGGGCAATTTTTGTAAACTTTCAAAACTTTTCATTTCTTGTAACTTATGAGTTAATTAGGGTATTAAAAAATGAAGACTCTTCATTTTTATAACCCATGTGTTCTTTTAATGGTTTTAAAACAAAGTGACTTTTGGTTTTCCATAACTTGAGGACAAGTTATGGACTCCATTAAAACACATAATGATCAAGAATTAATCTACCACATAGGTTACAAACAATTCATATGATCATCTAAACATCATAAGATCAAGAACATGAATATGAACACTTTCATGAATCAAAATTACACTTAAAACTTTGTAATTTTGATAATTGTCATTGTAAATGGATTAGCAAGAACATTACACCATCTAAAACAAGTTTTCAAGTACCAAAACAGTTTAGGGTAATGTTTCTAGTACATTTCCAGCAACAAAAGTCGAAAAACTGCATTCTGAGGCTCCTACTCGCCAAGTGCACGAACCTACTCGGCGAGTAGGTTGAAGATACACATGAACTCGGCGAGTCCCCCCATGGACTCGGCGAGTTCATCAGGAAGATTGCACAAAATCGACTTTTTTCAACCATTTAGCACAAATAACAAACAAACAAGCCTAGGCTCTGATACCACTGATGGGTTTTGAGCATTCTAACACTTCCTAAGTGTACATGCAACCCTAATAACCTTGGATCTATGTTTGTCTAATTATCAGGAAAAGTTGAATTCCAAGGTTATATTCCTATCTAGCATACATGGGGAACAATTTTTAACTTGAATGAAAGATAGAATAACTAACCTTGTTGTTGCTTATGTTCCTTGAAAACCTTGTGAGCCTAGCACCCCAAGTGTGATGCCTCAAATGCTTCACACAACACCAAATGCTCTTGGAAAGACTTTTGAGAGAACACACACTTCTTAAAATCGGCCTAGCCCTCTTGTTTCATATGTGTAACCGATTTTGGTGGAGAATGGGACTCTTATATAGTGTTGACACATCTAGGGTTACACCATGTAAACCCTAATGTGTCATGACTCTTCATTTCCATGACCCATGGGTTTGTAACTCCCATGGAGCATCATATGGGTGGAACCCAACTTGATAATCCATGGAGCCTCTTAGTCCACTATACAAGATATGGATGATTTACATAATCAACCCATATATTTAATTAGTTATCTTTTGATCACTTAATTAATTCTAAATTAATTCATGATCAAACTAATCAAATAATAATATTAATATATTAGAACTTATAATATATTAATAATCTCCAAGTGTTATTTTCTCTCATTTAGTCTATCCAATTGCATGGTGCCATGCAACCCAAATGGACCATGTCGGGTCGGGTCAAGTACTTACTAGAAATAGTTATGGACTTAGACACCTTATCCAACAGGGACTTCCTCTGGAGTGCTCTAATTTTCTTTCATTGCAATTAGACCGGCCATAAGAATGCTGATTGTCCAAAATTGATAGGTAGGGCAGTGGTGGCGCTTGCACCAGCCACCTTGAGGATTATTAATGGCTATCAGGGCAAGGCGGAGACACCTGTGGTGAAGAGTAAGGCATTTTAGTTGATCACCGATAAGGCCCGTGCAACACCAGATGTGGTTACTGCTACATGACTTACTCATATCTTTTATTACTTTCCTTATTGATACTAATGTTATGTCTTATCTTGTATAGGGACCTTTTTAGTAAATGGTATGGCTGCTTACGTGTTGTTTGATTTGGGTGCTACCCGATCTTTGCTATCTCTTACACTTAGCAAGAGTTCATTGATGTTCCCGGGGTTCTGGATTACCCGTTGGAAATGGAGATTGATGATGATCATTTTGTGAGTGCTTCGTAGGTTCATCATGAGTGTGTCCTGGACTTGTTTAGTGAAAGATACTCTATTGATTTGGTGTTGATTCCTCTGCGGGGATCGAAGCTTATCATCAGGATGGACTGGTTGGGTCCCGATGGGGCTATGGTTGACTGTGAGTGCCGACTACTGAGAGTTCGAAAACCAAGTGGGGGTGAACTAGTCATTCCTGGCAAGGGAGCTTCGCATGGGTCATCTCTCTGTTTGGTTACGAGGGCCATGAGATATCTTCAGCAAGGTTGTTGAGCTTTTCAGACGTATGTCCGAGACACTCGAGTTGTGGGCACGGCGGCATTGAGTGAGGTGCCCATTATTCGGTATTTCCCTAATGTATTTCCTAAGGAATTACTAGGAATGCTTCCCGAGAGGTAGGTCGAGTTTCAGATTGATCTGGTTCCTGGTGCAGCTCCAATAGCCAAGACATTGTATCACTTGGCACCACCAGAGATGTAGGAGTTGTCTGTGCAGTTTTAGGAGCTGCTAGACAATGGATTTATTCGGCCGAGTAGCTAACCTTGGGGAGCACCGATCATGTTCGTGAAAAAGGACGGTTCATACAGGATGTGAATACACTACTGGGAGTTAAATAAGCTAATGGTAAAGAACCGATACCTCCTCCCAAGGATCGATGACTTATTTGACCAGCTTCATGGTGGATCTTTGTTTTCCAAGATTGATTTGTGATCAGTTTATCATCAAATAAGGGTCAGGTACGAGGACATGTAGAAGACGCCCTTTAGGAATCGTTATGGTCATTAGGAGTTCATGGTGATGCCATTCGGGCTCCCCAATGCACCGACGACGTTCATGGATCTCATGAACCGGGTTTGCAGGATGATACTGGATCGATCAATGATAGTTTTCATAGATGATATCCTTGTCTACTCCAAGACCAAGGAGCAACATGAGGAACACTTGCGAGAGGTATTGGAGACTCTGAGGAGAGAGAGTTTATATGTGAAAATTTCCAAATGTGAGTTCTGGTTGCGTGAGATACGGTTTTTGGGGCACATCGTCAACCAGAAGGATATATTGGTTGACCCGGCCAAGATCAAGGTCATGATGCGATGAAAGGTTCCTACCTTTCCTTAGCTGATTTTTCATACAACAACAACTATCACTCCAGTATCGATGCGCCGCCTTTTGAGCTGCTCTATGGGAGGAAATGTTGTACCCCAGTCTGTTAGGGAGAGGTCGGTCACATGGTCATGGGGAAAAAGGAGGTGGTTCTTCAAACTACAGAGCTTATTTAGTAGATTAGACAAAGACTGCAGACAACACAGAGTCGGCATAAGTGTTATACCGACATGCGTCGATCCGAGTTGGAATTTCAGGTTGGCAACATGGTTTTCCTGAAGGTATCATCCTGGAAGGGTGTAATAAGCGCTTTAGGAAGAGGGGCAAGTTGGGTACCCAATATATTGGACCGTTTCGACTGATTTTCAGGGTTGGTAGGGTAGCTTACCGGCTGGATTTTCCTGACGAGGTCAGTTAGATTCACAACACCTTTCATGTTTCTCAGCTTTGGAAGTGTGTGGCTGATGATTTATTTGTTGTTACTTTGGATTATATTCAGGTTGATGATTGCCTGGATTATGTTGAGAGACCAGTGAGAATCTTGGATAGGAAACCGAAGGCCTTAAGCAACAAGGTGGTATCTTTAGTCAAGGTCTAATGGTAATATCGGAAGGGTTTCAAATGGACTTAGGAACCTGAGGCAGAGATGCGAGAGCACTACCCTGATTTATTCTCGGCAACGGACTTAGAGGACAAAGTCTAATTCAAGTGGGAGAGAATTATAACATTTTGATTCAGCTAATTTATAATTTTGACACTTAATATCGATTTGTTTGCAAAATTGGTTCCAATGAGCCTTAAGTGAGAAACGCTCCTTTACCTAATACATTGGGTGAACTCTTTGTACGTTGGGCGTACATGGTTGAAGGCCAAACCCTAATTTTTAGGGTTTGGGCCCTATTTAAGCATCATTAACTTCCCAAGACTCCTTCCCTCATCAGCCTCCAGCCCTATTTCGTATCTTGCAAATACTAATCCACCTTTGTGAGCATTTTGAGCCTTAGAGTGTGTTTTTGGTGTTTTTAAAGGAGGAAGAAAGAAGTGGATTCACCTTAGAAGCTCAAGACCTCTTTGGATCTAGATGCATCTTGCCCTCAAGCTTCATTTAGAGGTATAAAGCTCTGAACTTGTTGGTTATTTCATTAGATCTTGCTAGGTGTGGAGTTTTGTGCTTTCTAGCCCCATAATCTTGTTCCATTTGAATTTGAGCTACTCTAGATCAAATGAGTTGTCCTTTTGGATGTTTTAGAGTGTCTAGAGTGATAAAAATGTGATATTTGCCCTTCTAGTCCTTCAATTCAAAGGTTATGATGTCTTATTGGGTTAAGAAGTTAGGCTTTTAAGGTTTGGGCACTTAATAGCCATGCAAGATCATAAAGTTGGAAACTTTATGGTTTAGAACAATATTTAGGACTAGAACTGGGTTTTGGACGAAATGACTAATTAGATTAAGCTCTTATTAGAAGGAAAGGTTGGTAGCAGAGTACGTCGGGTGTACTTTTGAGTACGTTGCGCGTACTCCCTTAAGCCCCCGTATCTGGATTATGTGTACACCAAGTGTACATGCTGAGTACGTTGGGCGTACTCAACTTAAGTCAACTCGGTTGACTTTTGACCTTTGACTTTGACCAGGATTTTGACCAAGTTTGACCTAGGGGTGTTTTAAGATATAGTCTAAGATTTGTTCACTATTTGTTCTAAATGTGACTGGTAGAGTTGGTATTCGGAGTTATGTTGTGTCCGGCTATCTTTTCAAACTAAGAGGTGAGTTTTCCTCACTATACTTATGGGTCGAACGCACCAATGCTGGTTCATTAGATTGTGTATTATGGTTTAGTTTATTGTTATGCTATGGTGATTTGTTAAGACTCACATGATTATCTAGTTCTTGTTATGTGTCTTATATATATATATATATATATATATATATATATATATATATATATATATATATATATATATATATATATATCGAAATAGTTTGATGGGGTTGAGACTGTACTGCTCTGTGTTGTTAGTCAACAAACCCGAGCAATCCAACCGAGAGGTTATGGGTCAAGGGTAATCCAACCAGGAGGTTGTGGACAATGTATTAGACAATCCAACCGAAAGGTTATGGGCCAGGGAAATCCAACCGGAAGGTTGTGGGTCAGGGGTAATCCAGTCAGGAGGTTGTGGACCCAATATGTGTTTTGTATATATGTTTTGTTTGTGGTATTTGGGGGAACTCACTAAGTTTTGGCTTACAGTTTAAATTTTATGTTTCAGATACTTTAGATGATCGGGGAAAAACAAATGCATGATCGTACACTACCTTATGATTTTATGACTTTTGATTTTGAGATACTCTGATATGTGACTATTATCTGTGTAAACAATTATGACTTTTGGTTGGGTTTTAAAAATAAAAATTTTATCTTCATTTTCTGGATTTTACAGGTTTTTAGGGCATATTAATTGATAAGCATATTATAATAATAATAATAATAATAATAATAATATTATTATTATTACTAATAATAATAATAATAGTAATAATAACACCAATAATAATAATAATAATATTACTAATAATAATAATAATAATAATAATAATAATAATAATAGAAATAATAACACTAATAATAATAATAATAATATTACTAATAATAATAATAACAACAACAACAACAGCAAAAGCAACAACAACAACATCATAACAGCACTAGTAACAATAACAATTTTTTGTTTAAATAAATTCTATATAGACGCCACATCAAAGCTACATGGACAAAGTTGGTCAGAATTAACCTACACGACATGCCACCTAGTAGCCTGCTAACTTCTTATAGCATATCCCAATGGCTAGATTGTGATAAATTGGGAGTTGAAAGATTTGAGCATATATGGATAAATGGTGACATTTTCGTAACTTATACGTTATGTAAGTCAAAAGTTTAGCTAAATTGACAATCTTTACAAAATAAACTCTCGTCGGTTAAACGTTTATACTACTTTAAATAATTTGTTTCAAGGGACTCTAATGCTACGAGTTTGACAATTAAATTATTTTGGCTACATTCATGTATTATGTATTATATTTTTCTACCTATTTTACTTTGATATTTGTCATATTTAGTTTTTCTAAAATTAATTGTTTTAGGATTTAGGGTCCCAAGTAAATTGCTAGTCCTCAATCAACCGACCGACAAACAATTTTACAAACTTGGTTACAATGAACTAGTTTCTAAGTTTAAACTTAGTAAAAAGACAACAATATACATCGTGAACTCCAAGATTCGAACTTTCAATATCAAATCTAAAAAGTGGAAACCAATAACTTAGGATTGAACTAAAATCTCCTCTAACATAATTTGGCTCACCAAAGTCCATACTCAATACTGATTCAGTGATTCTGCATATGATCAAATAATTATTTTGGCTCTTACAACAAAATCACCTGACTTAACACCCTCTAGAAATCGATAAGTTAACTACATGGAATTAGAAGGGAGTATATGAGATTATTAAACCTAAGAGCTTCCTGCATCCTAGCTACTACTTAATAACTGACGCCAACTTACACCAATTATAATGTTTCATGCTTAGATACATCATATCCACGATCCATCAATGCACGTATACATTTAAACTCCAAAATCCAACCACGTCTAAATCGTCATAGCAAAAAAATCTAAAACTTTAAAAGTAACCTCAAAATAGTCTAAATTATGAAAAGCAGTTTTTAGTAAAGCTTAAAGAAAGATGTCTAGTAATTAACACTAGCATGCATGCATGCATGCATGAATTATTGGTCTTGAAGAAAATACTTAGGCCCATTAAGTGAGTAACTTTTAATCGTTGGTTGATGCTCTTGTCATATTATTGTTGGATGACTCGCCAGGCTGCATACATAAAAGAGAGAATCGGGTTCGAACAAGCGTTGAATTTTCATTCTGCATGTTTTGACTGAATCCCATGACTGAACGTTGACCCCTACAAATAGAATTGAGGTGCTTCCTATACCTCTGAAGTCATTAATAAAAATAAGTAGGTTGATATGTCATGACAACATAGAAAATATAAGTATTTGGAGATATATACCTGCAGATGACTTTTGATTTGTTCAGTGGTGAGGTTATCGACTTTCAAAAGGTCATGGATTTGCTTTGGTTTGGCTTCTACCATGTTCCCAAACAACAAACGACATGAATATAGAGAAGGAACAATCAAACTTTATTAAAATGGAATGAAAATATAATTTTCATTATAATTCTACTTATCATTCCTAATAAATCAAAATCTTTTTGCTCATCTTCTCATTCACTTAAACACATGACATTTTCTAGACTTTTTTAATTTTTTATTTTCCACTTGTCATTTTATTGTATTTTTTATTTTATTAAATTAAAATTCAACATTTATTATGTAAGGTATTCATTAGAAATGATTTATATATGTAATGTATTCAATGTATTAAAGTCTCATTAATTTTAATAATTCAAAAAAAATTCTCATTTTTTTTATAAATTCAAACTTCTCAAATTGTTAAAATTTAATATATATATATATATATATATATATATATATATATATATATATATATATATATATATATATATATATATATATATATATAAGTAAACACATGTAATACATGGGTCTCACACCTAGTATCATCATAAAACATAAATTCTCGTCCTCGTGATAGGAGTCTAGTGGCTTAGGAATGTAATTCTATAGAGGAAGTCCAATGTTCAAACCATGACACTACCAAAATATTGCTAGTGTTCCCTAATTAGCCTCTCAAGTGAGCCGATCAGATGATATAGTTTACTATTTTTAGAAGATAACATTTTCTCCAACTAATTAAATTGTAAGGTATATAATAGATATTAAAAGCATTTCGATTTTGAATTCAGAAATACAAGCAACAATGTCTTTATTTGATTTTAAATTTTGTAAACAAAACAAAATTGCAAATGTTCGAATTAAAGCAATTAGCTTTAATATGGTTCAATTTGATGGTTTTAGTTATTAATTCTCATTAATAAATAAATTAAACTAATTTGGTAACTAAATTATTATAACACGAGAACGACAATTAATTCCGTATCTTTCAGAAAAATATTATTGATATTCATCTGAGCAATTTATGTATTATGAGTAAGTTAATAAATAAAATCAGACCCTCCGAGTAAATGTACGTATCTTCTTATTCTAATAAAAGAATAATTTTATTTTCTTTTTGATATGGGTCATCCTATTAGGATTTTCCATTTTAAATTTCAATTTTTAAACTTGTCACTCTAATTATATTAAATTAATAACAATATGATAAAAATTAAAATAACATTAATACAAATTATAAAATGATATAATTTCACATATTTATTTAATCAATGATTATAGATTTATATAATTAAAAATATCTTAATGGATAATTTATTTAAAATAATTGATTAATAATTTGAATTTTTTGTATAAAAGTTTAATTAATTTTTCAGCCATGGCTACCAGGTTATAAACTAGTATAATTATGAATTTATGATATGCACGTAGAATTAAGTATCCAAAAAATATAACATCTTCCTTATGAATTGTCATAAATATATAAAATATATTTTTAATAAGAATTAAATCAAAATTTAGGCACTTGCCAATTGAAAATTATATGATCAGGATGGTAGTATCTTGATTATGGTCCAAGGTTTCCTGAATATGTTATATTAAAATATATTCCATATAACTTTTAGTCAAATACTTTGATTATATATTAGAGCTTCGAATTGTGTATCTAAAAAGGACAATTTGGGTTTTATTTCATATTAAATTGATCAAATAGGAAAATCAACCAAAGTTGGCAAAAAAAAGGGGTGTCGAAAATCATTAAAACATTTTTGAATTTGTCATAACTCCTTATACAGTTTATTTATAAAAATAAAATTAATATAGAATTATACATATTATATATAAAACTTTACACAACCAATATTTAATAAAAAAAATATTGAAATGACCAGATTAAAAGTCTAAAACCATTGTATTTATTTTTGAAAATTATAGCACGTAAAAAATAGAAAAAATAAATAAATAAATAAATAACATGAAAATTTTAATTACGCTTAGATTGGTGTTACCTTTAGGCCCACCAAGCGCCTCCACAGCAAACCTAAACTTTCTATGAAGATTCGCGGACCAAACCATCCTTTGCCTCCGGGTCACTTCCAGGACAACATTTGGGTCGGGTCTAATATATTCGGGTTGAACAATTGGTTCAAGCACCTCGTCTTGAAGAGATGACTCGGATCTTATTAGATCCAAAGTATCTGACGAGGCCTCGTTTTCGAGAAACGAATGAGCAGATATATCATCAATTTGTTTTTCATTCTGACATAAATAAATACCAAAACTCATTAAACGACTGATATACATAATTTAATCGCATGCGAGAATTCGAGTTACAATTTAAAAGAATTAAAAAAACATAGAAATTAAATATTAATGATTTAACGAAGTTTACCATGTTTTTATTTTCATTGTTGTCCCGGGTGCCTCTTGCTATATCTAAATTACTCTCTAGCAATTTGGTTTCTTTCTTTTTAATTCTTCTTGCACACTTCCATTTCTCATTTTGAAGAGTAGCAATAGCTATAATCACAAAAAAATAATTAAAAACAAAATGAATAAATAATAAAGTCTAAGCCAATTAGTAAGAATATAGAGATTAAGTTATCTTAGAGTGGCTAGTTTTATACTTATAAATCAAACAACACCATCAAGATACATTTGTGAGTTCAAATCTACAAACATATAAAGTTTGTTTAGCAATAAAATTTACATCGAATGTAGATGTCAATTAGCATCTATCACTAGATCTCACAAGCAATGAAAATCCCTTTCAGAAAAAGTGCATGGCAACTTCCTAATGTACATAAAAACAAAAGATTACCATCTTTTAAAAAGCGCATGCAGTTGGGTAACTGATATTCTGAGGAAGCTATAGTGCGCAATTCTTCTTCTAAATTAAGAATAAAGTCAACGACCTCGTTCACTTTCTTGGAGTCATTATCCATTGTTGACAGATGCACAAGAAACTCAGAGAGACTCATGTCTACAGGTTCCCCATTCAGATCAATATACAATGCAAACGATCTCCTAGACATTATTTTTGTAGCAAACACACTTACTTTTTTATTTGTAGATGCCGGTTAACATATATACGTTGATGTATTTATTTATGAGAAAGCATTGGCAAAACTAAGATACATGAATTCCATATATAATGGGTCAAGTTTAAGGACATATATAGAAATCGGGGAATTCAATAAAAAGAAAATCATGTCGTCATATACATAAAAACGTCAACCTATTTTCGTTTTATTAGTCAAAAACAGATAAGATAATTAAATTGATATAATTATAAAAAAGTAACTTATTTTAAAAAAAGTATTCTTTCAAGATTCATAGTGAAAATTTTGTGTTTTTTTATAAATTTCAGAATAGAAAAGTTATAAATATAAGATGGGAAAATGACTTATCAGGATCATATATCATTTTTATCGTTTTGTTTATATTTAGACAACTTTTTTTGTATACGTTTCCCCATTTAATTTGTTATATTTGTTCAAATATTATCATTGTCACCAGCTATAGCAGATGATAATGGTAATATGTGAACACATTTAATAAGTTAAATATTCAAATATGTACAAAAAAAGTTGTCTAAATATGAACAAAACCAAAAGTTAATTATCTTGATAAGTCATTTCTCTACTTTTGTTTTGAAGCATATACAATATTTTTTAAGTAAATAGTATTTAACAATAATATTAAATAAACTAAATATGTAACAATAAGTATGGAAAGTCTTTTAATATTACAACTTTTTAATACATTTTAATTAGAAGTTTATAAACTTTTTTTTAATACAACGTTTCAAACTAGTATTTAACGAAAGTATTTTAAAATGATATAAAAAAAATATTAATAGGTCATACAAAATCTGTAAAACAATTTAAAAATTTTGTAAAAGAAAGTTAATTTAAAAATAATTGTATGAAGTTATAAAAACAATTGTATGAAAAAAAAAATTAAAAAAATAAAGTAAAATACTTGTAAGAAAAATTTAAAATATTTGGTTTAAAAGCACTTGTATTAAAATTATATGAAATTATAAAAAACATTAGAAAAAACTTATAAGAAAAGTTTAAAACATTGTGTTAGAAAAAACCTTTAGGAAAAATATCATAAAAATGTTGTAACAAATTATAAAAAGTTTTAAGAAATTTGTAAAAAATAATGTTTACATTTAAGCAAGTTTCTTTTTTTGTACACATTTAACCATTTAACTTGTTAAATGTGTTCATATTTTACCATTGTCGTCAACAGACGACAATGGTAAAATATGAACACATTTAACAAGTTAAATGGTCAAATGTGTATAAATTTTTTTTACCTAAATGTGAATAAGGCAAAAAAGTAATTACCCTGACAAGTCATTTTCCCATAAAAGATATATGTAGAGTCCAAGATTATTTATACAAAAAAGTATTTTTTTTTTTTAAGTGAAAGGAGACTCCATTATAATATAGAAACATAACAATCGTGTCGCAACGTTATCAGATACACTAACAATCCTCCTCCGAGATAAAGGCTCGATGAGGTCGGACAATGATGTTTAAACAACTAAACTATGGATGCCAACTCTCATATCATGATAAATATATAAAGAATCCAAGATTTTCTCTGTAAAACAGTTTTTATAGAAAGACACGTAACTCCAACATATATAAACGTAGGAGACCGTATCACACCGATTTAAGATATACTAACAAAAAACAATGACATATATACTAATGTTTATAACTTAATATCCTAAACATCCACATAAATAAATAAAAGACAAAACTGCAAAAATAGTCCTTGTGGTTTGCATTTTTTCAGGAAACAAGTCCAAACAGTGACTTTTTTTGATTCGTGGTCCTTTTGGAGTGGTTTGTATGTGAAAATGGTCCCTCCGAAAATTGAAATGACTATAATACCCTTGGGGTATTTATTTTTCATTTTTCTTTCATTATTCTTAAAATTTAATATTTATTTATTTATTTTAGCAATTAAAAAAATAAAAAGGGCCCACCTCTCTCTCTCTCTCTCTCTCTCTCTCTCTCTCTCTCTCTCTCTCTCTCTCTCTCTCTCTCTCTCTCTCTCTCTCGGGTTATGTTTTGATAAACACTCAATAACTGAAGAGCATTAATCGTCTTCTCAGGAACAACTTCTGGGTTTGATCTTCAAAACATATACCCCATAACCACCGATTTTGACAACCATCCATCACCACCACCATCTGCCACCTCCATCTCCATCTATATTTTTCTATCGCTCAAGAACATCCCTCTCCATTGTCAGATCTGAAGCATCTCTCATTCACCGGCGTCGTCACCTACCCAAAACCCAAAACTTCACCGTCGGCATCTATCGGAAAACCCAAAACCTTTGTTGTTGATCTGAAAAACTTCACATTTACAACTGATCTGAAAACCCTCACCTCCACCGCCGATCTTAAAAACCTCAAGAAACCTTTCGATTTCCCACGCTCATACGTCATGTCTCCATCTTCGAGCTCCGATTGTTAGTCACCATCACACACTAGAGATTGAAGAAACATGTTCATGGTTTTCAGTACTGATTTATAGTTTTTGAAGAAAACTCGTTGAGGGTGTGTTCTAAGTTTCTGAAAGTTTTTTAGATTGTTTTGGATTTAAACAAAGAAAGCTTGTTACTGACTTTTGGGTTTACTCTATATATTGATTTGATACTCTACAATTTGATTTGTAGGTTTAGTTTACATTTTGATTTTCTGCATTGTGTTTATCATTATATGTATGTGTACCAAATCAGGTTCGTATGATCTTAAATTTTTTTTTCTTATTTTCTACTTCAGGTTTACATGATTCTACTTCTGATTTTGCATTCTTTGATTTATTGACTTTTGATTGTGTGTTATTGGGATATTACAAAGAGATGTATATGTATGTTGAATATGAACCCAGATCTTCATACGTTCATCCCAAGATCAGAGAGAGAGAGAGAGAGAGAGAGAGAGAGAGAGAGAGAGAGAGAGAGAGAGAGAGAAAGAGAGAGAGAGAGAGAGAGAGGTGGGCCCTTTTTATTTTTTTAATTGCTAAAATAAATAAATAAATATTAAATTTTAAGAATAATGAAAGAAAAATGAAAAATAAATACCCCAAGGGTATTATAGTCATTTTAATTTTCGGAGGGACCATTTTCACATACAAACCACTCCAAAAGGACCACGAATCAAAAAAAGTCACTGTTTGGACTTGTTTCCTGAAAAAATGCAAACCACAGGGACCATTTTTGCAATTTTGTCTAAATAAAAATCTTACTTTTTAGGATCGTGTTTATTGATTGTGTTTATTGATGACTAAGACATTAATGGTATTGACATTCTGTTTGTATTATTTATATATAAAAAAAAATAATAAATAAATAAAAAGCATACCACAATTAGTAATATTTTATACTATATCCAATAATTATCACTTTTATGTTTTAAAAAATAGCATCCATAACAATATACAAATGAGATACAAGTGGTTTTTGTTCTAATAAGATCGGTTTTATTTGAACTGTTATACATACATGCACACACACGTATGTGTGTGCAGTGTGTTTGTGGGTTTTTATGAGCAAACCTCCAATCTTAATATCGCAACCGATAAAATTCATCTAATGGTCGTGACTTTAATAATTATCATGCACTTACCTTTAATCTTAGTCATTGATAAACGGTTCAAAGCACCATTTAAATTAGTTAGTTATGGTTTTAATCTCTCTCTCTCTCTCTCTCTCTCTCTCTCTCTCTCTCTCTCTCTCTCTCTCTCTCTCTCTCTCTCTCTCTCTCTCTCACACACACACACACATATATATATATATATATATATATATATATATATATATATATATATATATCCTAGTCGTTACCCGCGCACAGCGGCGGAGACAAATAGCTTCTTTCAACGATATTTTTTTAAAGAAAAATGTTATGTTCCAAAAGAAAGTTCATGTCGTGGGTGAGAGGAAGGGCGGTAGTCGTGATAGTGGTTGGTTGAAGGCGGAAGGAGGCAGAGCGGCTGTGGTGGTGGTGGTTATACTGTCTTGGTTACTGGTTAGGGTTCTTCGAGAGAGTGTGCGTATATTTCTTACTTTGAAGGGATTACGAAGATAGATATTATCAGATGGTTTGTTACCAATGTGAGAAAAGAGATCATCTATAAATTGTTGACATTGACCGCTTCAAATGACTGAAGTGTTGAGATTGACGGGTTCAATTTGCAAATGAATTCTTCTATTAATTTGATACGAGACTTTTAAGGGATAAAGGATAGGGTTAAAGTTTTAATATTATTATATTATAAATGTGTTGTACTTCAAGCTTAATAGTTTGGACGTCTTAAAAAAATAATATTATTATATTCAATCTATTTATAGAAATAGTTAGATTTCTTTTATAAGTAGTAAAGATATATATATATATATATATATATATATATATATATATATATATATATATATGTATATATATATATATATATATATATATATATATTAAAGAGAAAGAGTTCAATTGAGAAAAAAAATGTCGAGAACGAGGAAAGAATATAGGTCACACATTTCGAATTTGCCGCTTAAGTACTCCAACGTACCGGACTGACGGAACAGATCATATTCATTTATGAATATGTATATGCATATATGAATAAGTATCCGGAATTTATTATTCATATATGAATATGGCGGTGGTGGGTGGTGGGGGGAAGTGGCAGTTGTTAATGGTAGTTGGTTGTGGAGGTGGTAGTGGTGGTGGGGGTGGTTGGTGGCGACAGTGGTGGTGATTGGTGGCGGAGGAAGGTAGTGTATTCATATATGAATACACTTATATTTATATTCATATATGAATATTATTCATCATTCATCGACCCGGTACGTCGGAGCGTTTTGCGACAAAAATAAATGATTGACTAAGACTGATTCTCTCATTCTTAACCTTTTTTTTTTATTTTTGTAACACTCCAAAAATCATGACATAAAATTTTTTGTTTTTAGATTAATAAATCGTTAGTACATCTTATTTCCATAAAACCAGGATAACCAATATTTAGCAAAACATCATCAAATCAGAGTAATTCACAGAATGTGGAAACATGTGGTGTGTGCTCCGCAATCATCCCGAACTCTTCCATTTGAAAACCGGAGTACCTGAAACATAAACTGAAAACCGTAAGCACAAAGCTTAGTAAGTTCCCCAAAATACCATACAACATACAACCACAAATTATCATGCAACATACATATAGTTGCCATGAGCTCCCCCCGTGGTCTTTATCTGGAATGTCATGGTCTCCCCCATGGTCTTTACCTGGAATGTCATGGGCTCCCCCCATGGTCTAATATCCAATTGTCATGGGCTACCCCCGGGGTCTTCCATGCAAATATCATAGAGACAAATAGCATACCACATAACACGTAATGGGTCAGCATTGGTGCCTTCGACCCCTGGATATAGTGAGAACACTCACCTCGCACTACCGAATCAAACAGAAAATCCATGGTCACTAGCTGACAGATCCCCGAACTAACAAAGTCAAAACAACACCCAATCAACAATTGGGTTCCAATCCATAACCATAAATCCATTACCAGGGTAAATGACAAATTTAACACTCACCTACTTTTGGACTGTTGTGATATTTTAGAGAGGAGTGGGTTGGGACTGTAGGTGAGACCCGTGTAGGTATCTTCTCGTTATATCACAGTACAAAAGAGAAAGATGACCGTTAGTCGATGTCTGTGAGGAGTTCCCGTGACGAAGATCCGACAATCAAGTTAGTATGAGATTTGAGAGAGATTATAGTAGATCACAGGAAAAAGAGAATTATGTCCCCTTCTTCATGAGGAAGAAGGATCCTTTTATACATGTTCGAGAAGCGCGTCCCTCAACTAATTCTGTTGAGCATTCCCTCTTGAGGTGCAACGTGGCAGACTCATATTGGAGGGTCCTCCATCACGTCTTTTGCCTCATTCCCTCATTGGCTAGAGGGAGATCTTTTAATTGTTATGAAGATTGTGGCTATCGTCTAATAGGCAAGTGGAACTCTATGATTGGTCCCACTTTTTTCGGGATGTAACTTCCTGGAGAAGAGGTTAAGGGGTGGCTCTGCACCTTAACCGCCATACTAATGATCTTCACGTTGGCGAAGGTGTAGACTTGGCTTTAGACCAGGTTCTGACCAGGCCAAGCCCGACTTTGGTTTGACTTCTCCTTTTTTGATATCCCTGAGGGATACGTTAAAAAGTCCCTTAGGCTTGTAGGTGTATGCTTCAGCTTGACAGCGTCTTCGTTCGATCCTATATTTCAACACGTGTAGGTCTGGGATTATCTCTAGCATTTGATAGGCTTTAGACAGTGTCGTCAATGTGTGTTAGTTCCACTGTGAGACGGTTCGTGATGACAGTCTCTCCTTTAAAATACCCCTTTCCCCTAGGCTTTCCATCCTCACATCCCCACTCTGCCTTTGTTGTATCACTCTGGGGATTCCGTTAATTTCCCTTTTTGATTGTTCATCTTTTTTCGACAATGGACCGTTATGGTAGAGTCCCTATTGCAGAGGAATTTTGACTTCTGCAGGATCGCTTCGGCTTCTTAACAAAGCATGGCATAATGATCCCGAAAAAGGGGTTATCGATCTATGATTTGTCTCAAGAGAAGGTGGGAGTTCCGATCCCTTTATTCAAAGTGGGGTTACGCCTACCGACATCCGGTTTCTTCAACATGATTGTGGATCACTATGGTTTTTCCGTCGACGATTTGACCTCGAGCGCTATTAATAAGATCGTAGGTTTTGAACTGATTTGTCAATCTTTGGGTTGTATACCCACCTTCTGGGTCTTCAGTTACTTTTTTTGTTCAACTACGAATTTTGGTGTTCCTACTTTGGCGAAAAGGCGGGGCATTCATCAGTTAATCTCTTAACAAGATGCCCCAAAGAAAAATTAGCAGAGGAAATGGCTCTGGGTTAACTGGAACCTTGTGGGGCGTGGGTTTCCTAGAGCACGAGGCTTTCCTGATCGCCTTCCCAAACTGTTCGGGAGTAACCTAACTATCGGCAAACGACTAGGAAACATCATTATTGTTGGGAAGAACTGGGAAGATTCTGTTCTTACTACGGCCGACATGAGTGTCGCCTGGAGAGCTCGTGGGAAGATGGCGCAATTATATGTCATGAGATGCGGTATCCACTCATCTCCTTCTCCCCCCTTCTTTTTTTTATAAAAGGAAAAAGGGGTAGGAACAGAGTATCTTGTTAGCTTATGAGTCCTTATATTCGACTTTTATTTGTGCAGGTGCTGAAGCTTAGATTTCTTTAGAGATAGCCTTGCGCGGTCACTGTCGGGGTAAGCTTTATCACCGGGAGATCGATCTTCCAGAGGCTCTTCCTCATCCTATATATGAAAGATGCATGTGAGAGTTTGTTGGATTGCTCTTGGTGGAAGGGGGAAATGTTGGTCGTTTCCCCAGTTCGCTCACCGATTCCTGCTCCTTCTGGTTTTCCTACGGGAGTACAAGCAGAAAAAGGTAATGCCCCTATTCGGAAGAGGAAAAGTTTACGTGTGGTGCCATCGTCAGACAAGGAGACTGAATCCGATGATGCGGGTCTCCGTCCTCGTAAGGTGCGTAGGACTATGTCCATGGCCAGGCTTCTTAGTGGTATCGGGGGTATTCTTGGTAGTAAGTTTTTTGTGCCTAAGCAGAAGAAGGATGTGGTGGTGCCTAGTTCTTCAATGACACTGTTTTCGTCATTTAGCGGTTGACTCTTAGTTGATCCTGATTCTATCTTCGTGCTTGATGGTGCATTGGACTCACCTAGAGGTCCTTTCCAGTCGAGGAAGCCTTCCTCGGTTGGCGAAATAGGAACTTCATCTCACCCCTTATCTTCTGAGGCCTATGCCCCGGACTAGGCGATTGGTAAGGATTCCTTACTATCGGAAGACAATGCCACCTAGGAGTGGAGCTGATGTGCTTACCTCCCGGGCATAATGAATTCGTTTGCGAGCCAGTCAAGCTCTCGTATGGTTGGTGACCTTCGTTATGATGCAGCTTAGACTTCTGCCCTTATGATTGCTGCTGCCGACCGGGTTTCTCGTGCCAGCATGAATGAAAAACAGTTGAAAACTTTGCAGGGTGTCGTGGCAAGAATAAGGGAGGAACTCCATGATTTAGAGGCTGAGCGTCGAGCCCTTTTTGAGAAGAATTGTATTCTAGCCTGCGAGAAGGCCGCTTTGGAAGATCATGTTGCCACTTTGGAGGACCGATCAGAGCGACTTGAAAGCCAAGTGAGTTCTCTTACTAAGGAGAAAGGTGTGATCGCGAGTGAGTTGGCCAGGTGCCAACGTCAACTGGCCCGTGCTCGTGTTTATGGTGATGTCGCCCGAGGTGGTTTGCAATAGATGCTTGAGAAGGGGGTGGTTCGTGTAATTGATAAATTTATCGAGAGAGCGGAATTTTCCAGCGGGATCCAGGGTGTTTGTGAGGCATGTGGGGCCCTTGGGTTTGAAAAGGGGAAACAACTAGGTGGTTGTTCCACAGTTGTCGGTGAGCCTGAAGTCCCGGATCATGGTTGTGTCGCGAAAAGGGTTGAGGATGTGGATGTTGCTCTATCGTTGTAAGTCCCCAAATTATAAACCAACTAGTGATCAAACAATATCAATGAACCAAAACATAATGAATCAAGAAGTAGAAGAAGAAGCAATATCGATCCAAATGCACACGATTTTATATTAACCGAAATCGTTAGGTACAAAGGATCTAACACACAACAATGAACGAAAACAACTGACCCAAAACTGGTCATCTAAGTCTCCTATTTATAGGGAACAAAAAAAGCAACCTAGTTTACAACCAAAAACGCCCACTGAAAACTCAAATCAAGCCCTATATAAAACAAGAAATTCCTATAAAACATATATGCCTAGCACAACCAACAAATTATGTCCTAACAGTCTCCCCCTTGGTTTGTTGCTAGCATGAGTTCAAGGCTTATCAACTATCATCACATCAAATTTCCCCATGGCACCAACACACATTCTCTTGTTGGTAATTTCAACGACCATGCTAGTAAACTCTTTAGCAGCAGCCTCCAGAATATCATCTTTGACCAAGATCTGATGCTCTGCCAAAGTACGGATATCACGCTCACCGAACTGAAGGAGATCCTTTGCTTCAATAAGACGAATATCACGAGTCGGCAGCTTGATGACGGCGATGGCTGTGACCTCATCAAATACCCAGAATTCCATGTTCCGCAGAGAACTATCAGGTAACTAGGGAATATTAGGAATTTTTATCGTTTGTTTGGTAGGAGGCCACATAACATTTTTCATGGTACGATTGGTGTTGGGATCAAATACTCCCTTGGCTTTCTTGACAAAAGACCATGCAGTCTTCATCCCATCGAACTTTTTCTTTACTTGGTTCTTCAAAAAGAGCTTGAAGTTAGTTCCACTGGGATCGTTCGATGGGTTGTGGAAGGGAGCGTCAGACAATTTTGTAAGATCAACTTTACTCCAAGAACTAAAGTCATTTTAGTGCACACAATACTCCATATTTTCACTTTTTCTTTTGACTACCCAGACGTTCTTCTGGTCGTGAAATCCCCACACCTTTATTCCCGACCGATCTTCGTATTTGGATTTGAACCTCTTTTTGTCAAGTTCAATCACACTCAGTTGGGGCTGATCTCCACGAACGTTTTTATCAGATTTTTTCATTTCCCTTTTCGTTGAGTAAAGGTTCCCTTTTGAGCTTGCTTTAGTATGACTCTGTTATCAGAATTGACAGGTTCATTTTCAAATCGATCAATGATTCGTGTTGTACTGGTATGGCGCGGAATATCTTGAGGAACTTGGGCAGAAACTCTAGGGGAAGCATCTTCTTTATTAGGCTCACTGATGGATGTTTTGAATTTGTCACCAAAATTCACTAATTAGTTTATTCTTCAAATCAAAGTATCTGACAGTGAGAGCACCAAGATTGAGCTGCAAATCAGAAATTTGTTTTGACTTTTGAGAGTTTTCCTTTTCGATCTCGGAGACTCTAATGTCTAGAGTTCCAATCAAAACATCCTTCTCAATAAGCTTCTGATTTAAGATCCCGATTTCTTCCTTTAGCTCAACAATTTTTGGATCTTCATTAGTGGAGCTCCCTACACCTATAGATATGCCTTTTCCCTTGGATGTAGGGTTAACACCTTCTTGGGCTAAAATCCTAGCCGGCCTTTCGGAAGCAGCTTCATGAGCAGGTTGGGGTGTTGAGGAGCCACCAGGAGCTGACGAACTTCCAGCTTCAAAGGATGTATGAATAACATTGGGCCCCCCATACAACACTTGGCTATCAATATGAGTTTATTGGGCTGGTGTAACGGTTGCAGTTGATTGTTGAACAGGTTGAGATTGTTCCCTAATGAGCACTCCCGGCCTTGGATCTACTCGTCTTCTTTTAAGTGGAGGCTGGGAGGCTTGAGACATTTCCAGATCACTTTCAGATGGAATGATGGTTGGATTTGCAACTGCTTGGGGAGGAATCCTCGCAGTTGAATCCAATTTAGCAATGATGTATGTCATCTGATAAGGTGTTTGAAGTGGTAGCTTAAGAATATTTGTGTCTCCCTCAGTCTCAATCGTAGAATTCACAACATCATTGACATCATCAAAGAACGAATGGAGGTCATCATTACATGGCTCGAAATCAAAGAAAAAATCTTCATCATGGGTGAGAGTGGAGATTTCATAGCAGAAAGAATTTGTGCCAAAATGCAGTTTTCAGCCAGATTGCTCAAGTTCAAGACTTTCACGCAATTACTTAATCTTCTTATTTCCGAGTTAAGGTCATCACCATTTGTTGAATTCCTTTCGAATTATCTTAGTTACAAATGTGTTAGTATTCTATAGGGCGTTATCATGCTTTAGGGTCCTAGCATGATATGAGCCCAGGTCGAGGGGTGTGAGGAGGACTTCATGGTTTGCCCTTGTTTTATTGGGACATGGAATTCTGAGTCACAACCCAAATGTATGATAGGGGAGTTAATTCTTGCAAGTTCGATGTACCTATGATAGGTGGGAGAGCTGTTAATGGTTGGCAGGTAAGGGGTAAGCCCGAGTGTTGCCAGTGGATAACAAATCAAGGTTGTTGGAGCCGAGTAAGCATATGGTCTAGATTAGTATGTGATCGATTCATTTTCGTTCAACTTCATTAGTGTGTGTGTGTGTATATATATATATATATATATATATATATATATATATATATATATATATATATATAGAGAGAGAGAGAGAGAGAGAAAAGAGGTAGGTTCCGTTGAGATTCAAAATAAAATAGAGATCTTGATATTCAACTTCAGCCACACAATTCACATTTGCCACTCTAACCCTCTGGCGTACCGGTACGGAGAATCAGTTATAATCATAAATGATTATATCGCGTCGCGCGTTCCTTTCACCTCCGCCACCTTCACCGCCACCACAACCTCCACCGCCACCACCTCTGCCGCCAGCCGACCCCACTACTGTCACCTCTATCACTTATACCACTGACACCACCACCTCTTCTACCACCAACCATTATAATCATATATGATTACTCAATCTGTGAATATACATATATTTAAAATCATTTATGATAATCATATAAATATAAACATGTATAATCATATATGATTATACCTCTCTGCCATATAATCATTTATGATTATGCATACCTTGCTCTTGCCGGTACACCCAATGGTTCTAAGGTATGATTTATTTACTTAATCATTTATTTTATTGTTAGTGCATGTAAGTTATGTTGGGCTTAGAGGATTTGGGATTCTATGTGTGGGCTTAGTTGAGGCCGTACGTTGGCCATAAGCCTGGTATACACAAGTCATAGGGGGATCACAAGGAAAAGTGGAGGCATGCACATACATGCAACGTACAAGGTGGCACGCGCAACATACATGGCGAGACTCAAAACCCTAATTTCTAGGGTTCAAACCCTATATAATGGCATTAAGTCCCATGTGTTAGCCTCCTTATCATCGTCTATTGTCCAGAAACCCTAATAACGGCCCCTTTATCATCTAGGTGTGTTCTTGACCTTGTGGAGTGCATTATGGTAGTTTGGAGCCTTAGAAGGAAGAAGAAGAAAATGGTGAAGGAGAGTTGTTGGAGTTTGAGCTTGAAGATCCGGGTTATCATCATCAGTTGGCATTCATTTGAGGTATAAAGGTCAGAACTTGCTTTGTTAATGTTTAGATCTCCTTTGGATGAGTTTTTGGACCTTTTTGGTCCTATGTATGAGATCTTGTGGATTATTGGCATTTCTGAAGCTTAGAGTTGCTACTCTTGGTGTTCTTTTGGTCCTAGAGTCATAAAGTTGCCATCTTTGGAGCTTTGAACCACCCATGCATGAGGTTGAGTTCATTTTATGGAAGTATTATGTGATATTTTGAGATTGGGTTCATTTGGGGCATGCAAAGCCACCAGGTTCACGACTTTATGGTTTAAGATACTTCAAATGACTCAGATCTGTGATTGGGACCCTTAGTCCTAAGGATTTAAGACCTATTTAGATATATGGCTTAATGAGTGAGTATGATGGGCGTACAAGCTCGTACGCGCAGCGTACAAGTCATGCAGCATGTACGCACAGCGTACAATTGAGTACGCCCCGCGTACTCAATGAATTGGTATTGAGTCTTTTGGGCCTCGTTTTGGCTACTTCCTTGGACAATTCTATTTTGGGCCTTAGTGGGCCATCTAAAATCGAACCTTTGGGCTAGGGGAGCATTTTTGGGCCTTGGGCTAAGGCCCATGTGAAGGGATTGACCCAATTGGAAATTGGTCCGTATGTTGGGCCTTAATGGGTTTTTTAACATATGGGCCCATTGGACTATGGTTAAGGTTTTCATTCTTTGACCAAGTTATGTTGGGGATAAAATAGTCTTTTTACCCAAAGTAGGGATTTTTGGTTATGATGTAGATTCCAAATGTTAATTAGCTTTTATTTGGCAATTGATAGCTAGGGGAGCTGTAGGACTAGCAGTCAGGGATCATTCGTTTCATTTAGCTTTTCGAGGTCGGTTTCCTCACTGGGTTTAGTGGGTCTAAGGCACCAAGGCTGAACCTTGATTGGTTATGTCGATATACTTGATGTCTATGTGATACTTGTATGTGCTTGTATATGTATGTTATTTGGGTGGGGCCCGTATTACGAGTGTGGGCGGGGCCCGTATCTCATTGGGTGGGGCTCATTATGCGAGTGTGGGTGGGGCCCGTATCTGATTGGGTAGGGTCCGTTATGCGAATGTAGGTGGGGCCCGTATCTCATTGAGTGGGGCCCATTATATGATATGTTTGGTATGCAATATCTTTGGGAACTCACTAAGCTTTTGCTTACGGTTTTTAGTTTATGTTTCAAGTACTTCCGATTCCAAGGGGAAGAGATCGGGTTAACTGTATCGCACACACCATATGGATTCTGTTTATCGGACATACTTTGATTTTTATGATGATTAACATTTTTATTTGATCGGGATGTATGAACAATGTTTTGGAAATACTGTTTTTACTTAAATTAAAAATGAAAATTTTGGGTCATAATATTTTGATGTTTCAAGTTGGTATCAAAGCCTTGGTTTGAAGGATTCGGGCACACTCTCGAGTGTGTCCGAACTCAAACTGAGGATTTAGTAAAGTTTTCAAAAAGTAAATATATTTTAAGAAAGATTTTTCTAAAATAAGAAAGGGTGCGGTGCATGCAATCAGTAGGGCTCAAGTAAGTTATCCCAAATTACCCATACATGTTTATGATATGTTTTGAATTATGAATCTATACATCGCGTGCTAGATTAGGGATAAGGATCTATGATAGATTCCGTTGTATGCCAGTTGTATGAGCTTATAGACTTGCATGCTAGTACTGATCAGTCAGTATTAGGAGGGTCTGATTAGGTTATGATTGGTTCTGATTACTTGATGCTCGAATGTTTCTTTCTTTTTGCTTTTAGGAGTTCTAACTAGCTTTAGATAACTAGTAAACGAATATGCTAAGTTACATATTATGGGGACTAAATAATTTATTAGGGTTAGGTTTTAACTCTATTGTGCAGCTCTTGTGTGAGTCCAATCGTTGTAGTGTGAGACCTCTCATTCGAAGAATTATCTAGTCTTTGTAATATGTAAATGTATTTTTGGGCTAGTTAGAGGAAGTTAGCGGGAGTTCCTTCTGTAGCTGATTGCAGAGAGTGGTGTGGAGTTTGCCTTAGGAAAACGTAGGATGAGATTTAGTGTCGGGAGCGTTATCTGTGATGGAATTGTTGGATATAAAGTAACTTGGCTGAGTTAAGGCACTTCTTGAGGAAAGTATGGATAGATTTGGAAGGTGGTATGGGTCTGTACTATTGGAAGCAGAGGATCCGTACTCAATCCAAGGAGGGGTACGATGAAGCCAGGGAGCTTGTGGATTTGTATTTCCCCAATGTGTATATTTGATGTGCATTCTAATGGTTTATATGGTCTATTTTCAGTAGGGTTGTATTACGAAGCAGACCAGTTAGCAGTTTTGGTATTAGGGAGGGATTGGGCTCTGGTTCTAGAGCCGATCAGCTTGATTACCAGACGAGGGAGTTCATCTCGTCTGAGATTACGTGCAATATCCTTGAGCAGACTCATGTGATCTTTGGCATGGTCAAGGACGATATTGTGGAGATTCTTGATGAGCGGTTGAGTGCGTTTCGCATTGATATTGTGGCTTTGGTCGGAACGCATTCTATGACTTTTAGGGAGTTCAGGGCATGTGGAGCTCCAGATTATCGCAGGGCGAGGGACCTCATTATGAGCAACAGGTGGTTAGCGGTTGTTGCTAACGCGTTCCGTACCAGCTGATGTCCCGAGGGGAACAAGGTCAGAGTAGCTTCCTACCGCTTGAAGGATAGGGCACATGATTGGTGGGAGGAGGTAGGGCGTGATGTGGGTGATGATGTTGTTGATTCGATGACCTGGGGTGATTTCTCGACCAAGTTTCGAGCCGAGTTTGCATCGGTGATTGAGGTGCATCAGTTGGCACAGGAGTTCCAAGATCTCCGCCAGACTACTGAAATGGTGGTTGAGATCACCGCTATGTTCAGGAAGAGGGCACTTCTGGTTCCATAGTATGTGGCGGACGAGGATATGAAGAAGGCCCGGTACCATGAGATACTGAGAAGTGATATTCAACAGTTTGTTATCCGATTCAGTTGCAAGACATGATTAAGAAGGCTAGGGAGAGGGAGAATGATTTGAAGATGGAGAAGAAGAGGAAGACAAATTCTATGTCTAGTGTTGATGGTTCGGGAAAGAGACCCAAGGTGATTGATATGAGAGGAAAGAGCCAGCAGGTCCGAGGCCGCTGTGGCAGGTCACACGAGGGGACGTGCAGGGTGGGTGGTTCTAGCTGCTTCAAGTGCGGCCGGACTAGTTATATCAACAGTGATTGTACTGCTACCACCACCATCACCCCCGGTATCTGATCTGATTTGCTTTCAATGCAATCAGAGGGGCCACAAGAAGGCCCGTTGTCCAAGTTTGGCTGCAGCGGGACCGGTGTCAGCACTTGCTCCTGCAACTCTTCAAATCACTGACGATTGCTAGGGCCAGGCAGATGCGTCTGCGGTGAAGAGCAGGGCTTTCCAACTGACGGAAGAGGAGGCGCATGCAGCTCCCAATGTTGTGATTTGTATGTATCTTCTCCTTCTCTCTTTGTTTATATTGAATTGTTTGCTTACGTTTATGTTTTTTATTTTAGGATCGTTCCTTGTGAATGGTATCTCTACTTTGGTATTATTCGATTCGGGGGCTACCTGCTCATTTGTATCTCTTGCGCTTAGCAGGAGATTTGTTGGAGCTCCGGGGGAGCTGGATTGTCCTCTAGATGTTGAGATTGCTGATGATAGGTCTATTGGGGTTGTGATGTTTCATCAAGGTTGTACTCTGCAATTATTTAGCGAGCAGTATCCTGTTGATCTGGTTCTCATTCCTCTATGTGGGAACAAGGTTATCATGGGCATGGATTGGTTGAGCCCTAATGGGGCAGTGATCGACTGTGAACAACAATTAGTTTGGGTTCAGACCCCAAGTGGGGGAGAGTTGGTGATTGATAGTTTGTTTTATTTACTTCTTTTTATATTTTATTTTAGAATTTTTAGATGTTTTTATTATTAATGCATTGTATATTCTTTATTTTCTTTATTATGGATCGTACCAGGTGCTTTTTATTTTGCATAAGGTATTTTGCAGGTTTTCGGTGTTCGTTGCGGTTGCGGGTTGATTGGAGACGAGCTCAGTGGGCTCTCGAGGCATTGTTGGGCTTGGCGGATCCATAAAAGAATATTTGGGCTTAAAAATCTAAAGGCTTGGATAAATGGGCTTGTGAAGATGGATCTTGGACTTTTATTTTGGGTTTGGAGCATCCACATTTGAAGCTAAATGATGATTGGTTGGTTTAAATCACATGGATATGGAGGGGACCAAAGGAATCTTTGGTAGTGGAAGGGTGGAGTGGAGAAATGAAGAGCCAATAGCATTACAGCAACACTTGCGCGGGTGGAATTTCCGTCGCGCGGGTACCCGCGCAACTGCCCACTTTGGGCATTTTGGTCATTTGGCACACCATGACCTGGGGGGATCAGATCCATCAGTACATTCTCGATTTTTCACCATTGGAGACCTGGAGGAGGCGATTTTGAAGCTCAAGACTCATTTCTTTTCATCTATCCAAATCATTGGTAGTTTCTTTATGCAATTAGACTTTTGTGATTGTTTTTCTATTGCCCTGAGTGGCTAAACTCTCTACATTGGTTAACTTTGGTTAAAACCTTTGAATGTTTGTGGGTTTTTGAAGGATTCATGCTAGATTATCAATTATCTTATGTTTATGGTTCTATATCATATTTCATATGCTTGTTTAATGCTTTGATCATGAGCTTGGCACTTGAATGAGCTATTGTTAGTTTATTTCTTTGATTTTGCATTGAATCGTTGAATTAACTTAGAACATGGGCTTTATGATGGTAAAAATCATCTCTAGTTTATGAATCATAGCTCCTTTATGGATGTGTAAGCATTGACATCCTCTAGGAATTGGGGATTCCTTCTTTCTTAAGGCTAATTAACTTCTTGGGTTCAATTGCTTCAATTAAACCCTTGATCTTGATTAAGAAGGTGTGTTGTGGGCTTCCCCAACCTCCATACTACCTAAGAGTAATCTTGGCATATCATGCTTCATGATTGCTATAACCAATTTGGGATGAATGATAAGCTTCATGTTGAATCCTAATGATAAACACACAAATGTTCATTGTGTTGAATTGCCTTAGTTAACCAACTCTCTCCAATATTTGAGCATCTCACTATCTTGCTTAATTGCAAGTTTTTAGTTATTCAAGTCTTTTAGTTTTCAAGTAATCAAACACCCCCTTTTAGTTTAATTGTAGTTAATTAGTTTATTTACAATAGTTCTTTTAGATTGCATTGGTGATTGAATACAACCATTTCCCCGAGGATCGATACCCCTTTTTACCATTATATTACGTTTTATTTGCAAACAAAGGGTGTAATTTGCTTGGTGGACTTGACATCCCAACAAGTTTTGGCGCCGTTGCGGGGGAAATTGGTTATTGTTATTTGATTGTTTATGCCTAGGTCTACAAGAACCGGTAAACTACTCTACAATCCGGATATTGAAAAAGAAGCAAAAAGGTTGAAAAAGTTAGCAAAACAAGCAAAGCAACAACAACTTGTTCAAACTTCTTCCTCTTCTCCACTAATCAACATAGAAGATCAAGTTCATACTTCAAGTGATACCGACACCGAGCCGAATTCTCCAATTGCTGGTCAATCCTTTGAAGACATTCCGTTTGAAAACTACATAGCCATGAATCACACTCCACCTCACAATCCCAACCCAAACCCATCAACCAAGACAACAACCACAAGAACCTCTCATTGATATGCCACCTTGGAATCAAGCCCTTCCTTAAAACCAACCCAATTATCAACCACCACCACAACCACACAACCAACAATTCCACCAACACAACCAACCTCAAAACAATTTTTTTCAAGTTCAACAAGTATATTACCCAAGTCAACCCAATTACCAACACCCTCCAATGTACCAAAACCCAATGTACCCACAACAACAACCTCCCTACAACCAATACCCTAACTACCAACCTTATCCACCACCTATCTACAATCCCCAACAATACCCATATCCACCTTACCAACAACCACCCAATTACGTGTAACAATATCCCAACAACCCCAATCCACCCAATCCTCCTCAAGAGTTGACACTTTGACAAATGATGGAAACGGATGTTACCCACACACACCTCTTGCTATTGTTTATCCCGCAAACCGCCGAGGAATTGAATTGAAGTCAAGTTTCATACATCAACTTACCAAGTTCCATGGATTGGATAGAGAATATCCTCAAAAGCATTTGAAGTCATTGCATATGATATGTGTTAGCATGTTGCCCGAAAATGTGACATTGGATGATTTCAAGCTAACCGCCTTCCCGCTCACCTTGGAAGATAAAGCTAGAGAGTGGTTATTCAACTTACCACCGGGATCTATTCACACATGGGAAGAGTTACTCAAGGCCTTCAATAGTAAGTTTTATCCCACATCCCGGATATCAAGCCAACGAAGTGACATTTTGGGGATTCGTCAAGGGGAGAATGAGACTTTTCATGATTTTTGGGAGCGATTCAACAATTTGTGTACAGTTTGTCCTCAACACAACATTCCCGGACAATTACTTCTTCAAAAATTTTATGAGGGTATGAATGAAAAAGATCGAAGGATGATTGATGCTTCAAGCGGTGGTGACATATTCAACAAGACACCTCAAGATATAAGATCACTTTTTGGAACCATTTCTCAAAATCAAAGGAACTTTGGAACTCGCAATGAAATGAAGAGAAATTATCCACAAATAGTTGGTGAAGTTAGCAATACTCAACACTTGGAATCAAAGCTCTTATATTTGACT
Organism: Lactuca sativa; assembly: GCF_002870075.4. Classification (NCBI taxonomy): domain Eukaryota; kingdom Viridiplantae; phylum Streptophyta; class Magnoliopsida; order Asterales; family Asteraceae; genus Lactuca; species Lactuca sativa. The sequence goes on along the minus strand of NC_056626.2, from coordinate 370,601,539 downwards.
AATGTGCTAAGTCAAATGGTGGTGGGAAGTGGTCAACAATTGATGGTATATGGTATTTGTGCAATGACGGGGCATTATACGGATAAGTGTCCCAGTCTTGGAAGTGAACCGGAAGATGTGAATGCAATGGAAGGATATCAAGGTCAACCAAGACCCATGGGATTTCAAAACAACTTCAACCCAAATTGGAGGAATAACCCAAACAATCCATACCCACCAAAGCAAAATCCACCAAACATGTTGATGAGACCCCAACATCTGCAATATCCTTCCCAAAAACCTCCATATCCACAAACATCTCACCTCCCTCCAAATTACCAACCACCTCATCAACAAGGCCAATCAAGTGGTACCCACCAAATGAGCCTTCAAGAACTTGTCACTTCTCTTGCTCAAAGCCAAACCAAATTTCAACAAGAGACCAAGAACACTTTCTCCAACATTCAAGCACAAATTAGAGACTTGGCCACCGCTCTCAACAAGATAGAACAAAGGGGTAGACTTCCATCTCAAACAGAGAAGAACCCCAATGTGAGTGTAATAACTTTGAGAAGTGGGAAAACACTTGGAGAAAGCAACCCTAAAAGAGTTTCAAAAGAAGAAGAAGATGAAGTCATCATTGTTGAACCTTCAAAAGTAGTACCTCCAAAGGAACCGGTTGTTCCAAACATTGGTCAACCTGAATTCTTCCAACAAGACCATAAAGCCATTGGTCATACCACCACCTTTCCCTTCCTGGTTAGCCTTTTCCAAGAAGATAGAGGAAGAAAATGAATTATTTGAAACTTTTCGCAAGGTCCAAATCAACATTCCACTATTGAATGCTATTAAGCAAATTCCAAGTTATGCAAAATTCCTCAAGGATTTATGCACCAAGAAGAGAAAATTCATGGCAAATGAAAAGATTCAGTTCAATGCAAACGTGTTCGTGATTATCCAAAAGAATTTACCTCCCAAATGCAAGGATCCGAGAATATTTGCTATCCCTTGTACCATTGGTGATTTGCATGTCGAAAGTCCCATGTTAGATCTTGGAGCCTTGATCAATGTGATCCCATATTCGGTTTTTCAATCTCTCAATGTTGGACCTTTAGAAGAAACGGGAGTTATCATTCAATTAGCGGACAAGTCAAGGGTATCTCCAAGAGGAGTGTTGGAGGATGTGTTATTACAAGTTAATCAACTTGTTTTTCCGGCAGATTTTTATGTCATTGATCTTGAAGAGAAGACTCCTTCCAAATCGTCTATGATCCTCCTTGGAAGAACTTTCATGCATACCGCTCACACAATCATTGATGTCCATAAAGGAAAGATAACTATGGAGTTTGATGGAGAAACCATTCACTTTAGCATCTTTGAAGCAATGAGGTACCCTAGCAACATTTCTCCATTGTATCGGGTTGATGTGATTGAGCGAATAAATGAGATAAGCTCTAATGTATGCACATACAAGATACTCATGGAAGATGATTGTAAGCCTAAGAGGGAAGCTCAAACAAGATTGAATCATCCAATGATGGAAGTGATCAAGAAGAAGATAATTAAAAGGTTCAAAAGGTGCAAAGAGAAGAAAAAGGCATTTCATGACAAGCACATAACCCAAAAACACTTTATTCCGGGTCAAGAAGTTATTCTTTATCATTCACGCTTAAAGTTATTCCCGGGAAAGTTGCGATCTCGACGCACGGACCTTTTATTGTTATGAAAGTGTTTGAACACGGTGCAGTTGAAATCAAGAGTTTGGAAGCAAACCAAATCTTTAAAGTGAATGGGCACCGTTTGAAACCATTTTACGAAGGTTTTGACATGGGAGAATTCGACAACATAACATTGGAAACTCCGATTTACGAAGGTTGATGGAAGCGGAGCTATGTCTTGGGAAAGACGTTAAATAAATGCATTGTAAATAAATAATCTCCACTTGAAGTTTTGGGTGTTTCTAAGCTTGAAGTTGGTCTAAAAATAAGCATATTGAAGTCTAGCAATGATCTTGGTGAAGTTTGAAAAATGCCAAAAATCTGCACTTTGTGCGGGTACCCGCATAGCCGTTGCGCGACCGACCCCCAGTCGCGCAAATCCAAGTCCAAATTACCCCCACATGGGAGGCATTCTGATGTATGCGCGCAGCCGGTTCCTCACCCACGCAAATGTTTATGCGATCGACTGCCACCCGTGCAAACCTTGTGCGACCCATCCCTAGTCGCGCAAATCCAAGCTCGAAAATTACCCCAGCAAGGGATGTATTCTGATGTGTGCGCGTGGCTGCCCCCCACCCGCGCAAATATGTCACTTCATAAGAAAATTTTGAGTCATTGCATGTGCCTCCTTTACACGACCAAGCTTTCATCCATGTGTATTTACGCGGCCAAGAACTCCACCCGCACATCATTGTACGACCCATGTTTTGCTTCCGTACCGTCCTCGCGGACCTCCTCCACTTTGATCCCGGTATGATCCTTCCATACTCTCATCCTAAGCATTGAGGACAATGCTTAATTTTAAGCTTGGGGTGAGGTGTTCTTATATATTTTTTATTGCATTTAGGTTGTATATAGTTGCATTTAGAGTAAGTCATTTAGGTCATTCAAAAAAAAGAGCATAAGATTTCAAAAATATTGCATATTTTCTTTCTTTCTTTTCTAATTTTCATACTTTTTAGATGCATTCTAGTTTAAGTTCATGCATTTTTGTTCTCTCTTGTCTTCTCATCCCTACAGGTACCATAGCGCCGAGTCATAAGTATTGAATCATAGATTGGTCCCGGGTCTTGATATGGAATTCCTTGTATTGGATAAATGGGACACGTTTTGAGCCTCACTGACCACTTTGAGACTGCTTGTGTGGGGGTCAGATGCAGGTAGCTTGATTGGGTCTAGGTGCAGAGGGATGTGGTTGGTCATGCCAATGTGTGCGAGCAAAGATTAGCCCGGTATGGTATTTTGAAGACATTGAAGACCCGCATCTTGGTTTTGGGGGGAGCACCCCTTAGTACTCCCGAGTCTCGTCTGAGCCTTGCTTAGTTAGATTCTCACCACCTTTTTAAGATAGGTCATCATTTTTCTAGGGGTCTAGAGTAGATAGTTAGATAGATTTTTTTTATCACACCTTGCATTGAGGTGCTTGATGAACTTTGAAGTGAGTCCCCCAATTCACATCTTTTGGGACCAAGTTTTTTCGGTAACACCCATTTTTGAGTCATATCCCACCCTTTTTTTGTTGATCTTGGCACATTGTCAATGATTATTAGGTGTTCATGTTAGCCTCCATCTTATGTTATATGGTGAAATTCCTTAGACCTTCAAAAAAAATTGATTGAAGAAAAATTGGAAAAGTGAAGACAATAAAAGACAAGGAAGAAAATTCAAGAAAAACAACAAAAACAAAGACAAGAAAAATGAAGAAAAAGAGCAACACAAAAAGAAGAACAAGACTCCAAGTTCAAGACTTCTCTAAAAAAATCAAGCAGCAAAGAAGACTGAAGAGCAAATAAAAGAAGTTCAAGATTGAAGATTTATGTTGTTAGGTTTAGATTTAGGTTAAGTAGAATTTTTTTTTTTGTTTTATTTTTGATTTTTGGTGAGAAAAGGCCCCGACTATGAGACGGTAGACTGTAAAGGACGGTATAAGGGAGAAGCCTCTAAAATCGGATGTTTGCCCGGAGGCCGTGCTGCAAAGCCCTATTTCGTTATTATACACTTTAGCCTGACAAATGTAGGAATCATAGTGTGTGAAGAGGCGCCCTTCCTTCATGCATTATGATATGCATTGGTGATTTAAAGTGCCCCCACTGGGCGCATCTTTGTTTCCTTTGTCTTGCACACCACGACTACATCCACCCGTGATCTATTCGCCCATAAAGTGGTTGAGAATATGGTTTATGGCTCTAAAGCGGGGAAGATTTTGAAGATGCGTAGGGTCCACGAAAGACTAATTCTGACCATGTTGACTAATTTTGACCAAGTTCTATGGTATCTTTCTTTTTTCCTTTTTAGTTTAGCTCACACCGAGCTCATTTTAGTCTTGTTCTAACTTGAGGACAAGTTGGGTTTAAGCTTGGGGTGATTTGATAGTTTATTTTATTTACTTCTTTTTATAGTTTATTTTAGAATTTTTAGATGTTTTTATTATTAATGCATTGTATATTCTTTATTTTCTTTATTATGGATCGTACCAGGAGCTTATTATTTTGCATAAGGTATTTTGCAGGTTTTCGGTGTTCGTTGCGGTTGCGGGTTGATTGGAGACGGGCTCAGTGGGCTCTCGAGGCATTTTTGGGCTTGGCGGATCCATAAAAGAATATTTGGGCTTAAAAATCGAAAGGCTTGGATAAATGGGCTTGTGAAGATGGATCTTGGACTTTTATTTTGGGTTTGGAGCATCCACATTTGAAGCTAAATGATGATTGGTTGGTTTAAATCACATGGATATGGAGGGGACCAAAGGAATCTTTGGTAGTGGAAGGGTGGAGTGGAGAAATGAAGAGCCAATAGCATTACAGCAACACTTGCGCGGGTGGAATTTCCGTCGCGCGGGTACCCGCGCAACTGCCCACTTTGGGCATTTTGGTCATTTGGCACACCATGACCTGGGGGGATCAGATCCATCAGTACATTCTCGATTTTTCACCATTGGAGACCTGGAGGAGGCGATTTTGAAGCTCAAGACTCATTTCTTTTCATCTATCCAAATCATTGGTAGTTTCTTTATGCAATTAGACTTTTGTGATTGTTTTTCTATTGCCCTGAGTGGCTAAACTCTCTACATTGGTTAACTTTGGTTAAAACCTTTGAATGTTTGTGGGTTTTTGAAGGATTCATGCTAGATTATCAATTATCTTATGTTTATGGTTCTATATCATATTTCATATGCTTGTTTAATGCTTTGATCATGAGCTTGGCACTTGAATGAGCTATTGTTAGTTTATTTCTTTGATTTTGCATTGAATCGTTGAATTAACTTAGAACATGGGCTTTATGATGGTAAAAATCATCTCTAGTTTATGAATCATAGCTCCTTTATGGATGTGTAAGCATTGACATCCTCTAGGAATTGGGGATTCCTTCTTTCTTAAGGCTAATTAACTTCTTGGGTTTAATTGCTTCAATTAAACCCTTGATCTTGATTAAGAAGGTGTGTTGTGGGCTTCCCCAACCTCCATACTACCTAAGAGGAATCTTGGCATATCATGCTTCATGATTGCTATAACCAATTTTGGATGAATGATAAGCTTCATGTTGAATCCTAATGATAAACACACAAATGTTCATTGTGTTGAATTGCCTTAGTTAACCAACTCTCTCCAATATTTGAGCATCTCACTATCTTGCTTAATTGCAAGTTTTTAGTTATTCAAGTCTTTTAGTTTTCAAGTAATCAAACACCCCCTTTTAGTTTAATTGTAGTTAATTAGTTTATTTACAATAGTTCTTTTAGATTGCATTGGTAATTGAATACAACCATGTCCCCGAGGATCGATACCCTTTTTTACCATTATATTACGTTTTATTTTTAAACAGAGGGTGAAATTTGCTTGGTGGACTTGACATCCCAACAAGTTTTGATTATGTGTTATTCAGCGAGGGTCAGACGCTATCTTCATCGGGGTTGTTTAGGTTTTGTCGCCTTTGTAATGGATACCTGGGATAAGGGTAAGGCGACCGTGGATAGTGTGTCGATCGTGTGGGATTATCTGGATGTGTTCCTAAAGGATTTGTTAGGGGTACCTCCGGAGAGGCAGGTGGATTTCAGGATTGATTTGGTTCCAGGTACGACTCCGATAGCTCCATATCGGCTGGCTCCCCCAAGATGCAGGAGTTGTCTACACAACTGCAGAAGCTGTTAGACAAATGATTTATTAGGCCGAGTTGTTCGCCTTGGGGGGGCTCGATTCTGTTTGTGAAGAAGAAGGACGGGTCTCATCGAATGTGTATTGACTAGTGAGAGTTGAATAAGGTAACAGTGAAGAACTATTAACCCCTGCCGAGGATTGATGATCATTTTAACTAGCTTCAGGGTGCATCTTGGTTCTCCAAGATTGATTTGCGATCAGGTTATCATTAGATGCGGGTCCGAGATGAGGATGTGCAGAAGACGGCCTTCAGGACTCGATATGATCTTTACGAGTTCGTGGTGATGCCTTTTGTGCTCACCAATGCTCGAGCTGCGTTCATGGACCTCATAAATTGCGTGTGCAGACCGATGCTAGATCGGTTTGTTATAGTATTCATTGATGATATCTTAGTTTATTCCAAGACTCAAGAGTTGCACGAGGAGCACTTGAGGAGGCTCTAGAGACCTTGAGGAGGGAGAGACTTTTCGCAAAGTTCTCCATGTGCGAGTTCTAGTTGCACGAGGTGTATTTTTTGGGGCACCTTGTCAACCAGAAGGGTATTTTGGTCGACCCGGCCAAGGTCGAGGCCATGATGCAGTGGGAAGTTTCGAGGTCTCCATCTGAGATTCAGAGCTTTCTTGGTTTTGCTAGTTATTATCGAAGATTCGATCAATATTTCTCCAAGATCGTTGCTCCCTTATCCCGACTGGCCAATGGGTCAGTGACTTTTCACTGGGGGCCTAAGCAGTAGGCAGTTTTTGAGACTCTTAGGCGGCGGTTGTGTGAGGCACCGATTCTGACCTTGTCGGAGGTTGTTGATGACTTCGTGGTTTATTGTGATGCATTGATCATAGGTTTGGGGGCAGTGTTGATGCAGCGGGGTCGCGTGATCGCTTATGCTTCGAGGCAACTGAAGCCTTATGAGGCGAAGTATCTGACGCAAGATTTGGAGTTGGGGGCTGTGGTTTTCTCCCTTTAGATTTGGCGGCATTACCTCTATGGGGTCCGATGTACCATCTACAAGGATCACAAGAGCCTGAGGTACTTGGTGGATCAGTCGAATATGAACATGAGGTAGCGTCGATGGTTGCATGTGGTGAAAGATTATGATTGTGAGATCATGTACCATACGGGGAAGGCCAATGTGGTGGTCGATACTCTCAACCACAAGGCAATCGCAACTTCGATCAGAGACCTATGTTTGAGGATGACTGTGATTACTCCATTGTTGGAGTGGATTCGTGAGGCACAGGTTGAGGTTATGAAGGATGAGAACTAGAAGAGCGAGCGTATTGTAGGGAAGGTGGCTTCCTTTGAATAAGATAGATGTGGATTGTTAACACTGCATCAGAGAGTCTGGGTTCCATATTGGGGCGGTGTGCGCCAAGTTCTGATGGAGGAGGCTCACAAGTCGAGATTCTCCATTCGTCCTGGGGAGACGAAGATGTATAGGGATCTTCATCCTGATTATTGGTGACCCTGCATGAAGTGGGATCTGGCATGGTACATGGAGCGGTAATTGACTTGCAGGAAAGTCAGGGCCGAGCATCAGCGACCTGACGGCAAGATGCAGCCGTTGGAGATTCCCATATGGAAATGGGAAGACATCACTATGGATTTTTATCATAGAGCTTCCCAGAACTGCACGCGGAGTGGATTCTATCTAGGTGTTCGCTGACCGGTTGACCAAGAGCGCGCATTTTATTCCGATCCAGGAGAGTATATCTATAGAGAAGTTAGCCAAGATTTATGTCCGGGAGGTGTTGGCATGTCATGGGGTGCCGATATTGTTGGTTTCAAACAGATTTTGGAAGCGACACTCGTCTCCATGTCAGTACGGCATTTCATCCGCAGACCGATGGTCATAATGAGTAGACTATTCAGACTCTTGAGGATATGCTGCATGTGTGCGTGTTAGATTTTGGTGGGAGTTTGGGGTACATATCTTCCATTAGCAGAATTTTTGTATAACAACAGTTATCACGCTAGCATTGATCGACCTCCTTTTGAGATACTCTAGGGGAGGAAATGCAGGACCCCGATTTGTTGGGGCGAGGTCGGTCAGCGAGTTATGGGGAGTACCGATGTGGTGCTCAAGACCACTGAGCTGATTTATCAAGTTCGGAGCAGGCTCCTGAAGAGTCGATAGAAGAGTTATGCCGACGGGCGCCAGTTAGACTTGGAGTTCCAAGTGGGAGATATGGTTCTCCTGAAGGTGTCACCTTGGAAAGGTGTCATCTGGTTCAGGAAGCATGGAAAGCTGGGCCCCAGGTATATTGGTACATTCGAGGTTTAGGCTCGGGTGGGCCAGGTAGCATATCGTCTTGATCTTCTAGCCGAGCTCAGTCAGATTCATAGCATGTTTCATGTCTCTTAGATGCGGAAGTTTTTAGTGGATGATTTTGTAGTTGTACCTTTGGAGGATATTAAGGTGGATGACTGCCTTAATTATATTGAGCGGCCGGTGGCAATTCTAGATCGGAAGACAAAGACCTTGAGGAACAAGGTTGTGGAGCTGGTGAAGGTGCAGTGGCTACACCGCAAGGGGTCAGAGTGGACTTAGGAGCCCGAGGAGGAGATAATGGAACACTATCCAGAGTTGTTCAGGGTAGCGGACTTCGAGGACGAAGTCTAATCCAAGTAGGGGAGAATTATAACACCTGATGGCTCCAAGGTATGATTTATTTATTTAATCAATTATTTTGTTGTCAATGCATGTAAGTTATGTTGGGATTAGAGGAATTGGGCTTCTATGTGTGGGCTTAGTTGAGGTTGTACGTTGGGCGTAAGCTTGGTGTACACCGGGCGTAGAGGGATCACAAGCAAACGTGAAGGCATGCACGTAGGCGCAACGTACAAGGTGGTACGCGCAACATACATGGCCAAACTCAAAACCCTAATTTCTAGGGTTCAAACCCTATATAATGTCATTAAGTCCCATGTGTTAGTCTCCTTATCACCGTCTATTGTCTAGAAACCCTAATAACGACCCCTTTATCATCTAGGTGTGTTCTTGGCCTTGTGGAGTGCATTATGGTAATTTGGAGCCTTAGAAGGAAGAAGAAGAAGATGGTGAAGGAGAGTTGTTGGAGTTTGAGCTTAAAGATCCGGGTTATCATCATCATTTTTCATTCATTTGAGGTATAAAGCTCAGAACTTTCTTTGTTAATGCTTAGATCTCCTTTGGAGGAGTTTTTGGACCTTTTGGTCCTATGGATGAGATCTTGTGGATTATTGTCATTTCTGAAGCTTAGAGTTGCTACTCTTGGTGTTCTTTTGGTCCTAGAGTCATAAAGTTGCCATCTTTGGAGCTTTGAACCACCCATGCATGAGGTTAAGTTCATTTTATGGAAGTATTGTGTAATATTTCGAGATCGGGTTCATTTGGGGCATTCAAAGCCACCAAATTCACGACTTTATGGTTTAAGATACTTCAAATGACTCAAATATGTGATTCGGACCGTTGGTCTTAAGGATTTAAGACCTATTTGGATATATGGCTTAATGAGTGAGTACAATGGGCGTACAAGCTCGTACACACAGCGTACAAGTCATGCAGCCTATACGCGCAGCGTACAATTGAGTACGCCCCGCATACTCAATGAATTGGTATTGCGTCTTTTGGGCCTCGTTTTGGCTACTTCCTTGGACATTGTTATTTTTGGCCTTAGTGGGCCATCTAAAATCGAACCTTTGGGCTAGGGGAGCATTTTTGGGTCTTGGGCTAAGGCGCATGTGAAGGGATTGGGCCCAATTGGAAATTGGGCCATATTTTGCGCCTTAATGGGTTGTTTAACTTATGGGCCCATTGGACTATGCTTAAGGGTTTCATTCTTGGACCAAGTTATGTTGGGGGTAAAATAGTCTTCTTAAAGTAGGGATTTTTGGTTATGATGTAGATCCCACATGTTAATTAGCTTTTATTTGGCAATTGATAGCTCGCAGAGCTGTTGGACCAGTAGTCATGGATCATTCATTTCATTCAGCTTTTCGAGGTGAGTTTTCTCATTGGGTTTAGCGGGTCTAAGGCACCAAGGCCGGCCCTTGATTGGTTATGTCGATATACTTGATGTCTGTGTGATTATTGTATATGCTTGTATATGTATGTTATTTGGACGCGACCCACATTGCGAGTGTGGGTGGGGCCCATATCTCATTGGGCGGGGCCCGCTATGTGAGTGTGGGTGGGTCATGTATCTCATTGGGTGGGGCCCGTTAAGCTAGTGTGGGTGTGGCCCATATCTAATTGGGGGGGGGGGGTTTATATGATATGTTTGGTATGAGGTATCTTGGAGAACTCACTAAGCTTTATGCTTACGGTTTTTAGTTGATGTTTCAGGTACTTATGGTTTTCAGGGGAAGAGCTCAAGTTTACTGCATCGCACACCATATGGATTATGTTTATGGGAAATACTATGATTTTAATGATGGTTGACATATTTATTCAATCGGGATGTATGAACAATGTTTTGGAAATACTGTTTTCACTTAAATTAAAAATGAATTTTTTTGGTCATAATTTTTGGATTTTCAACCACGACACGTAGCCGGGAAGATTTCAGACTGGTTAAATCTATGGATTTTGGTTATTAAGGTGAATGTATAGGCTAGTGTAGTCTTTGTCTATTGGGTTTTCTTTTAGGTTTTTTTCTGGTATGTCGGTGTGTAAGGTTTCGGTTATGGTGGGTGTTGTAGATTCCTTCTTCGGCTACTTGGTAGGCGACGCAAGTTCAGGAGGTCTTAGTCAGATCAAGTCCGTGAGCTATTGGTCGGCATGGGTGGCGTATGTGGTGGCCCTGTGATAGATGCCATTTTACACATTTTATAGAGTATTTTTTGTTAGTATTTATCATCATATTTTACACATTAGCATGTCATTAGTTTAAATAATGTTGAGCTCATCTCTTTCGTCAAAATTCCAGTACTACTCATGATTTTATGTCGTTTTCAGATAATACGAGTAAAGTGGTACTTTGAGAGCAGATTGGATGAATATTTGGATCTTAATTGGAGTTGGAACTGAAGAATGATGTTGAGGAATGACTTGGATTGCTTAAACTAAAGAATCATGACCGAATCGAGGCCAAAAAGCAAAAATGCAATCGCATTTTTGTACTTCTGTGATCGTATAAGTTCATCGAGGTTTTGTAGGGTCAAAAATATCATCTGAGGAAGAAAGCAGAAAAATGCGATCATGGGAAGAAAAATGTGATCGCATATATGATTGTATTTTCTCTTCGAAGCTCAAAGAAGGTTAAAAATAGCAACGTGCTTCATTAAAAGACAATTTTGGAAGTTTTGGGAAAAAAATGTGATCGCATAGTTGGATATATGCTATCGTGGTTTATGTTTTCTTGCTCCGAAAGCTTCTGCACTTTTTCATCACTTTCTGAAGATTTGAAAGTTGTGGATCGTCTCAATCAGTTAGTTTAGTTAGATTTAGTAGTTTAATCTTTCCATTTACTTTTTTTTTATTAGATTTTAGCCATGTCTGGCTAAAACCCTAGTTGTCGGTTTTGCAAAAGACTAGTACTTTTCATGTGATCAGTTATCATATTTGGTTTTCATTGTGTGCTTATATCTAGTTGTTTCAGTTTTGAGCTGAATGAATGTTTGATTTTTCATTCTTGTTAGTCTAATCACCTAGCTAGGGTTTAAAAATTTTGGTTGATCAGTTGTTTAAATCCGTAATTGTTTTAACAATATGGTAATAAGTAACAAGTAATAAATCGGTTCTATGTTTGGATTTGACTTTATTATAAAATGAAATTTCATATTTTTATGCTTATGAGCTTGTGAGAAGTATTGGGTTTTGCTGAGAATTTTACACAGATCTCAATGCAAATTTTATTAACTTAATTAAGAGCTTGTTTAATTAGACAGTAAGAAGTTAGGGTTAACTGAAGCACTTGTTTTGGTTAATTTAAATAGGTAAAAGAGATTATAGTAGAGCTTGTTAGTTTTTCTTAGTACTAGCTTAGATAGAACGTAGTTTGAATAACTAGATCTGGGCTGATTGCATGATTAGGAAAGCCGCAGCATAATTGAATTCGTTTTTATTACTGATTTCAATTAGTTTATTACACTACAAATTTAGTTGTGGTTTTTAATCACCCCCCCCCCCCCTCGATTTTTTATTATTTTCTATTAAATGAATAGTATGTACCTTATGCAAAGAAACATTGACCATTAGGATGTGTCCCTATATATTCAACCCTGCTTCCCTGTTCTATATCTTTAGTGCATTCGAGCAGTGTACGTTTATTTGCTTAATTCATGTGCGACAACGATTTAACAAATTGGCGCCATTGTCGGGGACACGATATTGTTAATGATTTGTATGCCAAGATCTGTATGTATAGGTACACCACTAAATTTTGATCCAAAAATTGAAAAAACTACAAGAAAACTGAAGAAAGAAGCAGCAAAGAAAAAATAATAAGTTGGTTTCTTTGGTTCATCATCTTCCTTGCCTCTAATAATCACCACACCATAAGGCACTCCCTTGTGGAATGAACCAGGCCCCGATTTTTCATCATTCCCAATAGTACCACCATTCTCACCTTCCCAAATACCATTTAAAAAAATGTCACCAACACCCTCAAAACTTTCAGAAACACTAGAACCTTCAGAACCCAACTCCCCATAATCAGCCATGGGAGATTCAGAAAATAAAGAGAAAACTCTCAGAGAATGGGCAACACAATAAGTTAATCAGAAACCTCTTTGCATCATTTTTCCAGAAGCCCAAAATTTTAAGCTGAAATTTAGGCTGATACATCTTCTTCCTATTTTCAGAGGCTTAGAAAACGAAGACTCACATAAATTCCTTAAGGAATTTCATGTGGGATGTTCTGGAATGAAGCCAAACGTCATTACCGTCAGATAAAACTGAAGGCATTACCCTTCTCACTTCAAGACTCAGCGAGAGAATGTTTGTACAAGCTCCCATTCAGGTCAATCACCATGTGGATTGAACTCGTGAAATTATTTTTAGAAAAATATTTTCCAGAAACGCGAGTTTCGAGCCTTCGCAGAGAGATCCATGTTATCAAACAAGGAAGAATAGAATCTCTACACACATACTGGGAGCGCTTCAAACAGTTGCTTGTTCGGTACCCATAACATGGGATAATCGATTATCAGTTGTATAATTGATTATGCGAAGGTCTGACTCCCATGGAGAGGCGTCTGATAAGTGCTTCAAGCAGCGGATCTTTAGGAGACATGACACCAACAAAAATTTGGGAGTTGATAGAAAAGCTTGCTATTGATTCAAAACATTCCGGTTACGAAGAAGAGTGATACGTTGATTAGCTAAGAAGAGTTAAAGAAGTAAGTTCACATCACCTCGAAGCCCAGATTTTTGAACTTACAAAAGCAGTGTTGTTGCTGAAAAAGGAAAAAGCAGTTGCAAAGAAACAATGTGGAATTTTCCTATAGACTGAACATCCAACAAATATGTGTCCATTACTACAAGAGGATGTTGCTTCAGTAAAAGTTGTTGGTAGATACCAGCAGAGGAAAATTTTTAATTAACCTCCAAACTTTTATCAGAACGGAAATTATTAGCAAGGAAAACAATTTCAGCACCCTTCGGGTTTTCATCAACCGAATTTTCAGCAGAACTTTCAGAATCAACAGCAGCAATAGTTTCGGAATTAGAACTCCAATCAGCAATCTAACAGTTCCATCATGGCATTAGAAGACATAGTAAAATGCCTAGCCACTAGCACCCACGCGTTTCAGGATGAAATAAAAGAAAAGTATAAAAAATTGGAGCAGCAGATGTCTCAACTTGCTGCTTTTGTGGGTTGGTTGTAATCTCAAGGAAAGTTACCGGGGCACACTTAAAACAATCCAAAGCATAATGTGAGTGCAATTTCCTCGCCCAATCAGATCTGAACCGTATGAAGAGGCAGGAGAAAAATTTGAAGAAATTTTGGGTGACAGAGAAGCTGAAAAGGTGGCAGAATAAGAGATTCCCAAGCAGCCTAAGCCGAATCTAAAAAAGTACAAGCCAACTCTACCATTTCCATCGCGACTGAAGAGCACGAAATGCAAGTGAGAGGACGAGATATCATGGACACCTTTCGTAAGGTGGAGGTAAATATTCATCTTTTAGATTTAATTAAACAAATTCCTCATTACATCAAGTTTCTAAAAGAATTGTGCATTTCAAAGAAAAAACCAAAAACTAATGAAACAATCAAAGTTGGCGAAAATATATGTTCTATTTTGCAAACATGTTTAGGTGCATCAGTCAATGTCCTCCCACTATCAGTTTTTGAAAAATTAAAATTTGGATCTTTACAAAAGATCGGGACACTCATTTAGTTGGAAGATCACTTGACAGTACACCCAAAAGGTGTATTAGAGGATGTTCTCATCCAAGTCAATAAGCTAACTTTTCCCGCTGATTTTTACATGCTAGACATGGGTAATTTGGACATATTAGACAAAAATTTAATTATATTGGAAAGACCCTTCATGAAAACTGCTAAAACCAAAATTGATGTTTTTGCCGGTACACTTTCTATAGAATTTGATGGTGATGTGATCAATTATAAAATTAATGATGCTGATTTTACTTTTGATAAATTTTATGCTAATTATCTGGGTACCAGCAGTCCTTTATCTAAGTACTGCTGTGAGTTTTCTAATATCTCCGTACAAGAAATATTTTTAGACAAAACATTATCTGACACATCAAAAGAGCTGGAAAAGGAAAAGCTTGGGGAAGAAGAGGAGAAAATGGTTGTTGATACGAAGCTGACAGAAAAAGCTAAGCTTGGGGAGAAGGAGAAACTGATTTCTGTTGAGGAAAAATCAAAGAAAAAACTAAAAAGGAAAAAGCTTTGGGAAAAAGAAAATGAGGTTGTTGGAAAGAGAAGGATCAGAAAAAGAAAGAGATTTAAAATTTTGAAAAAGGACTCAAGTGATAAAAATCTGAATTTTTTTTGTGTTGAGCAAGTTACATATCCACGAATTCTACCATATCTGAAGAGGTCTGGAGTGACAAGGAAATAAATTGAGCTGAAGATGAGCCCCACGTTTACCAGTTTAAAAAAAATATGGCTGGACAAAGTTGAGCCAACGTTTTTAAAAAAGGACGACTTTTCGGGAGGCAACCCACATAATTTTAGTTTATTTTTATGCTTTCAATAAAGAGATAGTTGTAGCTTCAAGCAAGCTTGGGGAAATCAAATGATCTTTGAAGTAGCTGAAATTCAGATTTTTCACCAATATTTTTGTCAAAATCAGCAATTTCTGCAAACTTATCAGGTATATTCTTTCCTAGCTGCAACATTTTGTTTTTATATGTTTTATTGAGTTATTCATTCCACTCTGAGGACAATACATCATTATAAGCTTGGGGAGGGGGTTAGTATAAAAATTTGCATTTCTTGTTAAAAATTTTAAATTTTTTAGTTTTCGGTTAAAATTTTACAAATTTATTTTCTTTTTTGCATTTTATTTTCTACATTGCATTTGCATAAAAAATTTGAAACATTCAAAAAATATTTTATGTTTACGTTCTTATTTATTTTTTCTGCATTATAAAAGAAATCCAGAAATATTTTATTTTTAGTTGTTATCTTTATTTTCTGCATTAAATATATATATATATATATATATATATATATATATATATATATATATATATATATATATATCATACATCATACATACTTATAAAACTAGCATTTTTTCTTGAATCTCATGCATTTGAAACCCCCTTTTTTTAACTAATGCAACTCAAAAGTTTTCTTCATTATGATTGAACACTCAAAAGTTTTATAAGTTATATTATGTTTAATTAGCATTTAGTGAAAAGTTTACTATAAAAAAGTCAATCTTTTGGGAAGACATGCATACAAATCATATACAAAATTCAGAAATAAAACAAAATTAAAGGTTTTTGTGTTGGGTTGAGGTCTTATGACCACTTTTGGAGATATGTTATTATATTAGAGCTTTTAATTTTAAGTTTGTTATACTAATTCGTTTTTATATTTTCTTCGTTTTTGGAATATTGTAATACAGTCGTTGTATATTGTGGTTTAATTGTTAATATATTGATCATATGTTATATAAGATGATGTCGAAAATATTTAATTAAATATTTTAAATATGTTTTTTTTTGTAATTGTACCGTTTCAAAAAGATAATTTACTAAAACTCATACATATGTTATACTTTCCATATCTCTCTCTCTCTCTCTCTCTCTCTATATATATATATATATATATATATATATATATATATATATATATATATATATATATATATATAAAATAGAGGTCAAAACACTTCAACCAAAATTCATTTAAAATCTAATATTTCAAAAGCTTTTTAATAATGATTGTAAAAATTTAAACATGTGTTATGTAATTAATTGATTAATAAAAATATTAATGTTTTGAAACTCCTAACTTTTAAACTTATATTATTTAATTTGTTAGTTAACTAAAATATTTTTCCTACATAAAGATAACATTTTTATGTTTGGTTACTCATATTTGTTTATGTAATTAGAAAACAAGGTGTACATAGAATGAGTACTTCAATTTCACATAAGAATCAATATCACTAAAGAGGTATGTTGTCTTTAACCGGTGGTAGGAGATCCACATACCCTTTTTAATTATTTATATTAATGGTTAGTAATATATGTTTTATATTCCTATTCACCTTAATTTTTTAGGTACAAATTAAGGAAGAGTATTCTCGGCGCACCAACATAAAGTCAAATGTATGTCTTGCAAAATATGTAATTAAAATTAAATATCATATTTACTAATTGATGACATTTATGTACAATGATATATTTTGTATTACTTTATTCTTAATTTCAATGATTAATATTTGAAAGTTCATATATGAAACCTTAGATGTTTTGGTATAATATAAATAATGTAATACAAAGTTTGTTAGTTCAATATTGTTTATTAATAGCTCATTCAAAACAACTTATTTCTTATTTTATCCAAAAAATATTATCGGACATAAGAAAAGTAGATTATATTAATGTTATATAGAAACTTATAATATATATTGGATATTATAAAAGTAAAAGTAAAGCTTATAAGGTATGGATTATATTAGATAGTATCAAAATATAAGTTGATGGATTTTGATGTTATTTGATAATTCAGTTAATGCCCAAAACATGACTAAAAACATAAATTTCAACATATATCTATTTTTTCCCATAATTATTTTAACCACTTAAATGCATTATTAGTTGAAGTTTGCTAGTGTTATGTGGAATAATTTGATAAGAATTCTAATATTTAGTTGAACCA
Organism: Lactuca sativa; assembly: GCF_002870075.4. Lineage (NCBI taxonomy): Eukaryota > Viridiplantae > Streptophyta > Magnoliopsida > Asterales > Asteraceae > Lactuca > Lactuca sativa. Next base: position 370,584,400 of record NC_056626.2, on the reverse strand, counting down.
ATATGTTATAATATATTTGTGGCTTCCCAGTTCTAGTGAAATCATTAAACAAAAATGTGATCTTATGTAGTTTGAGGGACATAATATGTTTTGCATCGTGTACTAAAATCTATCCAGAAAAGTTTAGTCATTGCACTTTAGATTAATACATCCAATAAGGTTTGAGGTTAAGTTCTCTTGCTTAAGCATACGTTTTCTTTAGGTTTTTGTAGTAAGAGAGAGAGAGAGAGAGAGAGAGAGAGAGAGAGAGAGAGAGAAAGTTGTCAAAGATGTTGAAAGAATAAAGAGCTTGCAAAGTATGAGTATTATGAGAATGAAGAAATAAGGCAAAATTATCAAATGCCAAAGGTTAAGTGATTCAAGTCATAATTTTTCTTTCTAAGTTATTTTATCGTATGTATGCTTGGGGTTTTAAGAAAAATACCTTAAGGTCTAGAAAATCTTCTAAGGATGTATTCGGAGGGATGCATAAACGAATGTTGTTCAAAATAAGTAAGGAACGTATACGAGGAATGTGAGTATTTAGGATTTGGAAAGCAATTAGGATTTTAGACATAATTATATGCATTGAGATGAGTCATAATTGGTGAACCCGAATTGGGTTATTCTATGTGGTATTGGTGAGCAAGGTTTTGATGAATAAAAAAAGAGTGAAGTGTTTTAGTTTCTTTTGATTTTATTTTAATTATTATTCAAAGTTCTTTATAGGTCATCTATGTCTTTCCATTTGTTTATAATGTTTAATCTTGTTATTACTTGAGGGCAAGTAAAGTTCAAGCTTGGGGAAATTTGATAAATGCCATTTTATGCATCTTATAGGGTAGTTTTTATTAGTATGTAACATCATATTTTACACATCTGCATGTCACTAGTTTAAATAATTTTCAGGTCATGTCTTTCGTTAGAATTCTCGTACTACTCATGTTTTTATGTCGTTTTCAAATAATTCGAGTAGAGCGGTACTTTGGGAGCATCTTGGATGCATATGTGGAGCTTAATTGGAGTTGGAACTAAAGAAGGATGTTGAAGAATGACTTGGATTGCATAAACTGAAGAATTACGACCGAATCGAGGCGAAAAAGCAAAAATGTGATCGCATTTTTGTACTACTGCGATCGCATAAGTTCATTGAGGTTTTGTAGGGTCAAAAGGATCATCTGAGGAAGAAAGTAGAAAATGTGATCATGGGAAGAAAAATGTGATCGCATATATGATCGCATTTTCTCTTTGAAGTTTAAAGAAGGTCAAAAATAGTAGTATACTTCATTAAAAGACAATTCTGGAAGTTTTAGGAAAAATGTGATGACATATTTGGGTATATGCGATCGTATTTTTTGTTTTCTTGCTCCTAAAGCTTCTGACTTGCATATAAATACAACCCATCTGATCAGTTTGAACATCAGACGTTCCCAGACGAAGAAAACAATTTCCGAATGTGATTTTCTGAACTTTTTCATCACTTTCTAAAGATTTGATGGTTTTGGATCATCTCAATTAGTTAGTTTAGTAAGATTCAGTAGTTTAATCTTTCAATTTACTATTTTTATCAAATTTTAGCCATGTCTGGCTAAAACCCTAGTTGTCCGTTCTACAAAAGACTAGTACTTTTCATGTGATCAGTTATCAGATTTGGTTTTCATTGTGTGCTTCTATCTAGATGTTTCAATTTTGAGGTGAATGAATGTTTGATTTTAATTCTTGTTAGTCTGATCAACTATCTAGGGTTTAATCATTCTAGTTAATCAATTGTTGAAATTTGTAATTGTTTTAACAATATGCTAATAAATAACAAGTAATAAATCGATTTTATGTTTGGATTTCACTTTATCATAAACTAGTATTTCATAAATTTATGCTTCCGAGCTTGTGAGAAGTATTGGGTATTGCTGGGAATTTTACACAAATCTTAATGCAACTTTTTTTTATCTTAATTAAGAGCTTGTTTAATTAGACAGTAAAAAGTTAGGGGTAACTGAAGAGCTTGCTTTGTTTAATTTAACTAGGTAAAATAGATTATACTAGAGCTTGTTAGTTTTTCTCAGTACCAACTTAGATAGAACGTATTTTGAATAGCCATATCTGTGTTGATTGCATGATTTGGAATGTCGCAATAGAACTGAATTCGTTTTTATTACTAATTTCATTTAGTTTATTTCACTACAATTTTAGGTTTTTTAAACAAAACCCCTTTTTTATTATTTTATGTTAAATAACTAGTATGTGCCTTACACAAAGAAGCATTGACCATTAGACTGTGTCCCTGTGGACTCGACCTTGCTTCCTTGTGCTATATCTTTTGTGTATTTGGGCAGTGAATTTTGTTTACTTAAGTCTTGCGTGATAGCAGTTTAACACTCTGTGTACCTGGATGTTAGGTATGACTTCATGGTCTACAAGTTATAGGAAGGGGAATTAGTTGTGCTTATTGTGGGTGAGTGGTGTTATGTTGAAATTCGTTCTTCATCGGGTTGCAAATTTCTCACTAAGAATGGTGTTGGCATAAGTTTCAAAAGTTGATCGATTACAGATGTTGGCATTCAAAGCGATCTCAACTTATGTGAAGGAATCGGGTTTGGAAACCTATAAGGGGTTCGAAGGGTGTTATGAGAGTAAAACGTGAGGACAAATTTTAAGGACGAAATCTAATTTAAGTAGGAGATAATTGTAACACTCATTTTCCATAATAGATCGGTTGAGGGTTTAGAAAGATCACAGGTAAGTTTTTTAGGAAAAACCTTTGTGTCACGACGTGGTGAATGTAGCACCACGACGTGGAATGCCAACTGCATGAACGTGTACCCCAGATGGCCGCTACGACGTGACGAGTGGAAGTTCACAGTGTGATGGCACCTGCAACTGTAGCCCATAATCATGTAGGGTTTCTTCCAAATTTAAGCCCCTAAAATCAAAGTTTAGGTCATCGTCTTCAGCCTCCAACCCTCTCAACGACACCCTAGCCTCCATTGTCGAGTTCTTGAGCTTTTTGTGTTTAGAGGGAGAATGAAGCATCCTTGGTGCATAGATCCAGCTTGCAAGTATCATCATCATCTTCTACCACTTATTTTGGACCATTGTGAGTGTTCAAGTTCCAAGATTTATGCTGTATGCTTCTAGATCTAGGCTTTTTGTGCATTTTCTACATGTTTGGGAGAGTTTGAGTGGATGTATTCATAAAGTTGGCAACTTTATGGATCCTTGATGTCCCTTTGAGGTTTAGTGTTCCAGATCTGAGATTTTGTTAGATTTTGGCTCATACATGAGATTTTTGACCTCATTTCCACCATTGTTATGACTTAGCTTAGGGAAAAACATGCATTAGACATGCATGACTATAAAGTAATGATTTTTATGACTCATTAGGTGTAAGAAAGCCTTCTAGAGGAGATGAGTGTGTGGCTAAATGGATCAAGGGATTAATCCGTTAAATTGTCCAGGATCAGTTCCTACGATGTGACAATATGTTTGTCACGACATGGCTTATAAGGATCTCGCGACTGTTTTGTCCTGATGTTCCCACGACATGAACAAGAGTCCTCCATGAAGTGGTAGGTGTCGACCATTAACTTTTTGATCGTTGACTGTCGACTTGTTGAATTGGGTTATTCATTAAGGTTCCACTTTTGTTTAGTGTTAGTCGGTTCATGGGAGCGATCAATGCAGGGAGTGAGGGTGTTAATATGTTTCCTAGGGTCTTCGATTTAGGTGAGTTTCCTCATTATACTATGTATGACAGTGTATATCCTTATGTGTGAGGATATATGAGTAGTAGTATGCTAGTTAGAGTACCAGTAGGATGGTGAACGTCTACTGGAGTGCCCTATAGGTTATATGTGGTCACGTAGGATAGCCTGAGAACTCTTGATCTAGGCTTTCTTTCCTTTTCCTTGTTTGGTTGTGGCTATAGAGTGGGATCACTTGTTTGAATGTCTATCCCACTTCTAGTTAGATATAGCTATGCATTCCTTCGAGATATTCCAATAGTGGCGTAGTGTACTATATGAGGCTTGGTATGTAGTAGTGAGCTGTTAGACAGGTAGTAGGGTATATAGTTTCATGTGTTTATGTGCTTACTTGATTGATTATTTTTTGCATATGTCGACATATTGGGTGGTGGGTTGAGGCAGTCCTACTTTGTGGTGTAGGCCAAGATACCCGAGCAGTCCTGATTTGGGTGATGCGTTCCCGATCGTTGGTTATTAAGCCAGATACATTGCATGTGAAGCTCTCCTACGTGATGCTTTCCTGATCACTGGCTGTTAAGCCCAATGTCACACCCCCGTCCGATGCGGAATATACTGGGAGTGTAACTAAGTTCATGGATTACAGATAAACTGAATATATAACACGGGTACAACAATAAACAAAACAACATGTGTATTCCATAATTAAGTTTGAATACAGGATTCTTACAGATAATAATAGTATAGTAGTTGCCTTAAACAGGTAAGCAGATAACAAAAACTAGATAGCTAGGTTGTCTGTAATCCATGACCAATCTTCTGTCTGAACGCTTGTCTAATGATCTCATGAGAATACATGTAAGTTTGAGTGTCAACACAAAGGTTGGTGAGTGTCATAGGTTTTCTGAAATAATGATACTTCCAATATGATCTAAAAACTATTGCCTTTGTTGTAAGTAAAACAGTGTTTGGAAATGTTTGATAAAGATAGACATCTAAATTGTGGTTTCTAGATAACGAAATCTAGTTAAAGTTTATAGTGACAAAGTTGTACGGATAACGGATAAACAGACATACAGATATACGGACAAAGTTATCTACCAAGGTTGTACTTAGCAACCGCAGATACGGATAAACGGATGGAAGACAAGTATAATTGATAAGCGTAAGCATAAAAGTGTACGATACTTGTTTAAATAGTTGATAAAACTTAGGGTAGTGTACACAAGCAAATATATGAGCCTAAGATACAAGTTCTATAACTTCCATAAAGATATAAACTTATATATTTTTTTGTATGTATGAGGTATATTGAAACTATCAAGTTGATAACAATCTAGACAGCCATAGCACATTTGTAGTCGGAAAGTATACGTTACTTTTTTTAGTTGTACCATTTTAACGACATAACATATATTGATATTGAGGTTTAAAACTAGCTTTTTTACTTATAACACATAAGCATTTAAACAAATATTTCACCAACTAGTAATGTGTTTACACAAAATAATGATATTTTATGTGTATTACGTATGATAAATATTAATTAGTACCCGTACTACCATGTACAGACGAGGGCCAGACATGAAACACCGGAGGGCATGATCATTTTAGCAATTAAGCCATTCTGAAATCCAACAACCATATATGGCCCTTCGAACCAGATTCCCCGTACCGTAAGTAGTAGAGTAGTAAATAATATTTTTTTGTGATTTGTATCGCATAACAATGATGATGTTGTTTGTATAACCAAAACATTTAGACACGTGTGTGTGTGTGTGTATATATATATATATATATATATATATATATATATATATATATATATATATATATATGTATGTATGTATATATATAGTACAAGTACTACATGTATCCCCCCCCCCCCCCCGAAAATATATAAAAGTGAGTCTGTAACACTCACCTTAAAGTGAAATTGATGATTTGTTTTTGAGAATGGGTGCGAGAAAGTTGGGATGCGTTGTCGTGAAGTGATAACTTCCAGGATAAACTCAATTTCGGTGGAGGTGAAGCTCGAAGAAGGGTGGTGACCGGTGATCCACAGTAGCGGTAGTGGGATGAAGAGGGTGGCAGGAGGGTGGCTTCCTTCGTGTTTCTTCTTCCTTTTGAGCTGGAAACAGTGAGGTAAGGAGGCTGAGGTGTTTGTTGATGAACAAGGGGTTATAAGGAGTGTTTGGGTGGTAGAATGGTGGTGAATTGGTGGTTTATGGTGATGGTGTTGAGAGTATACCGAGAGAGAGAGAGAGAGAGAGAGAGAGAGAGAGAGATTGAGATATTAGTTAATAGAAAGGAAGAAGCTGCGTTTTTGTGTGTGATATTTGAAGTAGAATGAGCTCTTATTTATAGTAGAAGAGAGACATACACACACCTTTGCAAATCCATGCTTCCAACTAAGATTTGTACCACTTTGTGTAAACTTGCACTCAAGAAGAAGAGAGGGGGGAAGGAAAGAAAAACATGGGGAAGGCTCCAATCAAAGGAAAAATAAGATTTTTAGCCCTTGAGTCACATGTGGGCCCCACATGGGGTTCTTCCCCATTAAATGCCCAAAACACTCCAAACCGGGTGCATCGGGATCCGAAAGTCGAGAATTTTTTTCGAAAGTACTGTTAGATAGAGTTTAATTCAAGGATTCCAGAACATCAAACGGATTAATTTTTAGAGTTACAAAACTCCAGGAAACTGCGTTTAAAGTTTCGTGTCTAAACGGCTCGTGGTGTCCGTTTTCGCAAATTTTTTAAATCGAGTGTGAAATTAAATAATAGACTATGGTACCTCAACGGATCGATCCGGTTTTACGCAATTAAAGAAAAACAATGTTTTACTGTCTGTTTTCTTAAAATTGTCGTATATTTTGCATACGAACTCCGTTTTGAACGTTCTTTATATTTTCGAAAACAGGGGAACATGTACTATAATATTTTAATGTTTGTTTTTCTTAAAACTGCTTAATGCAAAATTTTAGCTTTTCAGACGCATTAAATAGCGTTGCAATTTGAGCGGTTTGATATGGTCAATAGTTTACACATTTGGAAGCAGTGTATCATTTGACATCATATAATAGTTGAAATAAAATTATTTATTTTAATTTAAATGCACTAAAAACTCAATAGGTCAAATTACCATGAGATTCGCGGTGAATTGGCAGTCTATAATATTAGCCCTAAATTTTGGGATGTCACACCCTATATATTCCAAGGGATGCTCTCCAACGTGATGTTTTCGTGATTTTTGGTTGTTAAGCCCGATCTACTACATGTGATGCTCTCATGTGTGATGCTTTCCCCATTACTTGTTGTGAAGCACGATCCGTTCTATGCAATGATCTACCGCATGACGTTTTCACGGTAGTTGGATACTATACCCAATTCTAAGTCGCACGGTATAAGTCGCACGTCGCCGTGTACCGTAATTTGCACATTATAAGCCTATGTCATGCTTAGTACCATGCATATGGTGTTTATTCTATTATAATCAGCATGATTTTCCTATTCTCACACGATCAATAAGGCGTTTCCCATATTACATCTTACTATAGCAAGGTTAATATTCAACAAGTACCCTATCACGATCCCTCAGTTGCCTGGCTCTCAACAACATTCTTGGCGCGTAATCCCTACCAGAAACCTAACCACCTAGCTCTCAGAATCTATGTTGTTTGTTATATGGACAACAGTCCTACGACTCATTGTTTTGACAACATATATTTTGTAAAATAGTTTTGTTGTTTATTAGCATGAAAAGAACCTCATTGTGTATTGTTATAACAACCTTTCCCTCTACATCATAGTCTGATATGGCTACTTACGCAACCCACATCAGACTGTGGGGAAATCAGCTAGGTATAGCCAATGCAAAAAACACCTTGAAGATGGTTATCAATTCTCATGCAAAACAAACTACGTAGATGATTATTGGTGACATTCCACCAAGACACGATAAAAACACCATGCCATCTACGATGCATGTTCATATAGCAATCTAGCTATATACATCATCATTATCAGCAGCCTAGCTCTGCATTACATTATTAGCAGCCTTGCAGGATGACTACGATAACAACTACGTTTCATCATATCAACCGGATCATATTCCTGACCCAAGTAAGGATTATTAAGCTAGTTCGTGTTGCAAAAATCCATATCTACCTCGAGAATCTCATCATTCAACACCACGACTCCCATGAGAGAGGTTTGGTGGTTCCGTTTATACTTTGATGCATAGTTGATATGTTTATTCCGATCTGACTATCAGCAAACCAATTACATCAGACTAGGGACTTGATGACGTATGACTTTCATGACTATGTATAGTCTGATCCGATTGACAGCAATTCAATCGCATCACAGACTATGGAGACTTGATGACACATGACTTGTATGATTGTGTTTAGTCCAATTTCATTGGTCGCATACTAATCACATCGGATTGGGGAGACTTGATGATGTTAGGTCCATTTGCAAGGCCTAGACTAGTTTGTCATGCCAGCCCTTCCTAGTGGTCGCCTGCATCCCTGTCTGGCGCCCGCCTGCCAGCCTTGCCTGATGCCCGCCTGACAGCCGTCTCTGGGACCCACTTGTCATCCTTACCTGATGCGCGCATGTAGGACCCTGGGCGACATTTCCTAGCCCAATGCCTGCCTTAATTCCCCTTGACCTAATTGCCCCTATAAATAAAATATTACCTCCTCCATGGAGAGGGACTTCCCCTCAGACTTCTCTCACACTCTCTCATCCTAAGGCACCAACCTCCATCATTCCCATACATACCCCTATTACACCACGATGGTTCTCTCCGGCTAGGAAGAAGTATCTCATCTCTATAAACCAATCTAACTTGATCATCGAAGCCTGCTCCCGGGGCATAGTCTCTGTGGCGGTTCTAACGACTTTGCACCGTGTTCTTAGATCTTTGTTGTGATAGTTATCTAGAAGACCTCCCGGAGATTTGACACTGTGTTCTTAGATCTTCGTTGTAGTAGTTGTCTAGAAGACCTCCCAGAGATTTGAGTCGCATCATATATATATATATATATATATATATATATATATATATATATATATATATATATATATATATATATATATAAGTTGGTGAAATTAATATAACTTAGACAAAATTTCAAAATTGACCCATGTGGTTTTCAAAAGGTATAACTTTGAGGATAACTATCGAAAGGGCTACACCATTAGTCCGTCGAAAAAGCATGATGTATAACAATATATGTTATGCTAGAATCTATAATGATTATATAAATAACAATGTTTAAGATTTCATAAATATCTTAACACAGAAAATTTATAAATTTAGTATCAGTTCAATAAACAATTTTTTGTATTTAATTTTATTGAATATTTAATATGAAATAGAAGATGGGCATAAAGTAATAGACTATTTAATCAATGTTTTAAAAACCGGTTTTTTAGTTGAATCGGTATGGTGACCGGTTCCCAGTTTAACCGGTTCGACCGTCGGGTAAACCGGTTTCTATAGTTTTCATTGTTTTCTATTTTCCTACACATACATACATATATAAATCATGATTTGACGTGTACACGTTCATACATTAAAAATATGTATAAAATTAAGTTGTAAATCAGTCCAATATATTAAAATAACACTTAACCAGATGCTTTAGTGTTTTACATTAATCTATATACGTTAAAAAGAAAATAAAGTATAATATCGAAACAAAGTATAGTTTTAGATGAATAGAGAACACATCAAAAAACTTTATAACATACACCATATGTTTTTATTTAGAGAAAACAAAATAGATTTGAAAAAAACCACCAAAGTTTATTATGCAAATGGTTCTTTTCCAGATGTTTTTATTCAGTTTAACCGGTTCAACCGGTTTATTTTGACCGGTTCAACCGGATTTTTCTAAAAACCGGTCAGTTCAATCCGGTACAGAAATTGACGTAAAATCGGTGATAGTTGAATCGCTCCCTCCCCCGGTTCCCGGTCCAACCAGTTCAACCGGCCGGTTCAAACCGATTTTTAAAACATTGTATTTAATAAACCGGTCGTATTCATTATCCGATAAAGGTCCATAACACATTTTCTAGACCCGATTACAAAAATCAAGACTCGTTTCTACCAAATAAGAATTGATATTCCTAAGTCCTATCCATCTTACGATTCCGGTGAAACAAAATAATAATCTCATTAACGGTTTCCTTCAAGAATCAAGATTATAATTGTAAAAAGACAGTTCAATATAAAAAACTAAACAATATCTTTTCTTATATAATACGAATAGAGATTAACAAGCTAGTCTTGCATTCCGACTCAATCGGTTAACCTGATTTTTCTTTCCTTTTATGAATCTTCGTCACATTATACTTTATACATACTATATATATAATAACAGTTACGTACAATTATAACCTTAATTAATTAACCTTAGATAATCGATCAGCCATGAACACGAAAGACTGGTTGCTAACTATATATCATTATTTCCCCCTATTCTTGCTCTATATCTTTACTTATCGTGTTAACTTGTATTTATGCTATCAAGTTGTGCCGTCTATGTTGTAACCGTGTCGAAGATATTGAAAACGGAGGAATACTGCCAGTCCGAACACCAAGAATCACCAATGTCAGCCGTTATCTTGAGATGGCGTTACAACAGGCAAACCTTGATCGACAAGCAGGGGCCCAGCTTAATGAAGAAATTTTGAAGGAGCAAATATACGATGGCTGTGTGATATGTCTTGAGGAGTTCAACAAGAACGAGAAAATCAGAGTTCTGGTATCCTGCCAACATTCCTTCCATGGCCATTGCATCAATGAGTGGTTGTTAGTTCATCGAAGTTGCCCTATATGTCGACTCAGTGTTTTTGGATTTTGTGGTTATTGAAAAGAGATGTTTATTATGTCAATTTTATTGATGTTATTTTGTGATCTATGGGTCTTAGTTGGGAAAGTAAAAATAGTCTACTCTTATTACGTATACTCCAATTAGTTTTGCTTAGATGTCTATGTATATATGTTTTACAAATATATTGTAACTAGAAAAAGATCCGCGCGTAGGCAATATTTTTTTGTTTCTTTTTCTTGTTTGTTGTTGATAAACTGGAATGAGTCGTAGTAGTCGTTTTTTGCTTTGTTTTCTTGTTTGCTTTTGCTATTTTTGTGTGTATATATTGTTTTGAAGAAGGTAAATCAGTGTAGTAAGAAGCCATATATTATATTAGGAAAGACAACAATTACATAAGTGAAATGGGGATTCGGGGGTGGAGTAATCCAGATATTTATGCAAAAGAAGCTGTGTTGTTCTTCGAAACCAAAAGTACCCAAAATATGTAATGTCCGCCAACCTGTCCGTTTCTTTAGTCTTCAGACAGTTTTTCAATCATTTGTTTATATAGTATTATTCTTTGTTGTTGGTACATATTATGTTGGTTTAATTTTTTGTATTGTTATTCATTTTTGTGGTGCATTGTGGTAGCATTGCATATTGCTAACAGTCACTATTACTGGCTACATTACCAAAATATGTAGTTTTCGTTTCTTTGTACAAATGTAAGACTGTATTTGTGAAAATGAGAAAAGGGAGTCGTCCCACATCGGTGGGGACAGACAAATGTTGATGCTTACATGCAAATAAAGAAAGGATAATAGTAAAAAATCCATGAAACAAATCTTACTTGACAAGCTTATAAACATGTATTTGTTTTTTAACTTCTTAAAAAGGATGAGTTTGTTGGTTATTCCAAACTAAAACAAAAGGAGGAGCTTAAACACTCAATTTTACAAGAAAAAAAATACAACCCTCTAATACTCACTCTAAGTATTATTAACTACCTCTCGGTTATTTTGTGCTTACAACTAAGAACTTTTATTTATACCTAAATGAGTCTATCAAAGTTATTGTAGTTATTTATTATGTTCATCGTATGAAATGAAGAGGCTGCCATTTCTTATTGTCAACATAGATGGCGGTGAAGCTACCCATGCCAGGTTCACACCCAAGTAAGGTTTACACTCACATTCTCCACCTTAAACTGAAATTGGTTCGAGATTCATCACGCGGATCATGTTTTGCATTTCACCATGTTTCATGTATGTTAAACCCTTTGTAAAGATATTCACCCATTAGTCCTTCGAGTTGATATATTCCATTATAATTTACCCATGTTCAACACATTCTCGTATGAAGTGATAACGAATTTTAATGTGTTTGCTTCGACCATGAAACACGTGATTTTTCATCAATGCAACTGTTGACTTGTTATTGACATATAAGGTAATAGGCATGATATGATGTGTCGTGAGCTCCTTCACAAAATTAGTAAGCCAAATCGCTTGACATGTCGTTGTTGTAGCTACCATAAACTAGGATTCACATGTGGACAAAGCAATAGTCTTTTTCTTTTGGAATTGCGAAGTTATCACATTCCTTCCTAGATAGAAAATCGTCCCACTTGTGCTCTTGCTATCAACATGGTCACCTCCAAGATCACTATCGGTAAAAATAACCAAATCTTAAATTTCGTGACCTCTTCTATAGTTAAGTCCATAATCAATGGTTCCTTTCATGTATCATAAGATGTGTTTCACGACTTGGAAATGCAAAAGTGGTCGAATCCTCCATAAAACGACTTGCAATTCCAACCGAAAATGGCAAGTCTGGTCGAGTGTAAGTCAAGTACGTCAAACAACCTACCATTCGCCTATATTCGGTTGGGTCAAATTTGTCACCATATTCATCCTTCTTGACCTTCAACTTAGATTCCGTTGGTGACGTTGTCGGATTGCAATGTAGCAACCCAAATTGATCTAAAATATTCTTTGCATAAGTCGTTTGTCGTAAAGATATTTGCAAAACTTTGATTCCAATGTAGTAAGAAAGTAATCCCAAGTCACTCATTTCAAATTTTTTCGTCATTTGTTCTTTAAATTCGACAACATCATTGGTGTTCGCCTGGTAATTGTAACATCCCAAAAATTCAGATAAAATTTTCATTTTAAATTTATTCCAATTATACGATAATCATATCAAAACAGTCAAGAGTATATCATAGTAAAATGTTATCAGAGTACAAAATCCCAAAATCATGTGATGCGGAAAAGCATTGGTGGATGCAGTGTGATCATGCCAGACCTTTCCCTTTCAAGTTGGAAGTACATGAAACATAAACTTAAAACCGTAAGCACAAAGCTTAGTCAGTTCCCCCAAAATACCTCATACCATACATATATAGCAATCAAAAACATATTGGGTCTATTTCACCCCCTTCGGTATCTTTCAACCGGTATTGGGTCTATTTCACCCCCTTTGGTATCTTTTGACTAGTATTGGGTCTATTTCACCCCCTTCGGTATCTTTCAACCAGTATCGAGTCTATTTTACCCCTACTGCTAACACATATAAGCATAACAATAAGAGTCACAAAGACATGAAGTAGATACAGGCATAACAGGTAATTATGATGAAGACAAGTATCATACTATAAACATAATCTAATGGGTAGGCATTGGTGCCTTCGACCTACGGATACAGTGAAGGAAACTCACCTCGGATCGAAGGTATCAAATCACACTCGAGCTGCTGACTCGCAAAATCCTTTCACTAAATCGCAAGTATAAAACCCTAATTAGAAATTAGGTCAATAATCCAACCCGAGAGTCCAAACCCTAAATCATGACTTTAAGGGCAAAAGGCTGCTTAGTCATTGACTTATTGGGCCTACCCCACCAAGGCCCAGATCCAAACTAGCCCAAAAAGGCATTCCAAGTCCAACTAAAAAGGACCCTAAGGCCCAACATGGGCCTACGAGCTTCATGATCGTCTAAAGCCCACAAATGACCTGATACCATAAATAGGCCTAAGGCCCAAACTCAATTAAGGCAAAAAGCCCAACTAATACCGAGCCTAAAACTCCAAAGGCCCACAGACGGACGTACGTGCGGTGTACCTTCCTCCTACACCCAACTTACGTTGCTGATCCGGAATTGGGGTGTTGGCCTAGTACGCACAACGTACTTAGGAGTACACCCGACGTACTGGTCGAACAACCAAACCACTCCAAATGTCTTAACCCATTAAGCTTTTAATGTCCAAATTCATATCCAAGTTCATTAAGGTGTATTAATCAATAAAGTTGCAAACTTTATGCTTTTTCATGACTTAAGGGGACTCAAACCATGGGTTAAGCCTTCTATCTCCCTTAAGTGGTCACCAACTCATGCATGGTTGAGTTCTAACCTCCAAGATCTGATTTGTATGACTTCATGCACTTGTAAGAGCCCAAAAGGATAACTCAAATGGTCTGGAGTAGTCCATACTCCATGAGACCAAAGTTATGGGACCAAAATATGCTAAGTTCTTCCCCAAACTTAGATCTAGACTTAGAACGAACAAGTTTCAGACTTTATTCCTCCAGTGAGTTAGAAATGATGAACAACCTCTGGATATACAAGCTCCACCTTGTCCAATGCTTCTCCTCAAGCCTTCTTCTTATTCTTCAAAATCACAAAAGAACAACCAAAAACTCTTAGTAAGCTCAAGAATGCTCTCAAGATGCCTAGGATTTTGAGATTACCTCAAAAAGGCACTGGAGGATGATAATGTGACGGACTTAGGGAGCTTAATGAGCTCAAATTAATAGGGTGCAAACCCTAAAAATTAGGATTTGCCCCTCGCTTTCGTACACCCAACATACGTAGGGGTCATCCCCGCTTTGCGCATGCATAAGAGTACATCGTGTGTACCTTGTGTATGCCCAACATACTCAAGTATGGTCCATGGGTAATTGAAATAATTAGCAAAAGTTTTACCTGTCAAAATGGGCGTTACAATAATGATCAAGTTATCAACATAGACACCAACAATAAGAATTTCTTCTTTCGAGTTCCTTTTGTAAACAGTTGGGTCTTGTAAACTTTTTGTAAAACCAAGCCTTTTTAAGATTTTATCTAAACAAATTTTCCAAGATCTAAGAGTTTTTCATAGACCATAAAGAGCTCTTTAGAGCTTGAATACCTTGTGATTGTGTGCTTTATCAACATATCCTTCCAGTTGGGTGACATATACCTCCTCCTTGAGATCTTCAATTAGAAAAGTCGAGTTTACATCAAGATGGTGGACAACCTACTCCTTTTGAGCTGCTAAGGCAAGGATGAGCCTTATGGTGTCAAATTGCGCTACTGGTGCAAAAATATAATCAAATTCGACTCCTTCCTTTTGTACAAATTCTTTTGCTACAAGTCGAGCTTTATGCTTCACCAACTTTCCCAAGTTGTCTTTATTTACTTTAAATAACCATTTAAACCGATTGCTTTAAGACCTGGTGAAAAATCAGTAAGCTGTCATGTTTTATTCTTATCGCTTGCATCCAACTTTATTTACATAGCCTACTGCCATGCTTTAGAAGTTACCACCTCTTTAAACTTCAAGGGTTGATCCACTGTTATCATCAATAATTCTCCAGGTTCAAGGAACACATTTTCGAATATCGAATAGATCTCGGTTAGAGAACGTAACCCCTAGGTCTAATCTCACTAGAAGGCTTTCTTGAGGTTGAAGAAAATGGGGATGAAATAGGAGTGTGTGGGCCTGCTTCGGGCTGGTTAAATTCACCATACCGTTGTCCAATTTGGATAGCATCTATTACGGGGTTTTCTGGTTGCTCTAGGTTGGTTTCAGGTTCGTTTTGGGGTGTTTCAAGGTGTATTTGGGGTTGTGGTTCGATTATGGTAGAGGTCTTGGGAGTGGCTAACTTTTCTTCTTTGTTTTTCTACCATTTCCATTCTTATTTTTAGTCAAAAACAACATTGTGACTAACTCGCAACTTGCAGCCTTGTGAATCAAATAAACGATTCGCTTTAGTTCCATCTTCCACACCTATACATTCATCATTTTCATTCTTCACCTTTTATAAAAAAAATGGGGGGAGTAGAAGGGTTGGCACAATACTATGCAACAAGTGTTAGTTTTATTTCAAGTAAAAAAGTTGAATTACATAATGAGATGGCATTATATATAATGATACGTCCCTGAGATGACGTTAGTATTATGGAATGAAGGAGTTGCTTTGCGTTCCAGCTCTTTCCAGCAGCCATGCGGCCCAGCTCTTAGCAGTCATGTGACCCAACTCTCAATAACCATGTTGCCTAGCTCTCAACAGCTCTACTACCCAGCTCCCACTAGCAGCTCATTGACCAACTCTCATCAGCCTTGCTTCCTAGCTCTTTCCAGTAGCCATGTGGCCCAGCTCTCAGCAGCTATGCTGCCTAGCATTTAGCAGCTTTCATTAGTAACTCGTTGTCGGACTCTCATTAGCCATGATGCCTAGCTTTCTTTATCAGCCATGCGACCCAACCCTCATTAGCCATGATGTGTAGCTCTCAGCAGATTTGATGCCTAACTCTCGCTAGCAGCTTGTTTCCCAACTCTTATTAGCCATTTTGCCTATCTCTTAGCAACTCCATCACATAACTCTCGACAAATATTTTCATTACAATCTTGACTGTCTCTTGGTGCATAACACTACCATTACTATATAAATCATGTCACTAACAACCCATTTATGTCACATTGCATTATGAACAAGCCAAGACAACTAGGCACCAACTATAATTATAGATAGTGATGAAAAAAGCATCAGTTACCATTATATTCCATCCTAGAGTAATCACCCAGGCCTGACACATAGATTGTAGGTTGCTAAGCCTAATCTTGCTAAAGTTTTAGAAAATTTATAACATTTTTCCTTGAGTTGTCTGACTTCTCAACCCAACTCCATAGCAACAAGCTCCTCCAACAAGATAATGAAGGTTCATAACATTTGCCTTGAGTTGCTTGGCTTCTTAGTCGAACTCTATAGCAGCAAGCTCTGCCAACAAGGTTTAGAAGGTTCATAACCTTTTCCTTGAGTTTCTTGGCCTCTTATCCCAGCTCCATAGTGGCAAGCTCCACCAATAAGGTTCAGAAGGTTCATAATCTTTTCCTTGAGTTTCTTGGCTTCTCATCCCAACTCCATAGCAACAACCTCCGCCAACAAGGTTCAGAAGGTTTATAACCTTTTCCTTGAGTTACTTGGATTCTCATCCTAACTCCATAGCGGCAAGCTTCGCCAACAAGGTTCAGAAGCTTTATAACCTTTGGCTTGAGTTGCTTGGCTTCTCAGCCTAAGTCCATAGTGGCAAGTTCCACCAACAAGGTGCAAAAGTTTCGTAACCTTTGCCTTGAATTGTTTGGTTTCTCAGCCCAAATCTGTTATAGCGGCAAGCTCTACCAACAACACTCGAAATGATCATAGACATAGCCTTGACTAGCTAGTTTCTAAGCCCAATTATTTCAGGATCGTTGGATGTTAAGCCCGATCCATTCCACGTGAAGCTCTCTCATGTGATGCTTTCCTAATTATTGGTTGTTAAGCCTAATCCATTCCATGATAAGCTCTCCCACATAACATTTTCCTGATCACTAGTTGGTAAGCCCGATCTGTTCCACATGATGCTCTCCTGCGTGAGGTTTCCACGATTGTTGGTTGTTAAGCCCGATTCGCCACAAGCAATCCTATCTAATGTGATACTTTACTGATCAACGGTTGTTAAGCACGATCCATTCCATGTGATGCTATCATGTGTGATGTTTTCACGATTGTTGGCTTCTAGCGCCTATTCTAGGTCGCGTAGTATAAGTCACAGATCATCGCACACAGTAAGTCGCACATTATTAGCCTATTTCATGCTTAGTACCATGCATCTGGTGTTTCTTCTCTTATAATCATCATGGTTTTCCTATTCTCAGACGATCAATAATGTGTTTTCCACATTACATCTTATTATAGCAAGGTTAACCTTCAAAAAGAGCCTTATCACCATCCCTCAGTTGCCTGGCTCTCGACAACAGTCTTGTCATGTAATCCCCACCAGAAGCCTAACCACACAGCTCTCAAAATCTCTATGCCTATTATATGGACAACAATCCTACAACTCATTGATTTGACAACATATATTTTGGACAATAGTTTTTCTATTTATTAGCATGAAAACAACCTCGTTGTGTATTGTTATAACAACCTTTCCCTCTGCACCATAGTCTGATACGACTACCTACGCAACCCACATCAGATTGCGGGGAAATCAGCTAGGTATAACCCATGCAAAAACACCTTGAAGATGGTTATCAATGGTCATGCAAAACAGACTATGTAGATTATTATTAGTGACATTCCACCAAGACACGATAGAAATGCCATGTTATCCATGATGCATGTTCATATAGCAACTTCGCTCTATACGCCATCGTTATCAGCAACCTTGTTCTGCATAACATTATTAGCAGCCTTGTGGCATGACTACGACAACAACTATGTTGCATCATATTGACAAAATCGTATTCCTGACCCAAGGAAGGATTATTAAGCCAGATCATGCTGCAAAAATCCATGTCTACCTCGAGAATCTTATCATGCAACACCACGACTCCCATGTGTAAGGTTCGGTCATTCTTTTTATATTATGATGTATAGTTGTCTGATCCGATTGTTAGTAAACCAATCACATCATACTGGGGACTTGATGACATATGACTTTCATGACTATGTATAGTCTGATCCAATTCACAGCTATCCAATCACATCGGACTAGGGGGCCTGATGACATGCAACTTGTATGATTGTTTCTAGTCTATGGACATTGGTTGCATACCAATCACATCAGAATGTGGGACTTGATGATGTTAGGTCCATTAGAATGGCCTAGACTACACTGGTGCACCAATCCTTCCTAGCGCTTGCCTGCCAGCCATGCTTGGAACTCGCATGCCAGCCGTCTTTGGCGGCCGCCTGCCATCCTTGTATGTGGCATGCCTGTCTGCCATGCCTGGCGCTCGTCCGGTTCCCCCAGGCGAACTTTCCTAACCCCTGGCTAGTTGGGCATGAATTGGGTTGGCCTAAGGCCCGTCCTAATTCCCCTTGACCTAATTGTCCCTTATAAATAGAACAATACCTCCTTCATGGAGATGTACTTCCCTTTAGACTTCTCTCACACTCTCTCATCCTAGGTACCAACCTCCATCATGCCCAAACACACCCCATTACACCAAGATGGTTCTCTCCGGATAAGAAGAATCATCCCATGTCTATAAACCGATCTCACTTGATCATCAGAGCCTACTCCCGGGGCACAATCCCTAGGGGGATTCTAACAAATTTGCATTGTGTTCTCAGATCTTCGTTGTATCGTCTGTCTAGAAGACCTCACGGAGATTTGAGTCGCATCATATATATACATATATAACATATAAGTTGGTAAAATTAATATAAGTTAGATAAAATTTCAAAAGTGGCCCCTATAGTTTTCAAAAATTATAACTTTAAGGATAACTATTGAAAGCGCTACACCATCGGTCCTTATGGTTTCCAAACCTTGCATTATTGGTCCTTCAAACGTCAATTCTAACTTTTAACCAATTAGTTTTTTTTTAAATGACCAATAGACCTTTGGACCAAATCTGAAAAATACTATATATTATAAGGACCAATTTTGTATTATATATATATATATATATATATATATATATATATATATATATATATATATATATATATATATATATATAATTTTTTAGTTTAAAAACAATAATAAAGAAAAAGAAAAAGAATTAGCCCTCCTTAGCACACCTTCTACTATGTCCTCTCTCTCTCTCTAATCTCTTTTTCTCTCTCGTACCGAACACCCCCACCCCCAAGACACCACCCACAAATCCTAGTTTCTATACCACCACCACCTGATTCCTCCATTTCCACCACCCTTATAACTTCATATTCTCTGGTGACTGTCCCTCATCCCCTATATTTCTCACTTTTTCTGGCAGTAATTCCTTCCTCTTTGGTCATCCCCATCTAGTTTTCGGCAAGGCACAAAACAAATATGAAGGTGAGGTTTCTCACCGATAAGCACCTTTATACCTTTAATGTTGATGCCATGCCACCTATGGTGAACTATTCTTCCTTAATATTCGCAATCTTTACACCCTATCAAGTAATCCTTCGTCTGGTTCTTCATTTACCTACAAATCCAAGTTTTAGAAACTGAACGTTGCAAATAATATATTCCCTTCCCCACACTCTATTATTAGTCTCCCCATTCCTCATACAAAATTCATTGTCACCTCCTCAAAGCAACTTCAACTTCCATTTTCGTCCCTAAATCTGAAAACTAAATCACACCGGAAACCATGTTAGGAACTCATCTTCTTCTTTTTCGTTTTTTTTTCGATGAACCAATTTCTGAGTTAGCATTTCATATGAACTAATTGCTTGCATTTTTGTTCTCCACCGAAGCAATGGGTTGGATTGGATAGTTGCCTTTGGATGGTATCGTTTGTAACAGATATTGCCATATTTATACATTTATTTATGCAATATTTCAATGTAGTATTTCGATTCATAATGATATTATGCATCATACTATTTTGGATCATATTATTTTTGGATAATGAAATTTTGAATCATATCATTTTCGATCATAAAATTTCGGATCATATCATTTTGGATTATATCATTTTGAATCATAATAATTTCGGTAGAAATGAGTGACACTGGTAGAAATTTTTGATAGTGTGATGTTATGTACGTAGGTATTAGTATGACAATTTTAGTGAATAACAACAAAATAATCGTAAAAATGAATTATCAAAATGTTTTTTTTGGGATTTTTTTTGGTGAATTATGTTATTTTTTATTCATCTAGTGATAAATTTGTTTTGTTCGACAAAAAAATATGCAAGAAAAAAAAACTTCTTACCTTCCTACAAAAAAAAAATCTTACCGGGTATATATATATATATATATATATATATATATATATATATATATATATATATATATATATATATTAGAAGAGAATTACCTTTGTGAATAATACTTCTCTATGATTGGATGGATTTTTTTGGTAGTTTCTGTATAATTGAGATAGTGGTTTACACGTGTTATGATACCCAGCGCCCGGTGTATACGTGTTTTCCTCCACCGCTCTTGCTTCATTCGTGTCATGAACTCTTCGACCTACCTACAAGACACCGATTTCTCTACTCCGACTTCTTCCACCTTCTCGATTATATGTACCTCAAAATATAACCACACCACCATTCCTCCACTTCTCCGGTCATCTCCGCCGTTCTCATTTACCAACCGTTGGAATCAGGTCTCAACCAAACAAAAGTCATGGATTTGTTAGCAGCGACGATTCACATGCTTAATCGACACTTTATTTTTCAGGTAAGTATTGATTTTGTTTTCCATTTGTTTATTCCGTTCATTTTTTTCCTTTGGCCTTCATGATGATGCCTGAAGGTTTAACTCTTTCGTTGTGGTCTTCGCCTGTGTAATCATCGGAGTATCACCATGAACCATTTTGATTGGGTCAATTCCTTGACTCGATGATGTTTTTTATTTCATAAAAGATTGAAGTATTATAAATTTTTATTTCTCTAATTCATCTTTTGATATGACAGTATTATAAGCAAACACAACTGGAAATAATGACAGGTGATATGACAGTATTACAAGCAAACACAACCAGAAGCAATGACAAGTGAAAACGCTGCAACAATATTCCAATTAGAGATGAAGATGAAGCGTATTCAAGAAGCTCGTGTTCATCATTATTTTTGTTATTAACTACTTATTTCACTTCCACTTGCTGTGTTTAGGGAGGGTCTATTTACTGATTATTGATTTGAGTGAGACAGTAGGTGGAAGTAGAAAACAACAGATTTACTATGCATGCATCACCAACTTGGGATGAAGACACTGACATGCAAACCTTCGAGTAAGATGATATTTTTTTATTTTGTTTTTGCTAATTTAATATAAATAAGATTATTTAATAATTTATTATTGATTTTAGGCCTATGGCCTTTCATCATCGCCAATTACTTGTATGTGGTTTTCATGAAATTTGTAATGATTTTTCAGTTTTGGTAGCTTGTGAAATAGAGATTTGTTCCATGAATCTCTTGGATTTGCTTCTGCCAAAATGATAATGTAATGTAATGTTTGAGTTGTTTGAAATGTCTAAATTACCCTTTGTTTTGTAAGCGAATTGTTGGGGTGGCTCATATGGAGGATTTTGAGTCGATTAGTGATCTTGAGAAAAGATCAGATTGTGAACGAAAGGCTCATGAATTTGCCAAGAATCTTATGAAGAAAATAAGAAATTTCACATAAAAACTAATGGATTATATGCGTGTCAGGTGAAAAAGACAATCTTATCCTGATTGTATGGTAAATGGAAAGCATATAGATATTTCTGGAACTTTATTGATGTACATGTAATAGCAACATAGTTGTACCTTTTTTTTTACCGAAAATAGCAACGTATCGTCCATGATATCATTGTATTTTCATTTGTTCGAACCTAACATGAACTTCTAATGATTGCAACATCTACTTGTGCTTTACTTTGTTTTTAAACATCGTACTTTCAGAAGCGACCAATAATAGCGTCCTACTTTCATCACCCACAAAAAAAAAACAATCCTACCCGTGCATCGCATGAGCCTCTTCACTAGTTATATATATATTAAATCTCAAGGAGCTTAGCAATAGTAACTTTTTGTGCCTTTAGTTTTTGCCACGATTCTTTAGTGACTTCAACACTTTTGGTCCTTACAGTCAAAACTTTTAAATTTTGACATAAAAAATAAAAAAACCTCCTTTAGACTTTTGTCACCATATTTTTCCAATTTTGGCAACTTTCACACTATTGCCACAACATTTTTGGATTTTCACCACTAGTGTCCATTCTTTTGGTCATTATACACTTTTGGTATATAAATTTACGGGTTGTCGACTTTCTTACCTATTTGTGGTGATTTACACTTTCTATACATATCTTTTTAAAGTTTACCGATTTTTTCTATATTACCCCAAAAATAGTGTAACATCTCAGGTTCAGGAATATAAGTTCGGGGTTTTATGTGTAAATAAAGGAGTAGACTCGACGAGTAGGTGTCTTAACTCGTTGAGTCGGAGCGGGTGTTGGGCACGTTTTAAGTGACCCGACTCGCCGAGTCGGCGGTAGGACTCGACGAGTCAGTGCTGGGAAGAGAAAACCCTAAATTTTAGGGTTTGCACCCTATTTAAAGGACCTTATGTTCTCACCTCAGCCTCTTTGTTACCCCTTGAAAGTCAGTAAACCCTAAAATCGTGTATGAGCCATTGGTGAGAGTTTTTGAGCTTTGGAAGATGATTCTAGTGAGGGAAACTTGTAGATCAAGAGGCTAGCATCAAGGAATTCATGTAGATCCAGAATCTACTTCATCTTGGGCACATTTTGGAGGTAACAAGTCGTTGCCTTGAGCTCTTCCCTTCTAGATCTATTATTGGATGATGATTTGGGCTATTTAGCATGTTTGGAATCCATTTCGGGTTTTAGGACTAGATCTGGGGTTGCAACTTCAGATCTAGACTTATCTTGGTCCATGGAGGCATAAAGTATCAGCCCTTTAGCTTGTTTGGAAACTTTACGTGTAAAACTAGCCCTAGGAGTCCAGATCTATGAGTTGGAAGTAGTGGGATGGACTGAAATCATTTGAATGAGGATGACTTAATTGAACTCGGCGAGTCTGTTCTTGGACTCGACGAATCGGGTCGTAAACCCTAACCCATCTGGTTATGATAAGGATCAGTAAGTTGAATGGTGACTCGGTGAGTTGGACAGGCTAGGACTCGGGGATCAATGAACTCGACAAATCATGGGGTGACTTGGCGAGTTGAGTCGTGATATGAGGATTTTCTGAGTTTAGAAACTCGGCGAGTCAATGGGATGACTCGGCGAAAAGGGTCAATCAGGAAGGCTGACTTTGACCAGGACTTTGACTTTGACCATGAGTTGACCAGTTTGACTTCCAAGGGTATTCTGGTAATTTGGGCACTTACAGATATGGTTTCATCAAAGTGTTAGGTGGTGGAGTTCTTGGCTGTGATCGGGGGATTTGATCTTACCTCTTCAGTTTGGCATTTCAAGGTGAGTTATCCTCACTCTATCAACAGGGTCTAAGGCACCAAGGTCGGTCCTTTTTCGGAATGTGTACTTGTACTTGTTGATGTGCTTATTGATCTGTTAGGTTGGTATCCTGGTATATAGGATGATGCTATGTCAGTGACTTGGTTTAGGTCGGTATTCTGGTATATAGGACGATGCTATGTTAGTGACCTAGTTTAGGTCGGTATCCTAGTATATAGGATGATGTTATGTAAGTGACCTGGTTTAGGTCGGTATCATGGTATATACGATGATGCTATGTCAATGACCTGGTTTAGGTCGGTATCCTGGTATATATAGGATGATGCTATGTCAGTGACCTGGTTTAGGTCGGTATCCTGGTATATAGGATGATGATATGTTAGTGACCGGTTAGGTCGGTATCCTGGTAATAGGATGTTGCTATGCTATATGATCTATTAGATCGGTTGTTTTCCTATAGATTTTTATGTGATTATTTGTTATATGTGCACATGTTTATTGGTTTGGGGAAAGGGTTGAGGCAACCTGCTATGTGCAGTAGCCCAAGACACCCTAGGCGGACCGGGTAGACTACAAGCCCAGGCCTAGCAAATCTAGTCAGGCCGAAGGCCCGACGAGCGGTCCGGATATGATGAAGGCCCCGAGAGGGCGGTCCAGACGTGCCCAGGCTCGGAGAGTGGACCAGATAGACTGAAGGCCCAATGCGGGCGGTCCAGTCAGAATGTAGACTCAGAGAGTGGACCAGATAGACTGAAGGCCTGGTGCGGGCGGACCTGCCACACTGTATGTTGGTTTTATTAAACCTTTATTATTTATTATTTAAAAGTTTAATGTTGTTTTAAAATAAGTTATATTTTCTAGAATATATAAACTATTTTTTATTTTGAAATATTTAAACAAGTTTAGTCAAAGTTAATTAACATCCTAGTTACATATAACCTTAGGGTATCCACTTAGCAACTATTGACTTACTAATAAAGACATTTTTAGTTCTCATATAAGAATTATAGTAACACAAAATACTCCTATAGTCTTTTTGGTTTATGTTCTGTTCTGATGTTTTCATTGTAGTAGTGTTGGTAAGTTTTTAGACTTGTTGTCACATCACAACCATTCTCGGGCATATGTTAATCACTTCTCAGACCAACATAGTTGATCAGGCTATGCCGCTCCCAGAACTGACCATACATCCTTGAGTTTACTTGTGATGTTCAACAATCGTAATACTTTTGTTATGTCCTAGTGACACTGATTTTAGTATGAATGTAGGTATGTATACTTGGTTGAATATTTTAGTATTTAAAAGTATAAACCCTTTATCAGAGAATTTTAATCCCGCTGTGTTTATAGTTCGTATATCTTTTATGAGTTGATATACTTGATTCACCATAAACGATGCTCTGATACCAATCTGTCACACCCCAAAACCGGAACGGTGGAAACGTTCGGGGTGGAGGACGTCATGTACAGTATCACAACAAAGCATAGTAGTAAACAAGCAACATCATCATCCATTTCATTAATAATATAATTTAATACAAGTGTGTTCTGTGAAGTTTATAAGACACCAAAAATGTAAATCAAAATAAAAGATGAGTCTTGAACGAGCTCCATCTTCTCAAAAACCTAGCATCGGTACTTGTCTACTGATGACCTGAGAATACAAGTTATTTTGAAAGAGTTTATCAGCTTTATTTTAGTGTCATTGTTTATATGAAAATGTTTGTAAGTGTTTGATGATCAGTTTGTAAATGTTTTTAGTGAATGTTTGTATTTCCTAGAAAATCTTATATTTTCTACTAAACGTAGCCTTCTACCAAGGCATCAAATGTTATGTATGTTTGTTTCTTGTATGAGTGTGTACATTCCAAAATGAGACTATCATTAACCAAAAATATAGTTTTTACATTACCGATTCATGTGAGAAGATCACAATGTGAATGCAATGGGGAAAATAATAATAGTACTGTAGTGTTGTATTATAGTAACTACTGCTGTACTAACTACCTTAAACCAATTGTTATTTAAGGTATAATGTGAAATGGTTGCAACATACTATCGACTAATAACACGAGGATGAAAGACAACGGAAGAAATGACATTTGACACCTGTAGACTTGCAAGTCCCACTGTAGTGAACAACAAGGTGTAGCATAATCAATCCAATATAGATCTATACACAAATTCACGCACTCCCTCCAGGAGACTCTGGCTACAAAACGAGCCATGGTAGTGATGCCATGCCCCGACATAATGGTTCACATTTATGCTATAGGATTCATGTATATGTATTGTATGTACTAGCGTAATGTATGTTCTCTATGTCTAGTATGTAGTGTGTTCTCTTTGTTTCTCATCATAGTATGTTCTCTTGTATAGTGTATAGTATGTATTGTTTCTCATTATAGTATGTTCTCTTAGTTTCTCATAATAGTATGTTCTCTTAGTTTCTCATAATAGTATGTATTGACTCATGTATGAACTGACTCTTTGTATGTTTCATTGTACTAAAAGTAATGAGTAGTGTCTTCCTAAACTATACCTATTAAAGTTTACTAGTAAAGTTGTTTGTATAACTGAGTGTATTGAACTGAGATAAAAGCTTTTATGTCTATACATATATACGTAATATATAACTAAGGATCAAACGACACTTGGACAAACAATAGGGTACTCTAAGTTCACAACCAAACAAGGAACAGGAAATAAAGTGTGTTATCAGTCCTAAGTCCTTCAGCCTTACTTATATAACTATATATGCATTAGACAAGGTTTGGAAAATATATAAGTGTAAAAGAGTTAAAGGAAAAGGTTTTTCATGTAAGAAAGAGTTTGATAAAGAGTTTAACATGTAAAAGAGTTCGATAAACATTTTGAAGTAGTTGATCGATAAAACAACTAAAAGTATAGTAAATCCATTTGTTTGATAGTTATTAATCACATGTGATTGATATAATAACTATAATGTTTCAACTTGTATCCCCCCCCCCCATAAAAGCATTTAAAACCATTTAAAACATAGATTAAGGGTATGAACTCACCTGTAGTGAGTGGTTTGGATGAAACTTCTGAATAGGATGCTAGGTGCCAAGTGAATACTTGAACACACACACACGGATCCTAGTTAACATATAATGATGCATATATGTATCTAATTAGTGATTATAACACTAATTAAGCAATTAAAGACACCCTAAAACATGGAAAACACTTTGGTTCAAGTGTTAGATGATCATAGGGTTGCATCTAAGGGTTGTAGGGCTTTGCTTTGGAGTTTACGGCTCATGGGCTTATGGCCCAATGCGTTTACGGCCGTAAACTCATGGTAACTAATACCATTTTGTGTTTAAGGTTCTATAGTTCACTAGGAAGTGTTCAAGACTTAGTTCAATGGCTTAAGAAAGTGTTGTGGCAACTTTGCACCCAAGAATTAGGGTTTACGGCCTTGGGAGATGCCTTGGCCATAAACACCTTTCATTCATGCTTTCTTGATGATGTTAAGGTGTAAAACATCTAATTCAAGTATATAACAAGCTAATACAATAGTACTTACAATGTAGAAGTTTGTTAGGGTGTTTAAGGCTCAAGAGCACTAGTGTGTGTTCTTGGTGAAATGAAGAACACTTGAAGATATATGAAAAAGAAAGGATTTCATGGATGAAATCATGTATAACCACTAGATAAGGAGTTGTAACAACAAAACAAGAGAAGAAATTCTTACATTTTTGGAAGATTGGAATGAAGATCTTATGATACTTGAGAGAGAATTGGAGGTTCTTGAACTTGATAGGAAGGAATGGTGGAACAATGATGTAACCTCATGCTTATAGTATGAGTTCATGGCCATGGTGGAGTTTACGGCCCAAACTCATGAAGTTTGGCCGTAAACACCATTTAAAGGGGGTTAATACCTTATTGTTGCTCAATAAACCTAGAGGATACTTTTCTTCCACTTATTCCTTTGATGTATTTAAGATTAAAAGACCCAAAAAGATTCCAAAAGTGCTAAAAGTTAGCGGAAGCAGGTTTGACTTTGATTGAAATGTGGGGTTTGTACAAGATAGAAATTTCTGGTTGTCACATCATCCCCCCGTTAGAGAGAATTTGATCCCGAAATTATAGTTTAAGCAAATAAGTAGATACAACAACTAAGTAAAAAGATGAGGATATTTCAGTTTCATTTGATCCTCATGCTCCCAAGTGAATTCAGGTCCTCGCTTGGTGTTCCAATGAACCTTCACTATCGAGATACGGCTTTGTTTCATTTGTTTGACCTCTCGGTCCATGATCTCTATAGTTTCTTCCACGAAGTTGAGGCTTTCGTTGATCTCGATCTCGTCGAGTGGGATTACAAGAGTATCGTCGGACAGACACTTTTTCAATTTCGAGACATGGAAGGTAGAATGTGCGTTACTAAGTTCGCGGGGTAGGTTGATTTTGTAAGCTACAAGGCCGATTCTTACGAGAATCTTGAGAGGCCCTACGTATCTTGGATTTAGCTTTTCACACTTTTGGAAGCGTATCAAGATCTTCCAGGGTGAGACTTTCAAAAGAACACGGTCTCCCACCTGGAATTCCAAAGGTTTCATTCGCTTGTCATCGTAGCTTTTCTGTCGGTCTCTAGAGGCTTTTAATCGTTCACGAATCTGAACGATCTTCTCTGTCGTTTCCCGAATGATCTCTGGACCCATGAGAGTGCTTTCAGGAACTCGTCCTTTAGCTAACTGGGTGTCACCCACCTCAGCCCAAGACATAGGGGATCTGCACTTTCGGCCATAGAGGGCTTCAAATGGAGCAGCCTTTATGCTTGTATGATAATTATTGTTGTAGGAAAACTCGACAAGGGGTAAATGAGTATCCCATACATTCCCAAAGTCGATCACACATGCTCTCAGCATATCTTCCAGTGTTTGAATAGTCCTCTCACTTTGCCCATCGGTTTGCGGATGGTAGGTTGTACTCATGTCCAGCCTAGTTCCTAAGGAACTTTGTAGCGACTGCCAAAACCTCGAAGTGAATCTACTATCTCTATCAGAGATAATGGGTATGGGAACACCATGCAGTCGTACTATCTCTCTAATGTATGTTCTTGTAAGCTTCTCCATCTTGTCAGTTTCTTTGATGTGCAGGAAGTGTGCGAACTTAGTCAATCTATCGACGATGACCCAAATGGTATCAAGTCCACCCGTTGTCTTGGGCAACTTGGTTATGAAGTCCATTGTGATCTGTTCCCACTTCCATTCAGGTATCTCCGGTTGTTGAAGTAAACCTGATGGTTTCTGGTATTCGACCTTAACCTTGGCGCAAGGCATTTACTTACGAAGGTAGTAATCTCTGCTTTCATGTTAGGCCACCAGTATAACTTTTTAAGATCCAGATACATCTTATCTGAACCTAGGTGGATGGAATATCGAGTGTTATGCGCCTCGGTCATGACCAAGTCTCTAAAGCCACCGTGTTTCGGTGTCCAGATTCGGTCCATGAGATATAAAGCTCCACCACCCTTGACTTTCAAGTTCTTATTCATCCCTCTCAGGGATTCACCTGCCACATTTTCAGGTTTCAAAGCGTCGAGTTGAGCCTCCTTAATTTGTGTGGAGAGGTGTGAATGGATAGTCATAGTCAATGATTTGACTCTACGACCAGAGTATTCTTTCCGACTTAGGGCATCAGCTACTACGTTGGCCTTGCCGGGATGATAACAAATTTCGCATTCGTAATCACTGAGTAGCTCGACCCACCGTTTTTGTCTCATAATGAGCTCCTTCTGGTCGAATATATGTTGTAGGCTTTTGTGGTCGGTAAAGATAGTGCTTTTCGTACCGTACAGGTAGTGTCTCCAGATCTTCAGAGCAAACACAACTGCTCCTAACTCAAGATCGTGAGTGGTGTAGTTGACCTCGTGTGTCTTCAGTTGTCTCGAGGTATAGGCAATGACCTTACCTCGCTGCATCAAAACACAACCAAGCCCTTGATTTGATGCATCGTAGTAGACTACGAAGTCTTCTATTCCTTCTGGTAGGGATATTATTGGTGCAGTGCATAAGGCTCGTTTCATCGTTTGGAACGCTTTCTCTTGCTTCTCTTCCCGGTCAAAGGCCACGCCCCTCTGGGTCAAATTCGTAAGAGGTTTCACAATCCGAGAGAAGTTCTGAATGAACCTAAGATAGTAGCCAGCGAGGCCTAGAAATTAGCGAAATTCTGTAGGCATCTTCGGTGCTGACCAGTTCTCAATGGCTTTGATTTTGGAAGGTTCCACATGAATTCCCTCTTCACTAACAACGTGACCCAGGAATTCGACTCTTCGAATCCAAAACCCGCATTTAGAGAACTTTACGTAGAGCTTCTTTGATCGTAATGTTTGCAAGATCTGACGTAGATGCATACTATGCTCTTCCTTACTACGAGAGTAGATGAGTATGTCATTTATGAAGACAATGACGAACTGATCCAGGTAAGGAGGGCATACCCTGTTCATTAAGTCAATGAATATTGCGGGCGCATTAGTCAATCCGAATGGCATCACTACAAAATCGTAGTGTCCGTAACGAGTTCGGAAGGTTGTCTTCGGGACATCCTCCTCTAGAACTCGTAATTGGTGATACCCGGATCTTAGATCTATCCTTGAAACGTAATTCGTCCCTTGAAGTTGGTCGAACAAATCATCTATGCAAGGCATATTGTAACAATTTTTAATGGTAAGCTTGTTGAGTTCCATGTAGTCGATGCACATACGAAACGATCTGTCCTTCTTCTTGACGAACAAGACCGGTGCTCCCCACGGTGAGAAGCTTGGTCTAATAAAGCCCTTCTTGAGCAATTCGTTAAGTTGACCGGATAGTTCTTGCATCTCAGAAGGTGCTAAACGATAGGTCGATTTGGCTACTGGGTAGCCCCTGGAACTAAGTCGATTCGGAACTCGACTTGACGTTGTGGAGGTAATCCTGGTAGTTGTTCTGGAAAGATGTCAGGAAAATCGCGTACTACTTGGATGTTCTTAATGTCCTTCATCTCTTGGCTCACGTCGACAATATGGGCAAGGAATGTGCGACATTCCTTTCGCAAGTATTTCTGGGCTTGAATACTCGAGATGATACGGAGGTTCATGTCGGGTTTGTCGCCATAGACTACTAGAGTTTCGCCAGACGGCAAATTAAGGCAAACAGCCTTTTCATAGCACATGATGTCGCCACGATGCAGGCTCAACCAATCCATGCCAATAATGACGTCAAAACTTTTAATTGAGACCGGCATGAGGTTGATTGAAAATGAATGGCTATCTAGAGTTAGAGTACATCCTATGTATATACTACTAGTGATCTCAGTCTTCCTATTATCCATTTCTACAGTGAATGGTTCTTTAAGTGTTCGTGATTTTTGCTTAATTAATTGAGCAAAATTTTGGTTCACGAAACTCCTATTCGCTCCACTATCAAACAGAATGCATGCATATGAGTTATCGAGGAGAAACGTACCAGTGACCACTATGGGTTCGGCAACCGCTTCCTCGTGGACTATAGCCAAAACTCTGCCTACTCCACCGGCATTCCCTGCCTTCGGGCAGTTCCTTTTGTAGTGGCCCACCTCGCCATAACCGTAGCAAGCCTGGACCACACCAACATTGGGGATTTGGTTGATTGGCCTAGCTGGAGCTTTGCAGAAATGGGCAGTGTGCCCCTTCCCGTTACAGTTAGAACACTACATTTCCCGACAGGCTCCTATGTGGTGGAAGTTGCATTTGTTGCACTTGTGCAAACTTCCAGCATATTTCTTTACCGGAGCAGCAGCGGCAGGTGCTATCACAGCATGAACGGCCACGATCGGCTGCTTTTTGGCAACTTTCTGCATTTTCTTGTCATCCCATAATTTCCGCTTATTGGCAACGGCTTTGGAGGTTTTTGAGATGGCTAGGGTTGTTGTTGTTGACGACGGGGTAAGGAACCCATAGTCAATGAGTCATTGTGCCAATTGCTTAGCACTATCGAAGGTATCGGGGTTTGAAGCTAAAACATTCCCCTGAAATGGAGGCACCAGCCCCCAGATATACCTCTCTATTTTCTTTCCCTCCGTGTGAACCATTTTTGGACATAGGGCCACCAGTTCGTTGAATCCGGCGGTATAGGAAACTATGTTAGAGCCCTTCATGGTTAGGCTCCATAGTTCTTGTTCTAGTTTCTAGATCTCGCCCCTCGGGCAGTATTCTTCAATCATGAGCTCCCTCAGAGCTTCCCAACCTATAGCATTTGCCACTACTAGAGTGAGTGACTTGACATGGCTATTCCACCATGTCAGGGCTTTTTCCTCGAAGGTGCAAGCAGAGAACTTGACCTTACTCCCTTCTGGGCAGGAGCAGATTTCGAAGACCAATTCGGTCTTCTCTAACCATTGCGAGAGGGCAATGACTCCGCCAGTCCCTTTAAAGTACTTTGACTTGTAATCGGTGAACTCCTTGTAGGAGCACTCTCTCGAGCCCATGAGGACTTCGCCTTGAGTAGAATGAACAGGCGTTCCACCTCCGCTGGCACTGGAAGAATGATATTGAGCCATGGTTGTTGCCACAACCGCAACTACTACAACATTTAGAGCTGTCATATCAATTTGTGGAGGAGGTGGTGGTATCGGAGTTACCCGAGGATCGCGTCTTGTTGATCAGCGTGGAGGCATCTTTTAACTAAAAAGTTTACAAATATGAACATGATAGTAAGAATCAATTGTAAGTATAGTGAGAGTGATCCATGGACTAAATTGTCATAGCCCAACAATTGAATGAGTGTATGTTTTGAAATAGCGACACCACATTAGAATAGGAAATCACAAGAGTTGATACTTTACAATGGATTAGATAACTGTCGATATTACTGGTATTAATGATGTAAACGAGTTTGGGAAAAATGACCTAACAGTAGGTCTTACATCATACCATAAGAGAAAAAGGTTGATGGTTTATAAGTCTAGTTAGAGTATTAGGAAGATGGGAATATTTTACAAACATGCGCTACTTAGAGCATAGGTAAGAAAGGCTATTCCCTAAATCAAAAGAAAAGATGAGCTGGACATCTTCTACCGGCGACGGGTACTCCTCGAGCAAACCCTCATATCAGCCAGTTGATGAACTATTTCCTGAAGACGTCGCTCATGAGCTCTCTGACGCACTCGAAGTTCTATGACTTCGGCTCGGGATGCAGCTAACTATTGCTACATAGTCTCATTGGTTCTCCTAGTTCTTTCCATAGCCTCTTCGAGATGGCAAATGCGGACCGTGTTAACGCCAGAGTTGGCATCAATTTCCATGATTCGGTCGATGGCTGCTCGACCTTGTTCGACATTCCGAGCATTCCTACAGACCTTGATGGGCAGGACTCGATCAGCTAAGCCTCCCTCACTTAGATTGTAAAAGCTTCGGTCTCCATTGAAGGGTAAGAGCTGACCCTTCTCATCACTCCAACGGTTCAATTTTGTCGCCCACAAGGGTGTGGGACCTTGAAGTGTTGGTCGGGGATTAGCATTTGGGATTGGAGCTTCATGTGGTAGGTTGTTGACTTCTGGATCGGAGTCAGAACTATCAGAAAAGCCTTCAACTTGGTGATCATCTAAAGGGATTGGATAATCATCTTCTGGCTCTTCTTCGATCCATCCAACATTGCCTTCGTTTGGGAACGGGTCACCGTGGGGATGGAATCCATCCATGTTATCTACGCGAGAAAAGGGATAAAGAAATAATTACTAAATGTACTAATTAGATAATTATAAGATGATCTTTATTAGTTGCATCAAAATTTGTATATAGTATACCAGTTATATGTAATCAAAATAGGATAGACCTTCGAATAAGTGACCCTAACTCCAAACCCACAACCAAACAAGGAACATGGAGTAAAGAAAAGATTACAGATTCTAAGTCTATGACATCCTAGTACATATAACCTTAGCGTATCCACTTAGCAACTATTGACTTACTAATAAAGATCTTTTTAGTTCTCAGATAAGAATTATAGTAACACAAAATACTCCTATAGTATTTTTGGTTTATGTTCTGTTCTGATGTTTTCGTTGTAGTAGTGTTGGTAAGTTTTTAGACTTGTTGTCACATCACAACCATTCTTGGGCATATGTTAATCACTTCTCGGACCAACATAGTTGATCAGGCTATACCGCTCCCATAACTGACCATACATCCTTGAGTTTACTTGTGATGTTTAACAATCGTAATACTTTTGTTATGTCCTAGTGACACTGATTTTAGTATGAATTTAGGTATGTATACTTGGTTAAATATTTTAGTATTTAAAAGTATAAACCCTTTATCAGAGCATTTTAATCCCGTTGTGTTTATAGTTCGTATATCTGTTATGGGTTGATATACTTGATTCACTATAAACGATGCTCTGATACCAATCTGTCACACCCCAAAACCGGAATGGTGGAAACGTTCGGGGGTGGAGGACGTCATGTACAATATCACAACAAAGCAGAGTAGTAAACAAACAACAACATCATCCATTGCATTAATAATATAATTTAATACAAGTGTGTTCTGTGAAGTTTACAAGACACCAAAAATGTAAATCAAAATAAAAGATGAGTCTTGAACGAGCTCCATCATCTCAAAAACCTGGCATCGGTACTTGTCTACTGATGACCTGAGAATACAAGTTATTTTGAAAGAGTTTATTAGCTTTATTTTAGTGTCATTGTTTGTATGAAAATGTTTGTAAGTGTTTGATGATCAGTTTGTACATGTTTTTAGTGAATGTATGTATTTCCTAGAAAATCCTATATTTTCTACTAAACGTAGCCTTCTACCAAGGCATCAAATGTTATGTATGTTTGTTTCTTGTATGAGTGTGTACATTCCAAAATGAGACTATCATTAACCAAAAATATAGTTTTTACATTACCGATTCATGTGAGAAGATCACAATGTGAATGCAATGGGGAAAATAATAATAGTACTATAGTGTTGTATTATAGTAACTACTAATTGTTATTTAAGGTATAATGTGAAATGGTTGCACCATACTATCGACTAATAACACGATGATGAAAGGCGTCGGAAGAAATGACATTTTGCACCCGTACACTTGCAAGTCCCATTGTAGCGAACAACAAGGTGTAGGATAGTCAATCCAGTATAGATCTATACACATCTTCACGCTCTCCCTCCAGGAGACTCTGGCTACAAAACGAGCCATGGAAGTGACGCCATGCCCCGATATAATGTTTCACATTTATGTTATAGTATTCATGTATATGTATTGTATGTACTAGTGTAATGTATGTTCTCTCTGTCTAGTATGTAGTGAGTTTGTAGCACCTGGCTCTTGGTATGTAGTATGTTATTAAATCTTCATTTATTTTTGCATTTTTAGCCTTGGACTCGGCGAGTCGAAGGACTGACTCGCTGGGTAGAAGCGGGATGAGGCGCGGAGTTTAAGCTGCGGACTCGGCGAGTAGCCGCTGTTTGGACAAAAACCCTAATCCATGGGTTTGCACCTTATTTAAACGACCTTATGCAGCCTCCTTTCCCCCTTTATGCTCCCAAACACTTCTCATAGCAAACCCTAGCCGTTTTTGAGGAAATTTGAGGCCTTTGAGTGATTCTTGTGAGTTTTGACCTCAAGGAAGAAGGAAGAGCATAGGAGGATCAAGAGGAGACTGAAGGATTCGAGTTTGGTTCACCATTTGCAGTCTTCAGAAGGTATAAAGTCTGAACCTTGCTCATTCATTTGTTAGATCCCTCTTTGGGGTGATTCAGGGCTTTTATAAGCCATTTTTGGTGGCCAACCATGTTTGTAAACATGGTCGGGGGTTTGAGCTTCTGGGTCATGTCATTATTGGAGTCACAAGTTAGATTTGGGATGCTTTTGCACTCAAGGAAGGCCCCATGCAACAAAAGAACCATTTTAGAGCCTTTTAAGCTCAAAAGTCCCATGCATGCACGTAAATTTTCTAACTTTACGTGCTAGGTCGAGTTTAGGGGCCTGGATCTATCCTTTGGTTAAGTGTTGTACATCAAAAATCGAAGTTTTAGGAGGGGATGTGACCGACTCGGCGAGTCCAAGGGCTATGGTCCCGTATCAGTGAAGGTCATAAGGACCAGATGAGTGTGGAAGGGTGTTAGGGAGTCCCGGGGAGTGACCCAACGTTCTGGACTAAGCAAATTGTTCTGGAAATTCATGGCACTCGGCAAGTGCATGAACGGACTCGGCGAGTCCAAGACAGTCTTCATAGAACTCGACGAGTTGTTCATCAACTCGGCGAGTCGAGGACAGAACGTGTTCATAGGATGAAGAGTAACTCGACGAGTTGTTCATACAACTCGGCGAGTCAAGTTAGGACATGAGTATCAGTTGATGATGAACTCGACAAGTTGTTCATACAACTCGGCGAGTCGGATGAGGATTCAGTCGGTGTTCATTTAGAAGGAAAAACTCGTCGAGTCATCGCCTAACTCGACGAGTAGAGACGGGTATGAGGTCTAATGGAAGGATAGGGACTCGGCGAGTTGGCGAGCCAACCAAGCGAGTAAGGTCAACTAGAAGTTGACTTTGACTTTGACTTGGTCAAGGGGTAAAATGGTCATTTTTCCCTAAGAGTAGATGTCAGTTTCTGACTTAGTGTTTTGTGGGAATTATAGCCGTAGGATTTCCGGAGCAGCAGCGGCAACAGTCAGAGGATTTCTGCACCGTTCAACAGTTTCTACGAGGTGAGTTACCTTCCAGTAGGGGTGGGTCTAAGGCCACAATGTCGGCCCACCATTGAGGAGTATTTAAAAGATAATTGTCTTTGTGATAATTTATCTTGGTTTGGTATGCGTTGGTTATGAGTTATATCTGTATGATATGTTACATGATAGGGATAGTTTCCCTGATAGTGGTCCTTAGGACCAAGGGGTAGGTCAGTATCCGGATATGTCTGGCTGTGTGCTTATATCTTGCTATTGTATGCTAGTGGTAGGAGGTGGAATAGTCCCCAGTTACCGGTTGAAAGATACCGATGACGATTACCGGTTGAAAGATACCGATGGCGATTACCGGTTGAAAGATACCGATGGTATTGTATGGTATGTGGTATGATGGGGGAACTCACTAAGCTTTGTGCTTACGGTTTCAGTTTTTGGTTTCAGGTACCTCTTCATCTAAGGGGAAGGAGCCGGCGGCGTAGCATGGCATCACACACACATTTGATTTCCGCACGGTGTTTTCTGGGATTGCACTCTGATATGTTATTTGCTTATGTCGTGGGTTTGAAACATGATACTTGATTTTATGAATGTTTTATGAGTAGCTTAATTAAAAATGAAATTTTTTGACTTGAATTTTGGGATGTTACAAGTTGGTATCAGAGCCCTGGTTTGAGGGATTCGGACACGCCCTCGGGGGTGTCTGGACTCAAACTAAGGGGCTAAAAGATTTTTACAATAATATGGTTTTCTAAAAATCTAAACGGAAGGATTTTACGAAAGACAAGGTGTGTGATGCATGCGACCGGCCGAGCTCAAGTAAGTTTTCCCCAAGATACCCATACATGTTATGTTATGCTATATGGCTTTGATTCAGAATTGCATGCTAGAATAGGACTAAGGATCTAGGAAGATGCCTTGTGTGCCTGATATATGATTCTGATAATTGCATGCTAGTTACGGCTAAGGATCTAGGAGGATGCCTTATATGCCTATTGTATGAGCTGTATGCTAGGACTGTTTAGTCAGCAGTAGGATGGCCTGTATAGGTTATGCCTGATTTGGTTACTCGATGCACGAATGCTGCTTGCTTTGTGCTATGGGGGTTCTCGCTATTTCCGACTAACTAAGGAGCGGATATGTAACAGTACCTGCAAGTTAGTTAGGTGGAAATGGTAGGGGCTCCTGGTGTAGCTGATGGCGGAGGGTAGGTCGGAGAGTGCCCTAGGGAAGCCTAAGATGAGGTTAGTGGAAAGGGTATCGGTAAAGGGACTCGGTGAAGTCGAAGCAATCCTTGAGGAAAGCACGGGTAGATGTGGAAGGTAGTATGGACCCGTACTACTGAAAGCAGAGGACCCGTACTCGAACCAAGGAGGGCTTAGATGAAACCGGGAACCTCGGAGAGTGTGTTAGATCTCTTGAGTATATGTATGATCCTGACTTTTATGCGTGTGTTTTCAGTATGGTGACCACACGACTTGGAGTAGGAGGTTCCAGATTAGGATCAGGATCAGGCTCGGGTTCGGGATCCGAGCAAGTTGATGACGGGCTACACGAGTTCATCGCGTCTGAGATCACGAGAGGCATCCTTGAGTCGACCCCTATCATCTTCTGGTCAATCAAGGAGGGGATAGTTGAGCTGATGGAGGATCGTCTCTGATCATTCAGGAGTGATATGGCGTCTAGCCAGGTGGGTACGCGCACACTGTCCTTTAAGGACTTTCGTGGAAGTGGTGCGCCGGATTTCCATGGGGTGAAAGACCCCATTGCTGCTAGGAGATGGATCGCAGACATTGAGTCTGCACAGCTGACGAGCTTCTGCCCAGAGGGGTCGAAGGTGAGATATGCATCAGGATGCTTGCGAGACAGGGCTAGAGATTGGTGGGAGTCTGTTGGTGACTCATTGGGAGCCTCGGCTGTTGAGGCTATGACTTGGTCGGACTTTGTGACCAGATTCAGGGTAGAGTTTGCACCAGCTGTGGAGCTTCAGCGGCTGGCCAGGGAGTTTTTAGATATGAGGCAGACTACAGAGACTGTGGCGAAGATCACCGCCAAGTTCCGGGAGAGGGCATTGTTGGTGCCCCAGTATGCGGGTGATGAGGATATGAGGAGGACCCGCTACCATGACATGCTACGAGCTGACATTCGGGAGCATGTTAGTTTTTCAGCTTGCCCTACCTTGGATTCCATGATTGCCAGGGCCAGGGAGAGGGAGATTGATCTGGAGCACATCCAGAAGAGGAAGGCAGTGGAGGGACTGACGACCAGGGCTTCGGGGAAGAAGCCCAAGGGATCTGATGGTAGGCCGAAAGGCCAGGCAGGACGGGACCACTGTGGGAAATGCGGTCGGTCACACGAGGGAGCTTGTCACACTGGGCCGGGTTCGGGCTGCTATAAGTGTGGCAAGGTGGGGCATTTTGGCAGGGATTGTATTGCCCCCGCCCCTGCGGTACAGATGACAGACCTGATTTGCTTCCATTGCAATCAGAGGGGCCATAAAAGGACCAACTGCCCGAGATTGACAACAGCGTCAGCAGCAGTGCCGGTCTCAGCGATGACGCGGGTTACAGATGGCCGGAAGGTCAAGACAGAGGCTCCAGTGGTGCGGATCCGAGCATTTCAGCTGACAGCCAAGGAGGCACGCGCTGCACTTGATGTGGTGACGGGTATGATTCTTTCCCTCTGATCTTTTTTGTTGTGATTGTGTTATTGATATGCGCTCTGTTTAGGATCGTTCCATGTGAACGGCATCCCAGTTCTGGTGTTGTTTGACTCAGGCGCTACCCGATCATTTGTGTCTCTTGCGCTTAGCAAGAGATTTTCCGAGTCTTCGGGCATGTTGGATTGCCCTCTAGAGGTAGAGATTGCAGACGACCGTTCGGTACGGGCATCGACGGTATTTTGAGATTGTGTGCCGAGGTTATTTGAGGAGCGCTACTTGGTAGACTTGGTTGCCATTCCTTTGCATGGGAACAAGGTGATTATAGGCATGGATTGGCTCAGCCCTAATGGGGCAGTGATCGAATGCGTGCAACAGTTGGTGCGGGTCAGGACCCTAAGTGGGGGAGAGCTGGTGATTCAGGGCTAGAGGCCACAGCGAGGACCAACTTTATGTTCAGCAGCGAGAGCTAGGCGTTACCTCCAGCAGGGTTGCGCAGGTTATGTCGCGTATGTTATGGATACCCGAGTGACGGGTCGGGCGACGGTGGACGATGTACCTGTGGTACGAGAGTTTGCGGACATATTCCACGAGGAGTTGCCTAGGATACCTCCGGAACGACAGGTGGAATTCAGGATCGACCTAGTCCCTGGTGCGGCTTCGATAGCATAGGCACCGTACCGGTTGGCTCCTCCAGAGATGCAAGATTTGTCTACACAGCTGCAGGAGCTGTTAGACAAGGGTTTCATTAGACCGAATAGTTCACCCTGGGCAGCCCCGATTCTGTTTGTGAGGAAGAAGGACGGGTCGCATCGGATGTGTATAGATTATTGGGAGCTGAACAAGGTAACGGTAAAGAACCGCTACCCACTCCCGTGGATTGATGACCTCTTTGACCAGCTAGAGGGAGCATCTTGGTTCTCCAAGGTTGACTTGCGTTCAGGGTATCATCAGATGAGGTTCAGAGAGGAGGATGTGCAGAAGACTGCGTTTCAGACGCGTTATGGCCACTATGGGTTTGTGGTGATGCCCTTCAGGCTCACCAATGCTACTGCCGCATTCATGGACCTCATGAACCGCGTATGTAGACCCATGTTAGACCGTTCTGTGATAGTGTTTATTGACGATATCTTGGTTTACTCCAAGACGCGAGAGTAGCATGAGGAGCATCTGCGGGAGGTTCTGGAGACCTTGAGGATGGAGAACTTGTATGCTAAGTTCTCCAAGTGTGAGTTCTGGTTGCACGAGGTGCAGTTTCTTGGGCACCTTGTCAACCAGAACGGGATTTCGGTAGATCCGGACAAAGTGGAGGCCGTGATGAGTTGGGAGGTTCCGAGGTCTCCATCTGAGATTCAGAGCTTTCTAGGATTGGCAGGCTACTATCAGAGATTCATTCAGGACTTCTTCAAGATAGCAGTTCCGCTCACCTGACTGACTATGAAGTCAGTAGTGTATCACTGGGGGCCTGACCAGCAGGCCGCGTTCGAGGCATTGAGACAGAGATTGTGCGAGGCGCCAATTTTAGCCCTGCCAGAGAGCATGGAGGATTTTGTTGAGTATTGCGATGCATCCATCGCATGTTTGGGCGCGGTATTGATGCAGAGGGGGCATGTTATCGCCTATGCATCGAGGCAGCTGAAGCCTCATGAGGCGAACTACCCGACGCATGATTTGGAGTTGGGGGCCGTTGTTTTCGCCCTCAAGATTTGGCGTCATTACTTCTATGGGGTTCGTTGTACGATTTACACGGACCACAAAAGTTTGAGGTATCTCATGGACCAGCCAAATCTGAATATGAGACAACGCCGGTGGCTTGATGTGGTAAAAGATTGTGATTGCGAGATCCTTTACCATCCGGAGAAGGCCAATGTCGTGGCCGATGCGCTTAGCCGTAAGGCAGCGCCGATTAGGGATATCTGTCTGAGGATGACAGTGGTGACTCCGCTTCTGAAGCGGATCCGGGAGGCTCAGCAGGAGGCTATGAAGGAGGAACATCGGAAGAGTGAGCGGATTGTGGGGCAGGTTTCCTCTTTCGACTATGATAGCCGAGGGTTATTGACTCTTCACCGTAGGGTGTGGGTCCCTTATCATGGAGGAGTGCGCCAGGTCCTGATGGAGGAGGCGCACAAATCCCGATTCGCCATTCATCCCAGGGCGACGAAGATGTATAGGGATCTTCGTCTGGATTATTGGTGGCCCTGCATGAAGCGGGTTGTGGCATGGTACGTGGAGCGGTGCTTGACCTGCAGGAAGGTCAAGGTCGAGCATCAGAGACCACACGGCAAAATGCAGTCGTTGGATATTCCGCTGTGGAAATGGGAAGACATCATGATGGATTTTATCACCAAGCTTCCCAGGACCGCGCGGGGAGTGGATTCGATCTGGGTCATTGTCGATCGATTGACCAAGAGCGCCCAATTTATCCCAATTCAGGAGAGCATCTCGGCCGAGAAATTGGCCGATATCTATATCAGGGAGGTGGTGGCGCGGCACGGAGTGCCAGTTTCGGTGATTTCAGACAGAGATGTGCGGTTTACTTCCAGGTTTTGGAAGAAGTTTCATGACGAGCTGGGTACTCGTCTGCATTTTAGCACCGCTTTTCACCCGCAGACGGATGGCCAGAGCGAGCAGACCATCCAGACTCTGGAGGATATGTTGCGGACATGTGTTTTAGATTTCAGATGTAGCTGGGATACCTACCTCCCGTTGGCGGAGTTCTCGTATAATAACAGCTATCATGCGAGTATCGACCGTCCTCCATTCGAGATGTTGTATGGGAGGAGGTAAAGGACCCCGATATGCTGGGACGAGGTTGGCCAGAGGGTAATGGGGAGAACCGAAGTAGTGCTCAAGATGACAGAAAAGATTCAACAAGTCCGGAGCAGGCTTCAGACTGCTCAGAGTCGGCAGAAAAGTTATGCCGACAAACGCTGATCAGACCTAGATTCCAGGTCGGGGATATGGTTCTCCTGAAGGTGTCACCATGGAAAAGCGTCATCCGATTCAGGAAGCGGAGCAAGTTGGGCCCCAGGTACATTGGACCCTTCAGGATTGTAGCCCGGGTGGGCAAGGTGGCGTACCGGCTGGATCTGCCAGCCGAACTCAGTCAGATTCACAGCACTTTCCACGTCTCTCACCTGCGGAAGTGCCTAGTGGATGATACGGCGGTGGTACCCTTGGAGGACATTCAGGTTGAAGGCAGCCTGAATTACACCGAGCGACCTGTAGCGATCCTTGACCAGAAGTCGAAGGATCTGATGAACAAAAGAGTAGAACTCGTGAAGGTGCAATGGCAGCACCGGAAGGGGTCGGAGTGGACTTGGGAGCCGGTGGAGGAGATGATGGAGCACTACCCCGAGCTGTTTCAGGATCGAGCGGCAGACTTCGAGGACAAAGTCTAAAATAAGTGGGGGAGATTTGTAGCACCTGGCTCTTGGTACGTAGTCTGTTATTAAATCTTCATTTATTTTTGCATTTTTAGCCTTGGACTCGGCGAGTCGAAGGACTGACTCGCCGAGTAGAAGCGGGATGAGGCGCGGAGTTTAAGCTGCGGACTCGGCGAGTCGGGTCCCGGACTCGATGAGTAGCCGCTGTTTCGACAAAAACCCTAATCCAGGGGTTTGCACCTTATTTAAACGACCTTATGCAGCCTCCTTTCCCCCTTTATGCTCCCAAACACTTCTCATAGCAAACCCTAGCCGTTTTTGAGGAAATCTGAGGCCTTTGAGTGATTCTTGTGAGTTTTGACCTCAAGGAAGAAGGAAGAGCATAGGAGGATCAAGAGGAGACTGAAGGATTCGAGTTTGGTTCACCATTTGCAGTCTTCAGAAGGTATAAAGTCTGAACCTTGCTCATTCATTTGTTAGATCCCTCTTTGGGGTGATTCAAGGCTTTTATAAGCCATTTTTGGTGGCCAACCATGTTTGCAAACATGGTCGGGGGTTTGAGCTTTTGGGTCATGTCATTATTGGAGTCACAAGTTAGATTTGGGATGCTTTTGCACTCAAGGAAGGCCCCATGCAACAAAAGAACCATTTTAGAGCCTTTTAAGCTCAAAAGTCCCATGCATGCACGTAAATTTTCTAACTTTACGTGCTAGGTCGAGTTTAGGGGCCTGGATCTATCCTTTGGTTAAGTGTTGTACATCAAAAATCGAAGTTTTAGGAGGGGATGTGACCGACTCGGCGAGTCCAAGGGCTATGGTCCCGTATCAGTGAAGGTCATAAGGACCAGATGAGTGTGGAAGGGTGTTAGGGAGTCCCGTGGAGTGACCCAATGTTCTGGACTAAGCAAATTGTTTTGGAAATTCATGGCACTCGGCGAGTGCATGAACGGACTCGGCGAGTCCAA
This sequence comes from Lactuca sativa, assembly GCF_002870075.4. Classification (NCBI taxonomy): domain Eukaryota; kingdom Viridiplantae; phylum Streptophyta; class Magnoliopsida; order Asterales; family Asteraceae; genus Lactuca; species Lactuca sativa. Next base: position 370,541,013 of record NC_056626.2, on the reverse strand, counting down.
GACAATCTTCATAGAACTCGGTGAGTCGAGGACAGAACGTGTTCATAGGATGAAGAGTAACTCGACGAGTTGTTCATACAACTCGGCGAGTCAAGGCAGGACATGAGAATCAGTTGATGATGAACTCGACGATTTGTTCATACAACTCGGCGAGTCGTATGAGGATTCAGTCGATGTTCATTTAGAAGGAAAAACTCGTCGAGTCATCGCCCAACTCGACGAGTAGAGACGGGTATGAGGTCTAATGGAAGGATAGGGACTCGGCGAGTTGGCGAGCCAACTCGGCAAGTCAGGTCAACTAGAAGTTGACTTTGACTTTGACTTGGTCAAGGGGTAAAATGGTCATTTTTCCCTAAGAGTAGATGTCAGTTTTTGACTTAGTGTTTTGTGGGAATTATAGCCGGAGGATTTCTGGAGCAGCAGCGACAGCAGTCAGAGGATTTCCGCACCGTTCAACAGCTGCTACGAGGTGAGTTACCTTCCAGTAGGGGTGGGTCTAAGGCCACAATGCCGGCCCACCATTGAGGAGTATTTAAAAGATAATTGTCTTTGTGATAATTTATCTTGGTTTGGTATGCATTGGTTATGAGTTATATCAGTATGATATGTTACATGATAGGGATAGTTTCCCTGATAGTGGTCCTTAGGACCAAGGGGTAGGTTAGTACCCGGATATGTCTGGCTGTGTGCTTATATCTTGCTATTGTATGCTAGTGGTAGGAGGTGGAATAGTCCCCAGTTACCGGTTGAAAGATACCGATGACGATTAGCGGTTGAAGGATACCGGTTGAAAGATACCGATGGCGATTACCGGTTGAAAGATACCGATGGTATTGTATGGTATGTGGTATGATGGGGGAACTCACTAAGCTTTGTTCTTACGGTTTTAGTTTTTGGTTTCAGGTACCTCTTCATCTAAGGGGAAGGAGTCGGCGGCATAGCATGGCATCACACACACATTTGATTTTCCACACGGTGTTTTCTGGGATTGTACTATGATATGTTATTTGCTTATGTCGTGGGTTTGAAACATGATACTTGATTTTATGAATGTTTTATGAGCAACTTAATTAAAAATGAAATTTTTGGACTTGAATTTTGGGACGTTACAGTGTTCTCTTTGTTTCTCATCATAGTATGTTCTCTTGTATAGTGTATAGTATGTATTGTTTCTCATTATAGTATGTTCTCTTAGTTTCTCATAATAGTATGTTCTCTTATTTTCTACTAATAGTATGTATTGACTCATGTATGAACTGACTCTTTGTATGTTTCATTGTACTAAAAGTAATGAGTAGTGTCTTCCTAAACTATACCTATTAAAGCTTACTAGTAAAGTTGTTTGTATAACTGAGTGTATTGAACTGAGATAAAAGCTTTTATGTCTATACATATATACATAATATATAACTAAGGATCAAACGACACTCGGACAAACAACAGGGTACTCTAAGTTCACGACCAAACAAGGAACATGAAATAAAGTGTGTTATCAGTCCTAAGTCCTTCAGCCTTACTTATATAACTATATATGCATTAGACAAGGTTTGGACAATATATAAGTGTAAAAGAGTTAAAGGAAAAGTTTTGTCATGTAAGAACGAGTTTGATAAAGAGTTTAACATGTAAAAGAGTTTGATAAACATTTTGAAGTAGTTGATTGATAAAACAACTAAAAGTATAGTAAATCCATTTGTTTGATAGTTATTAATCACATGTGATTGATATAATAACTATAATGTTTCAACTTGTATTCCCCCTCCCCATAAAAGCATTTAATACATAGATTAAGGGGTATGAACTCACTTGTAGTGAGTGGTTTGGATGAAACTTCTGAATAGGATGCTAGGTGCCAAGTGAATACTTGAACACACACACGGATCCTAGTTAACATATAATGATGCATATATGTATCTAATTAGTGATTATAACACTAATTAAGCAAGTAAAGACACCCTAAAACATGGAAAACACTTTGGTTCAAGTGTTAGAAGATCATAGGGTTGCATCTAAGGGTTGTAGGGCTTTTCTTTGGAGTTTACGACTCATGGTAATTACCACATGAGTTTACGGCCCATGGGCTTATGGCCCAATGAGTTTACGGCCGTAAACTCATGGTAACTAATACCATTTTGTGTTTAAGGTTCTACAGTTCACTAGGAAGTGTTCTAGACTTAGTTCAATGGCTTAAGAAAGTGTTGTGGCAACTTTGCACCCAAGAATTAGGGTTTACGGCCTTGGGAGATGCCTTGGCTGTAAAAACATTTCATTCATGCTTTCTTGATGATTTAAAGGTGTAAACTATTTGATTCAAGTATATAACAAGCTAAGATAAGAGTACTTACAATGTAGAAGCTTGTTAAGGTGTTTAAGGCTCAAGAACACTAGTGTGTGTTCTTGGTGAAATGAAGAACACTTGAAGATCTATGAAAAAAAAGGATTTCATGGATGAAATCATGTATAAGCACTAGATAAGGAGTTGTAACAAAAAAACAAGAGAAGAAATTCTTACATTTTTGGAAGATTGGAATGAAGATCTTATGATACTTGAGAGAGAATTGGAGGTTCTTGAACTTGAAAGGTAAGAATGGTGGAACAATGATGTAAACTCATGCTTATAGCATGAGTTCACGGCCATGGTGGAGTTTACGGCCCAAACTCATGAAGTTTGGCCGTAAACACCATTTAAAAGGGGTTAATACTTGATTGTTGCTTAATAAACCTAGAGGATACTTTTCTTTCACTTATTCCTTTGATGTATTTAAGATTAAAAATACCCAAACGGACTCCAAAAGTGCTAAAAGTCAGCAGAAGCAGGTTTGAGTTTGATTGAAATGTGGGGTTTGTCCAAGATAGAAGTTTCGGGTTGTCACAAGTTTGTCCCAAATCCCGATCCCGTACCGGTACCATACCGGAATCGGTACCGAAGCGTACCGAATTTAAAAATACGGGACGATACTTGGTACTCCAAATACATGAAATTCGGGAATCGGTACCGCCGATACCGGTACTATTACCGAGTACCGATACCATTCCCGGTACCGGTGATGTTAATTCGGGTCGGTACTCGGGATTAACTTTCAATCAAATTCGGTATTCGGGAAATCGGGAACGGGACGGGTCGATATCGGTTCCGTCCTACGCTCAACCCTAGGCTGGAAAGACAATTGTATCCCGAACTCTGTCTCTTTTTTCTTGGATTATTATATTATTTTATAAATTTTTTAATTTTTTAATTTTTTTATTAGATTATTATATACTAATCAATATTATTTTTAATATATAATATTTATGTATTAATATATTATTTTATTGGATTTTTAATTTCTTTTAAATAATTCTTTTTTATTTCCGGATTAATTCTTTTTATTGGATTATTATATATTAATAAATATTATTTATAACTATATAATATTTATAAATTAATAAATATTATTTATAATTATATAATATTTATACATTAATAAATATTATTTTATTGGTTTATTAATTTCTTTTAGTTAATTTTTTTAATTCATTTTTATTAGATTAATCCTAGACCTGACAATTCGTGTATTCGTGTCATGAAAATGCGTCAGCCACGAATTTGACACAATACGATTACACGATGAGAAATAAACTTTATATCAATTTTTAAGATGTATTTGTGTCGTGTCGTGTCTCTGACAAATTCTTGTCTTCGTGTCTGAAATTGTCAGTTCTAATTATTCCTTTTTTATAGATAACACCACCGTCATCCAAATATATTAAAAAAATCATCAATCCCAATCACTATCGAACATAAACTGGGTCAAGAATCACATATTGAGTTATAAAAAAAGTTATAATTACTAGAAAGAATAATAACGTAACATCAAGTTGAAAAAAAAAAACTAAAAACAACTTAATCGACATTCTATTTGGATTTTTAAATGATTATTGTGTAATTTTGATTTTGTACGATAATTTATATGTTTTTATAATTATGCAGCAACTCCATCCATCACAATATAGAAAAAGATGGTAATATTGTCATTTTTCATCATTCAGCATAGTCAATCAGATGTATAATCAAACAACATGGTTTCTTTCCAGTCAGAAAACTTTCTCATACAACACTTTTCCAGAAAACACTTTTCCGGACAAAAGCTATCAAACGAGACATTATTTCCTTAAAGAGAAAAAAAGACAAACACATGCGTTATCTTGTCTTGAATGGATCAAATTTTGTAATACTAAATTTAAAACAGCTCAATATATGTAATTAAAGTTTACAACTCATCCAAACAACTAGAGACGGACACAACGGTTTCAAACGGGTTTCTGGTCGGTCTCTAAATGATTCAATTTTTTTGGGCCTGTTTCGAAAAAAAAATTTGATTTTCTTTGGATATATTGGGCTGGTCTTTTTCTGGTTCGGTATTTTGGGATCGGTATCGGTATCATTATTTCTTGGTCTGGTTTCGCGGTATTTCTATAACCCTTTTTGGTTTGATTTTCGGTTTTTTCAGTCCGTTTTCAATATTTACTGACTTTTTGGTTTCAGATTCAAGTTTTTCCATTAACAAATATGTGATTAATGTTAAAATGATAGATTAAAGTTTATTGAAAACGATACACTAAAATTTGATAAAAGAAAAAAAATTGGTAATAAACGATAAAAAATTATGTAATTAACATAAAAATGATATATGACAAAATTGTAAAAATGGTCCCTGTGGTTTGTCAATTTCTGTGGGTAAGGTCCAAAAAAAAACTTTTTTATCAAAAAAGGTCCCTTTTTTATCAAAAAAGGTCCCTATTTGATGGTTTTGTTGTGATTTTGGTCCCAACCTCGTTAAATTTAACAACATGGCTGTTAACTTTTGGCAAATGACGGATTTACCTCTGAGACCATTTCTGCAGTTTTATCTTTTTACCAAACTACAAGGACCAATTATGCAATTTTTCTTTTTCATTTTATTGAATTATTATATGTTAATTATTTTAATTACTTTTTTCTTTTTAATTTTTTTCTTGTTGTATTATTTTTTTATTGGATTATTATATATTAATAAATATTATTTTTAATATATTATATTAATAAATATTAGTTTTTTTATTATTAATTTTTTAATTATTTTTTTTGAATTTCTTCTTTATTGCATTAATTCTTTTTTATTGGATTATTATATATTAATAAATAATATTTTTAACATATAGTATTTATTTATTAGTAAGTGTTACTTTTTGAATTATTAAATTCATTTAATTAATTATTTTTAATTTTTTTTCGTTAATTATTTTGATTGGATTATTATATATTTATAAATATTATTTTTAATATAATATACTTATATATTAATAAATATTACTTTTATTATTATTTTTTTAATTGTTTTTTTTTAATTTCTTCTTTATTGTATTAATTTTTTTATTGGATTACTATATATTAACAAATATTATTTTTAGCATATAATATTTATCTATTAGTAAGTGTTACTTCATTGGATTATTAATTTAAATTTATTATTTTTATTTATAATAAATAATATTTATTTAATTGTTTTTATTTTATTTTAATTTCTCTCTTTATTGTTTTAAATAAAAATACCAAACACTCCGGGTCAACTTCTACATTCGTTGCATTTTACCACCTTGTATCGTCGTATCAACTCGCTGGAAATCATCGATCATCGACTATAGTCGGCCATTCTCGGCGAAAACTACGCCGGTTGACTACCCACACAATATAAAATAAACCCCAGAAAACATACGTCCTCCAACCGACCATTCATTACAGATACCACCATTAATGATGACAATGTTAAATCGAGAGTTTTCAAACCACCATAGCCACTACAGGTGGTGAAAAAGTTGTAGAACTCGTTATTCGGTACTCAGATTTGGTAATTCGTGTAGAAATATTTTTAGGGAAATTATATATGTCAAAATCATAAGTTAAAATCATAAGTTTATTGAAATATATAACAAATTTAGATATATGTGAATACACAAAAACCTAAATACACACGATGATGTTACTTCATGAATAATTACTAAGCTTATATATATATATATATATATATATATATATATATATATATATATATATATATATATATAGTAACAGGGTTAGAGACGGCCTAATAGTGGTTTGTTATAACTAAGTGATGGCGGTGGTATTGTCTAAAATATGTTATCTTCCAAATATTTAAAATAAATTAGATAATGTGGGGTGGGTGAGATTTTTTGGTATTTTTATTTGAAACAATAAAGAAAGAAATTAAAAAAAATAAAAAAATAAAAAAAATATTATTTATTATAAATAAAATTAATAAATTTAAATTAATAATCCAATAAAAAGAACTAATGCAATAAAAAAATTAAAAAAAATTAATTAAATAAAATTAATAATCCAAGAAAGTCACACTTACTAATAGATAAATATTATATGCTAAAAATAATATTTGTTAATATATAATAATTCAATAAAAAAGAATTAATGTAATAAAGAAGAAATTAAAAAAATCAATAAAAAATAATAATAAAAAAGTAATATTTATTAATATATAAATATAGTATATTAAAAATAATATTTATTAATATATAACAATCTAATCAAAAGAATTAACGAAATAAATAGTTTTAAAAAATTAATTAAATGAATTTAATAATCCAATAAAGTAACACTTACTAATAGATAAATATTATAAGTTAAAAATAATGTTTATTAATATATAATAATCCAACAAAAAAGAATTAATGCAATAAAGAAAAATTAAAAAAAATTAATTAAAAAACATTAATAATAAAAAAGTAATATTTATTAATATATAAATATAATATATTAAAAATAATATTTATTAATATATAATAATCCAATAAATAACAATACAATAAAAAAAGTTAAAAAGAAAAAAGTAATTCAATTATTTAATAATTCAATAAAATGAAAAAGAAAATTGCATAATTGGTCCTTCTAGTTTGGTAAAAAGACAAAACTGCAGAAATAGTCCCAGGGGTAAATCCGTCATTTGCCAAATGTTAATAGCTATGTTGTTAAACTTAACGAGGTAGGGACCACAACCACAACATAATCATCAATTAGGGATTTTTTTGCTAATAAACTTTTTTTGGACCTTACCCACAAAAATTAACAAACCACATGGATCATTTTTGTAATTTTATAAATTTTGGCTTCTGGTCTTTTTTTGAGATCAATATCGGGTCGGTCTCAGACCGGTGTTGTGTCGGTTTCGAAACAGTGTGACTCTGTGGTGAGTCTCGAAATGGTCCCCTTTTTTATCTTCAAGTAGGCCGGTCTTTTTAAGACCGTTTTTTTTTTTTTTTTTTTTTTTTTCATTTTAATTCGGTTCGGTCTGGGCCTTTCTTTAAGTATTATCTTAACCTCGTCATTTTGTGCATAAGTAGAATCAACCCGAGCGGCCTTACCCGATTTGGCAAAGCCCAAATCATCGCTAAACCCGGTTTTTACTGTCGCATATTTTCCAGATTGCTCCTATTCACAGCTCCCGCCACAACTTTCTGCTTCTAAACAACCCTAAATCGATACATTCTTTGGTTGATTGCAGAAATTTCACTTTCATTCTTTCCAATTCTGTCAAAATCTTCTGTTTGAACTTCCAAACTACCTCCTCCCATCGCCGACAACCTCTTCCCACCTTCTCTCATCGTCGACCTCGCACACCCACAAGCTTCCGCAGCGACAAGGCACTGAACCGTCGTGAAGCACCAGGTTCGTTTTTCTCTGATTTCCTAGAAATTGATTGCTGTGAAATCTGCTCTTGAAGTCTACACAAGGAGTTCCTTTGCCAATGATTCCTTCGTGGTGTAATTTGTGATTTTGGTGCGTGTAATCCCTTTTATTTACTCTGGCTATCCATATTACAATAAAATTTATGCTGGTCTCATTTTGTCGAGTTGAAGTTATTTAAGCTCAAAGGGGTTTTCCAGTTACTGGATTCAAAACCTTCAAGGCTATGTCTGTTAATGGCTGATTTAGCGACTCTCTTTAGCTGCTGCTCTGTTAATTCAAACCAAAGTTCGTTTCCCGTTTGGATTAATGGAGTTTTGGTGGCTATGAGTTGAATCTTACAAAATATAAAATGTATGACGATCTCATTTTGCTGTGTTGTTGAAACTCGATATGATTGTGTGTTGACAGGTGAAGAAGTATGAAAGAGCTCGTGACTTTTCAAGTTGGGAGTTATGCTAATTTTATCGGTTCTCACTTTTGGAACTTCCAGGTAAAGTATGCATTGATGTGTTGTCATTGATCTGTTTAACTATACATAACTTATTTCATCAATAAATTTTCTAAACCTTCTCATTTCATTCTGTTGTTTCCCCTTTTTGAAGGATGAATTGCTTGGATTATTTGAAGACCCCCAAGCCGACATGGTCTTCAAGAATCAAAACCTTGATATGGATGTTCTCTATCGCACTGGAGAGACTCAACAGGTAAAACCAAGGGCAAAATAGTCATACTTTAAATAAAATATTAGAGTTATATCATTGATGATTTAACAATCTACAGGGCATCCCTACATACACACCTCGCTTAATTTCAGTCGATTTTCAAGGTAATCACCAAATTTGAAAACAAATAGAAATCAATATCTTAGTATTAATAAACCAATCTAAATCTTGTGTTTATGATTTATAATCGTATATTTCTAACTTACATATTATAGGATCTCTTGGATCCATGAGTTCACATGGGACATTATACAACCAAAGTTCATCACTTTCATCAAGTATTACTACATGGTGAGACTTTAATTTTGTCTACCTTTCTTTATTAAACTATTATTTCTCATATCATATACAATTATACATAATAACTTTACAGGAATGGAAATGTTTCTACTCAAGCATCTGAACCCTATAAAAAGAACTTATTCTTGCAAAGATTGTATGATGAAGGGAAAGAAAAAGTTGCTAATGCAAATGGTGATTCTCAAAGTGAGATTCAAGATACAGATGTGGTTAATTCACTTGAAGAAAGTGTCGAGTTTTGGACAGATTATTCAAAAGTTCATTATCATCCACAAAGTTTATTCGAGTTAAACGGGTCATGGGTCAACCCACAAGAATTCAACAACTATGGAATTGGAAAAAATACTTTATCCGAAGGTCTACAAGGAGATGAAATCAATGAAAGATTCCGTTTCTTCATAGAAGAATGTGACCATGTTCAAGTATGTTTCTTTATTTCCACAATTAATTCATTTCTCACTTAAAAGCATTAATCTTTTTAGCTTTAAAACAGGGAATTCAGTTTATCATTGATGATTCAGGAGGATTTTCTGGTGTTGGTGCTTCGATTTTGGAGAATATTGCAGATGATTACACTAATGTTCCTGTTGTACTTTACTCTGTTCGAAGCCCTAGTTCTTTTATAAACCCTAAAACCCGAAAACAAAACATTTATAGTAATCTTCATGATGCTGTGTCGTTTTCAGCACTTTCATCTTTATGCAACTTAATCATTCCTGTTGGTTTACCATCTTTAAACGAAAGTAAGCAATGTACTTTTTTTTATTTGTTTATTATAAAATTCTATGAAAAACCTATCTAGTTACATACAAAATGTTGTTTAAAAAAAAGGCAGGTTTTCTCAATTTCTTAATCTACAAGACAACAAGCTGTATCATTCGAGTGGTGTTTATGCATCTGTGATTCATTCTGTTTCTCTCCCTTTTCGGATGAAGAGAATTGGTCCTAATGGTGAATCATTGTATGAATGTGGGGCCATGGATTTATATGAAGGGATACAAATGTTAGCAGGGCAAGGGAGGCAAAATTACGTTGCTGTCCTTGATGCTTGCATTCCAGCACCATCATTAGTTGGTATGTTTTTGTACATGTTTTTGTGGAATTATTGTTTATCATGAGTGTATTGTTTATAAATTGGTGATTTATGAATTCAGGTAGAGTGTTTAAACAATCTTTGCTTGAAAATTTGCTACCTTTGACCCCTGAAACTGCATATGATGTGGAAGACTTGCAAGCCATTGAATCGGTTATAGTGCAGGGAGTCCTTGGATCTGGTAATGATTACATGTTTGTTTTCTTTTGTTTTAGGTGACATGACATGACAGTACAGATTGCACTGTGTTTGGTGTGCATTGGACTGGGATTGGGACAGATATTAATAGGACAAAAATTGCAACTTTTTGTCTCGTACAAAAATATGGAACAAGGTGGGACCGGGGAGTCCCCTCTCGATATCCCATTTATGGAAAAGACGTAAATACCCTCCTCATCCTCATCATCAAAAATAACCCTCGAAAGCTTGTCAAGTCCTATCCAGTCCTATCCCATGTAACAAACGCAGCCGTAGGCTGCGTCTATTACACAGGACTTGATGGGACTTGACAAACTTTTTAGGGCTATTTTTGATAAAGAGGATGAGAAGGGTATTTACGTCTTTTCCACAAATGGGATTTTGAGAGTTAGTCCCCAGTCCCACCTTGCTCCATATTTTTGTATCGAGACAAAAAGTTACAATTTTTGTCCTATTGATATCTATCTCAGTCCCAGTCCAATGCATACCAAACACAGTTCAAGTGTCTTTGTAGGGTTCTGTTTCTTTGTCATAAATCTATGAATTTTATATATTTTTTATATTTAATTAATACAGAGGAGCATGAGGCCACGTTGTCTGAAGTGAAGGAAGCGATGGAAACAGCATACGAGAAGGCAACCACAAGGCCAAGATTCTCTCATTTATCGGTATCGCGGTGTCCGCTTCCGATTCTGTTACCGTTTCCTTCGATCTTCGGAACCCGTGTTGGTAGACGTGGGGAGATATTAAGTAACCCGGTATCGGAATCGGAATCTATGTCAAGGAGGGGATCGATTGATGTCCATTCCATTCCTATGGCGGCCCGATTGCGTTCTAGTACGGCTATTTTACCGTTTTTGGAGAACAGATTGGGGAACATTCGGAAGTTTGGGCTTGAAAGAGGATCGATAGGTGCGGAAGTTCTTAGAAATTGGGGGTTTGGAAGGGAGGAAGTTGAAGAGATTGGTGAAAATCTTTCGAAATTGGTTGTTACACTTGATCCTCATCAGGGTTATTCCTCTGATTCTGATTAAGATCTTATATTTGTTTATTTCTATATATAAATATAACAAGGGTACTAACGGCTTTTCTTTGTAGAAATCCATTAGGCATATGGATTTTTAAGGAATGTCGATTCTCTTTAAGCGCCTACACTAGTAGTTATAGTTTGACCTTTTTTGTGTGAAAAAGGGTTTTGACTTTACTCTTTAGATACAGTTTTTGTGGCTTTTATATATATATATATATATATATATATATATATATATATATATATATATATATATATATATATATATATATATATATATATATATATATATATATATATATATATATATATTAGGTTCAAATATAAATGACATCTAAAGTGTAACTCAACCATTGGATCAATTAAAAATTAAAACATTTTTGAAAGAATACATTTATATTTATTATTAAACTTTTTTTAAGAATTAAAATTTTATATCCGTCTAAAGGGTAATATGGGTATTTTGTGTATTCTTATTTTAGCAATGAAAAAATCAAAATTGGATTTTAAGAATTGGTTTTTTTTTTCAATAAAAATAAACTTTCTAGCATAAACTTTTAGAAAAAATAAAACATATTTTTGACAGAATGTGTTTTGATTCAAGGAATAAATTTACATTCTTGAAAGCATACATTTTCATTCCATTGAAAATACATTAAAAAAAACAAACAAATTCTTGGAAGAATTATATCAAAACAAAAACAATCCCATTGAAATCTAAAACCATTCTTTAAATTTGTTGCATCCTTGAAAAAGTTACATAAAAACATATACATTCTTTAAATATTTCATAAAAAAACAAACACCTTGAAAAAATGTGCTGATTAAGAAATTTTTATTCATTTTGTTTATCGTTTTAACTTTTTTTTTTTTCTTTCAATAGCCTAGCAATTTTTTGTTTAAGCGGGCAGTTTAATTTGTTGAATCCAACCTAGGGAGTTGTTTTAACATCCTCACATTTTGGTTGTGGTGGTTGTTGATTTTAGGGGGTGTTTGGCTTATCTTTTGAGAGGCCAAAAATCCTTTTAGAAAAAGTTACAAAAAATCAGATTTTCTTGACTTTTCCAAAAAGTTCATTTTTTTTATATCAAAAATCCAAAAATAGTTTTTAAAAATGCATTTACCAAACATCTTTTACCTTTTATCTTTTCCTAAAAAGACTTTTGGCCTCTCAAAAGATAAGCCAAACAATCTCTTAAATCCCCATACAAAATAAAACATCAATTCCTCATACAAATCAAAATATTCATATTAAAACAATAAAAGGTACAAAATCATATATGAGAGAGAAATTACACTATCAAATGTTCATATATTTTAAAACAAAACCATAGAGAGCCAAAGTAAAGAAAATATAATATTCTTTGTGCTACAAAAAAAGTAAAGCTCCAACACAAAACAATCCAAAATTCAAGCAACTCAACATCGTTTCAAGAATGAGACTAAATATTCTTGTATAAAACTATCCATAAACATCCTATATTTTACAACTACACACTACAAACTAAACAATCCAAAATTTATTAAAAAATATGAACTCTACAAAATCTATAATACATCCCCAACATTTAAAACTAATATCTTGAATACACAACAAGCACATCAATATTTATCATCTGTCAATCAAAAAAACACCACTCGAACAACATAACCTCAAACCAAACTATTGTAGAACACCAAATTAATAACTAATAATTCATTGATGCAAGCATAAAGCTTCAAAAAAGGAGTGTCAGTTAATTGCGGTTTGGAGGAAAACCCAACACAGAAGTCGAACTCCAAGTCACCCAATAATAATTGGTAAAAAAAATCAAAACTACCGTTGCCGTGCTACCAATTGCTAAGGAATGGATGCTAGGGTATGTTGCTGCCTTGTTGCGACGGTGAGAATGCTTTGACGCCGACAAGAGTAGAAAAAGATCGAAAGAACGACTTAGGGTTCCACCAATAGTGATGAACCTGCCGGTGGGGCTCGGTGGTGGTTTAAATGCAACGTATGGGGTTTTCTTGAGTAGAGTTGGTTGATTTCCTTGTAGGGAAGGTGGGACATTGCACTGGTGAAGGAAGACGGTGTTTGTCAACATACGATGGAGATAAAGGCAGCTTATTCTTCCTCCTTTTATTGTGGTAGTTAGAGTTGTTCATTATTTGGATAAAACTAAATTGTTCAATTGGACTATTTGGTTCGAATATTCGGATTTTTTGATTAATTTTCAATGAAACCGAATTATTATTTTGGATTTCGGATTGGTTATGGTTTATAAAATAAGAACCAAATAATCAAAAAAAAAAAAAAAAAAACTGAATATCAATTTATTATTTATTTAATTTTAATGTATCTATAACTATTT